>NC_092111.1:6559495-6885210 GCF_045679555.1 Salvelinus alpinus
TAACACCACGACATACGACAATTAATGCAGAAGCGGGGAACAGAGCTGGGGAACATACAGATATAGGGGAGGTAATAACTCAGGTGATTGACTCCAGGTGAGTCCAATGAATCGCTGATGCACGTGACGAGGGAAACAGGTGTGCATAATGATGGTGGCAGGAGTGCGTAGTGCTGGGCAGCCTGGCGCCCTCGAGCGCCAGAGAGGGAGAGCAGGAGTGACCCTTCCCTTATTCTCCGGCAACCGAGTTAGGCAGGGTGCCTGTATCATAGTAGTGACTTAGTGTATTGATACAACATCAAAAGTGTAATTAATAAGTGCACCATGCTCAAAGGGATATTCAATGTATTTAATGTCTTTATAAAAAATAATATATATATATATATATATATTATAGGTGCCCTTTGTGACCCATTGGAAAACTTCCCTGGTCTGTGGTTAAATCTGTGCTTGAAATTCACTGCTCGACTGAGGGACCTTAGAGATAATTGTGTGTTGGGTACAGAGATGGGGTAGTCATTTAGAAACCACGTTTAACACCATTATTGCACACAGAGTTAGTCCATGCCACTTATTATGTGACATGTTAAGCACATTTTTACTCCTGACAAAAGGGTTGAATAGTTATTGACTCAAGACATTTCAGCTCAGATTTTTTTAATGAATTCGCAAATAATTCCACTTTGACATAAGGGGTATCAGTGGCACACAATTTCAATTGAATCCAAAAGTAATCAATTTAAATGAATTTAAAACAACAAAATGTGGAAAAAGTCAGGGGGTGTGAATACTTTCTAAAGGCACTGTTTGTTTTTCTCCTCTTTGGTTACTAATGTTTTTCTTGCTGTTTCTACTTCACTGATAATATATACATGCTATTACAGTGAATATGGTAAAAACAATCTATGTCAGTGCTCTGCTAAACACACTGCTGGATTGTGAGACTGGCTTGTTGAATTAGGGGAAATACGCAGTCCTTAGATCGGGTTGGACAGAATTCCCCGATCCCCGATTTTGTCTTCTCTTGCCACCGACCATAAACGGTTTACAAGCCCAGTCCTCCACTGGGGAACTGTCATACAGTGAGTAGGGTCACCTTGCTCCACTTACACAGCCAGAGAATTAGAGTCATGTTGAATCTCCCTGACACTTGGTACCCGGCCCGTGGACATTTATGGTGCTAATCTGAAACCCCAAATGTGTTGTAGTGGGAGTGCAGAAGTTAGGAGATGCAGTAAGCTCCGCACACGCCTCATTACGCTGTACTGTGGTACAGTGCCACATGCACAGGTCCGTGTTAAAATGACACAACCCAGTCTCAGGGTTTGAGCTAGGAGGAGTCAGGCTAGTCTTGTAGTGGAACCAAGTTCTCTACAACAATTGACCAGGATGCATTACAAAGATAAATCTTCCTTTCTGCCATGATGTAGTGGTTTGTGGGGACTCTTCTTGTGCCATCTCTCAGTGTGGTGCATTATTGGGTCTCCCCTACCACATCACTAAATAGTACATTATTGGGTTCTCTTTGTACCATGTCACAGTGTGGCAGTGTTGGGGAGTAGTGAACTTTATGTATACTGAACAATAATACAAACACAACATGTAAAGTGTCCCATGTTTCATGAGCTGAAATAAAAGATCCTAGAGCTTGTTTCTCTCAAGTGTTGTGCACAAATTTGTTTACTTCCCTTTTTAGTGAGCAATTCTCCTTTGCCAAGATAATCCAAACACCTGACAGGTGTGGCATATCAAGAAGTTGATTAAACAGCATGATCATTACGCAGGTGCACCTTGTGCTGGAGACAATAAAAGGCCACTTTAAAATGTACAGTTTTGTCACACGACACAATGCCACAGATGTCTCAAGTTTTGAGGGAGTGCGCAATTGGCATGCTGACTGCAGGAATGTCCACCAGAGCTGTTACCAGAGAATAGAGTGTTAATTTCTCTACCATAAGCTGCCTCCAACATCGTTTAAAAGAATTTGGCAGTACATCCAACTGGCCTCACAACCGCAGACCATGTGTAACCACGCCAGCCCAGACCTCCACATCTGGCTTCTTCACCTGTGGGATTAACTGAGACCAGCCACCCGTACAGCTGATGAAACTGAGGAGTATTTCTGTCTGTATTAAAGCCCTTTTGTGGAGAAAAACTAATTCTGATTGGCTGGGCCTGGCTCCCCAGTGGGTGGGCCTGGCTCCCAAGTAGATGGGCCCCTGCCCTGTCATGTGAAATACATAGATTAGGGCCTAATTAATTAATTTAAATTGACTTATATGAGTTCTATTTCAGTAAAATATTTAAAATTGTTGCATGTTGCGTTTATATCTTTGTTCAGTATAGTTCAACTAGTAATTTAACTACATTTAACTACATGTAGTAGCTTGGTGGTAGTTGAACTCAATTCACATCTTGATAGTGTTTTCAGTAGTTAATTACGCTTTTTTTGCCATGTAGCAGTGTAGCTAACTACTGGAACTATACACACTTATTATTTTGCCAAAAATACAATTAAATATGGGTAAAGTAGGCAAGAATGTTTTTGTTTTTTCAGCATCAGACCTGCCTAATCCTCACTTCAAACATAGTTTTTGTGTTTAATAGGCTAAATTACACATTCTGTTAACATTTGACCCCAGAGTGATATGGTCTTGCAATATGTAGTCTGACATTCAAATTTAGATATGATAATTTATCACTAAGTATTTTGTAGTTACTTTTTCAATGTAACTTTAAGGGTAGCTTTACTTTTGCTTAACTTCTTCCATTGTGAAGTCATTGGTAGCTTGGTAAACAATATTTTCAACAATGCAGTGTGGTGCACTATGGGGACACCCTGGTACTTACCCCCTGTGAGCATGAGGGCACACTTGCAGATGCAGTTGTCGTTGTCCATGTCTTTGGTGCTGAAGTCTGCCCCGTGGATCACCAGACTGCTCTGCCTGCCCGCTGTCCCACTGTGACTCTTCAGGAACAGTCTGAGAGGAGGAGGTAGAGGATGACAAGAAAAAGGGGACAAAATAGAAGAGGGAGATTAGAGGGAGAGAAGAAGACATAACACACTGGAAGAGACCTCCCGAGAAAGTTACACTTTCAGCAGTGATTGCCTGTGTAAATCTGTTCTGGGTCAACATGAATGAAATAAAGAGAGATAATTGTAGACAAAGTTGTCTGGGAAGCACCTGCAAGCCTCAGAGCAGCTATGTACAGTATAACAGGAGCAGAGAGACCAACGACCAGGTCATTAAGGGTTGACCCAGGTACAGCCCAATGAGGCACCATCATGTAGGCTACATAACTCCCCTCCCACTGGTCCTAGTCCTGTGCTGCATGTCTCAGATACAGTGTCCCTCCTTGTGTGTATGCAATGCACTATGCCCACTGTCTTCCCTCCTGTGCTCATACAGTACGGTGTGATACATTCTTCTCTGTCAGAATTATCAGAGGCCTGCTGCGCTTACTATGGCAGGCCTTTTGGTGGAGAGAGAGCATATTAACCCAAAGACGTTGTATGTTACAGTATTGCAGGCCTGCTGCCTGCAGGGCTGCTCAGTCTAACCTACACATGTGGTACCTGTAAATCAACCAAGGCCCCAGCTGTACTGGTGAAAGACATAGTGAACCGGCGGACACATACAGGAAGGGCAGGGTGGACCAGTATCATGGAACCCCTGTCTAGGGGCACCGTGGCTGGGGTGGGTTGAGATGGATGTCTCTGGAAGGTTGGTTGGGTGGAGGGGTAACGTAATGTTGTTTTCTCGTGCCGTGTCGCTAGAATAGTGTGTTTTGTGGAGTTCTATTTTTAGGTTGAGTGACTGGCATTGCAAGGCCACAAGGCATTGTCTATTGACGAGGTGATTTGGCAAGCGTAATCTTACATCTCAAAGTTCAGATTTGTGCAATGATGTCATTAGCATGCTTGGCGTCAACTAATGTTGGAAGCGGGTTGAATATTTATTCCATGATCAAAAAGAGTCAATGACTCCAAACCATACACCTTGGTGTCTTCCTCATCGATCCACCCACTCCATGACTACCTTTCTCAGATCCAATCACCACTATCTTTCTCACCACTCAACCCCTAACAATTCTCCCCAACTGGGAATTGAATAGGGTCTAAGAGAGTCAAAGGGTGGCTACTTTGAAGAATCTCAAATATAAAATATATTTTGATTTGTTTAACACTTTTTTGGTTACTACATGATTCCGTATGTGTTATTTCATAGTTTTGATGTCTTCACTATTATTCTACAATGTAGAAAATAGTTTAAAAAAAGTAGTAGGTGTGCCTAAACACACTTGAGGGTGTGTCATTGTGAATTGTGAAATCACTCTTGGTAAGAGAGCAGAAATGCTGTAGTGTCAAGCCTCTCTTTCCTGCTGTGACCTGCATCATTAGGAGCTCATTCTGTGGCCTGCCTTTCTCTAACCCACATTATCACACGCCTAAGAGTTTTCTCTCACCAAAGATGGACTCTCAGAGCCAAGGAACTCTGTCAGAGGACCATGCCAATGTGTCTGCTCTGTGCTCTGAAACATGTTCTGTTAAGCAAAGTCATTTCCTGAGACCCATTGCCGTCAATCAAAATGGACAGGGGAGTAGGCGGGTAACAAGTCTTCGTCAAGTTTTGTTTTCTCCTATGAGAAAGGTTGGAAAGGCTCTTAAAAATATATATCTATATAAAGTACCAGTCAAAAGTTTGGACACGCCTACTCATTTAATGTTTTTTCTTTATTTGTACTATTTTCTACATTGTAGAAGTATAGTGAAGACATCAAAACTATGAAATAACACATATGGAATCATGTAGTAACCAAAAACGTGTTAAACAAATCAAAATATATTTGATATATATACACGTCGAGTTCCACATATTTTATTAGAGAAAGTGAAACTTAGAAAAACCAAAAGAATAAACGAACCGTGACGACAATGCAGTGCTAACAGGCAACTAAACATAAACAATATCCCATAACCCACAGGTGGAAAAAATGCTACTTAAGTATGATCCCCAATTAGAGACAACGATAGCCAGCTGCCTCTAATTGGGAATCATACCAAAACCCCAACATAGAAAATAAACCTAGAACCCCACATAGAAAATATAAACTAGAACAACCCCTAGTCACGCCCTGACCTACTCTACCACAGAAAAGAAATGCTCTCTATGGTCAGGACGTGACACTCAAACTGTAATTGACTGACACATCTGCTTGTAGCTGTGTGGTTTCAGGTTAGATTCACGAAGTGGAGACACTGGTCAGTGGTGTGTATTCTTGGAGCAAGTCTTTTAACATGAACATGACTCCTGTATTTAGACAGCGTGTAAATGGATGATTTGTACGGAGCGGAAGAGGAAAGAAGTGACTATATCACTGTTGGGAATTCAACTAAGCCACTAATCCAATACTGTATTATGTAGTGGAGAGTCATAGCTCTAATCAGTAGTTTTATCTGAATCAAAGGTGGGTTGGATGAACATGCTGAAATTAGACATGGTAGTGGGGTGATGGAATAGTGTAGGGAGTTGTGTGTGTGTGTGTGTGTGTGTGTGCACTTGTTTTCCTACATTATCTGGACCCCAATATCATAACATTTCACCTTAATGTCCTGAAAAGTGATGGAAAGCAATAACTTTTTTTTTAAGTTTTTTTTCAGGTCCTGAATTTGTTCAAATGTATTTTAAGCTTAAGGGTTAGGGTTTTGGGGTTAAGGTTTAGGGTTAGGTTTACGGTTTTTGGGGTTAGGGAAAATATGAAAAAAAAAAAAAAGTACACTCCAAAAAGTCCTGAAATTTCACGAAAACACAGCTGTGTGTGTGTGTGTGTGTGTGTGTGGGTGGGTGGGTGTGTGGGTAGTGGAAGGGTGGGTGTAGTGAGTCTTCATCTGTGACACATGCTGAAGAACGACTCTGACCCTTTAAGACTACAGAAGTTCTTGCAGATACTCTATTATACCTCTCATATCACAAAACACAGCTTGAGTTCCTGGCAGTTTAACTTCTGTTCCTGACCCACACAATCCAGGATGTAGCCTGCTACTGCTCTGATAAAGAACAGACACAAGCTGTGTATTTAGAAGACATTTACACAGCCTTTCGACCGCACACAGAAACATCGCCAAGACATGTCATAAAGAGGGATTCTCAGCATGACACTCGTCCGAACCTTAAAATAGTTTTTGTCTGTATTTACTGGGTGTGTTGTGTATTTCCCAGACAATTTACCAGATAATCCACCTCAATTGACATCTGCATCCTGTCATGTCAAGTCCATTATGTGCTTAACTGATAAGTAGGGTGATCCGAGGCAGCAGTCTTCAAGAGGAAAATACGGGTTTTCCTGCGTGAGTACAGTTGTTCTGCTGTCTCTGTTTCTCGGCAGAAACGTTTAGCGTGTCATGTAACGGGCTGTATTTCATCTCCGGGGTCAAACATCTGCGCAACCGATGCGGGCCCTTACAGACTTTGAAGGCCAACTGTGCCGATCTGATTGGCTCTTGTTGGAATAACTCGAGCAAATTAGATTGGCCAAGGCTCATTAATAAGCACAATGTTGGATTGTGGGGGATTGTTTTGAGCTTTCTCAATGACAGCCTGAAGGAAGAAGTGTTGGTGTCCTGCCATGTCATTCTGCTAATATCCAAAGGGGATGCTAATATCCAAAGGGGATGCTGGTTTGTTGGTGTTATTTCTTTGCTGGATGTTGGATATATAAAACATTTATACAAATGCTAATAGTATTAATACTACACATCATTATTACCGCTTTGTTGCAGATTTGATTTCAATCGCAATACGGAAAGGACTCTGGAGTATTGCAGAGTACAAGTGAGAAATTACCAAAATTGGGATCAGTTGAGGATCATTGTTTTATGATAATACATGATCATTTGAAACTTGAACAATTATCAAGCTTTCCAAAAATATATCCTTGGCAAACTAATTCAATTACATCTAATTTCAAATAGAGGATTCTATTGTGCTAAACTACACGGTATGCATCGACTAGTCCACTGCAGTCTTTAACAGGCCACTCCAATATGCATGAGGGAATGCATGAGGGCATCCCTATCATTACCGCAAAGTTTGCAAACTTGCAACACCATGTTGAGAGACACAGTGGCGGTCGGTGCTGTTTAAGATTAGGGAAGACTGTCTTCTTTTTTTTGGCGCATGGCCATATTTATATGAATCAATCAAATGTATTTATAAAGCTCTTTTTACATCAGCCGATGTCACAAAGTGCTTATTCAGAAACCCAGCCCAAAAAAAACAAACAGCAAACAATGCACATGTAGAAGCACAGAGGCTATGAAAACTCCGTAGAAAGAAAGGAACCTAGGAAGAAACCTAGAGAGGAACCAGGCTCTGATGAGTGGGCAGTCCTCTTCTGGCTGTGCCAGGAGGAGATTATATGGGTACATGGCCATTAAGGTCAGATTGTTCCTCAAGATGTTCAAACGTTCATAGAGGATCAGCAGGGTCAAATAAAGGTCACAGTGGTTGTAGAGGGTGCAACAGGTCAGTACCTCAGGAGTAAATGTCAGTTGGTTTTACATAGCCAAGCATTCAGAGGTCGAGACAGCAGATGTGTGTGTGGGGTGGGGTAGGGTGGAGAGAGTCGAAAACAGCAGGTACGGTACAAGGTAGCACGTCCAGTGAACATAGCCGCAGGCAGAACAATTGAAACTGTAAGTGGACTGGGAACAGTAGGCAAAATTAAGAGGGGAAAATAGACCAAACTATTAGGGTGAGGCACATGGGCTTATTACGCAACACACACTTAGTATTACTTTCTTAGCTACAGTATTCGTATCTCCCTGGCATATTACATCATTTATGCAGCAGCATACAGTACATTTTTGGACTCACCTTGTTGTGCTGTGTTCACTTGAACAGGAAGGTGGCACGGCGGTTCTTCATGGGCACATTTTGTCATCAAAGTCTGGCATTCTCTGGATTTATGGTGCTTTCAAAACAACTGGGAACTCGGAAAAATCATGATTTTTGAAATCAAGATCATGATGACGTCATTGATCTTCAGGTCATAGCTCTAGAAAGAGGCCGGATTTACAACTCCGAGTTGGATGACCTTTCAAAACGTGTTTTCCCAGTCGGAGCTTGTTTATTCCCGACTTCCCAGTTGTCTTGAACTCACTGAAGTCAAGTTTTCGCAATTCTGAGTTAACAGTTGTTTTGAGCATGGCACAAATCATGATTCATTGACAGCATGGCCAATGTTGAATGTATATCATTTTAAACTTGGAAAAGAGGATTGGATTGAGGTCTGGGCGTTGACTAGGCCATTCCAAGACATTTAAATGTTTCCCCTTAAACCACTCAACTGTTGCTTTAGCAGTATGCTTAGGGTCATTGTCCTGCTGGAAGGTGAACCTCCGTCCCAGTCTCAAATCTCTAGAAGACTGAAACAGGTTTCCCTCAAGGATTTCCCTGTATTTAGCGCCATCCATCATTTATTCAATTCTGACCAGTGTCCCTGCCGATGACAAACATCCCCACAGCATGATGTTGCCACCACCATGCTTCACTTGGGGTGATGAGAGGTGTTGGCCTTGATGGCCAAAAAGCAAAATTTTTGTCTCGTCTGACCAGAGTACCTTCTTCCATATGTTTGGGGAGTCTCCCACATGTCTTTTGGCAAACACCAAACGTGTTTGCTTATTTTCTTCTTTAAGCAATGGCTTTTTTTCTGGCCACTCTTCCGTAAAGCCCAGCTCTGTGGAGTGTACGGCTTAAAGTGGTCCTATGGACAGATATTCCAATCTCCGCTGTGGAGCTTTGCAGCTCCTTCAGGGTTATCTTTGGCCTCTTTGTTGCCTCACTGATTAATGCCCTCCTTGCCTGGGTCAGGGTGTTTTGGTGGGTGGCCCTCTCTTGGCAGGTTTGTTGTGGTGCCATATTCTTTCAATTTTTTAATAATGGATTTAATGGTGCTCTGTGGGATGTTCAAATTTTCTGATATTTTTTTATAACCCAACCCTGATCTGTACTTCTCCACAACTTTGTCCCTGACCTGTTTGGAGAGCTCCTTGGTCTTCATGGTGCCACTTGCTTGGTGGTGCCCCTTGCATAATGGTGTTGCAGACTCTTGGGGCCTTTCAGAACAGGTATATACATACTGAAATCATGTGACACTTAGATTGCACAGAGGTGGACTTTATTTAACTAATTATGTGATTTCTGAAGGTAATTGGTTGCACCAGATCTTATTTAGGGGCTTCATAGCAAAGGGGGTGAATACATATGCACGCACCACTCTTCCGTTAAATTATTTTTTTAATTTCACTTCACCAATTTGGACTATTTTGTGTATTTAAATTACAGGTTGTAATGCAACAAAAAAGGAAAAATGCGAAGGGGGATGAATACCTTTGCAAGGCACTGTAACAACCTCATGGTAGCAACACAACATGGTAGTAGCATAAAACATGATAAAAACATTATTGGGCACAGACAACAGCGCAAGGTGCAAGTAGGTAGAGACAACAATACATCACACAAAGCAGCCACAACTGTCAGCAAGAGTGTCCATGATTGAGTCTTTGAATGAAGAGATTGAGATAAAACTGTCCAGTTTGAGTGTTTGTTGCAGCTCATTCCAATCGCTAGCTGCAGCGAACTGAAAAGAGGAGCGACCCGTAATCTAGCATGGGTAGGATGGTCATCTAAATCAGCGTTAGTTTGGCAGCTGGGGTGAAAGAGGAGCGATTACGATAGAAGAAACCAAGTCTAGATTTAACTTTAGCCTGCAGTATATATGTGCTGAGAGAAGAACAGTGCACCGTCTAGCCATACTCCTAAGTACTTGTATGAGGTGACTACCTCAAGGTCTAAACCCTCAGAGGTAGTAATTACACCTGTGGGGAGAGGGGCATTCTTCTTACCAAACCACATGACCTTTGTTTTGGAGGTGTTCAGAACAAGGTTAAGGGTAGAGAAAGCTTGTTGGACACTAAGAACGCTTTGTTGTAGAGCATTTAACACAAAATCCGGGGAGGGACCAGCTGAGTATAAGACTGTATCAACTGCATATAAATGGATAAGAGAGCTTCCTACTGCCTGAGCTATGTTATTGATGTAAATTGAAAGGAGCGTGGGGCCTAGGATCGAGCCTTGGAGTACTCCCTTGGTGACAGGCAGTGGCGGAGACAGCAGGTTTTCTGACATTATGCACTGCACTCTTTGAGAGAGGTAGTTAGCAAACCAGCCCAAAGACCCCTTAGAGACACCAATACTCCTTAGCCGGCCCACAAGAAAGAATTATCTACCGTATCAAAAGCTTTGACCAAGTCAATAAAAATAGCACCACAATATTGCTTAGAATCAAGGGCAATGGTGACATATTGTGGACCTTTAAGGTTGCAGTGACATCCATAACCTGAGCGGAAACCAGATTGCATACCCGAGAGAATACTATAGACATCAAGAAAGCCAGTCAGTTGATTATTGACAAGTTTTTCCAACACTTTTGATAAACAGGGCAAAATAGAAATAGGCCTATAACAGTTAGGATCAGCTCGATCTCCTCCTATAAATAAGGGATGAACCGTGGCTACTTTCCAAGCAATGGGAACCTCCCCATAAAGGAGAGACAGGTTAAAAAGGTTGGATATAGGCTTGGCGATTATAGGGGCAGCAACCTTAATGAAGAAAGGGTCTAAACCATCTGACCGAGATGGTTTTTTGGGGTCAAGTTTAAGGAGCTCTTTTAGCACCTCGGACTCAGTGACTGCCTGCAGGGAGAAACTTTGCAGCGGGGCAGGGGAAAAAGAGGGAGAGGCATCGGGGATAGTCGCATTAGAAGGGGTGGGAGATGAGGAAATGTTAGACGGGCAAGGAGGCATGGCTGAGTCAAGTAGGAATCCTGACTTAATGAAGTGGTGATTAAAGAGCTCAGCCATGTGTTTCTTGTCAGTAACAACCACATCATCAACATTAAGGGACATTAGCAGCTGTGAGGAGGAGGGTTTATTCTCCAGGTCTTTAACCATTAAATCTCACGATGATGACTGTTAGTTAAGATTTTGAAAGTATGATGTTGACATGAGTACAATCAGTCCAATCAAAGCTACTGTACATATAACGTGATTTGACGTCATTTTATCTGTGGCCAATGACATTGAGCCTTCTTGGACGGGCACTTCTAATGTAACTCTATGGCAGCACCCAAGGGGCTAGAATTTTCTAGCTCTCCCTGTCACGTTCCTGACCTTATTTCCTTTATTTTGTCTTTGTTTAGTATGGTCAGGGCGTGAGTTGGGGTGGGCATTCTATGTTATGTGTTTCTATGTTGGGTTCATTGTTAATTAGCCTGATATGGTTCTCAATCAGGGGCAGGTGTTTTAGGTTTCCTCTGATTGAGAACCATATTAAGGTAGGCTGTTCTCACTGTTTGTTTGTGGGTGATTGTTCCTGTGTCAGTGTTTGTACCACACGGGACTGTTTCGTTTCGTTCGTTCGTGTGTTCCGTCCTGTTCGTGCGTTTTGTTCTCAAGTTCAGGTCTGTTTACGTCGTTTGTTATTTTGTAGTTTGTTCAAGTGTTTTTCGTCTTCGTTTAAATAAACGTGATTATGTCTATAAACTACGCTGCATATTGGTCCGATCCATGCTCCTCTTCAGATGAGGAGAAAGACGAGCGTTACACTACCCTTAGACTTGGCGGTGACGTAGCGTCCCCATGAGTGACAGAACACTGAGCCAGTCACGGCGCAACACTCTGTATTTTCCTCTGGCTTGCCCCACCACCACAGAAAGCACTGAGCTAGGCTGAAACACCTGCATTTTGGAGCTGCCTTACTCAACGAAACAAATAAGAGACCATGTTTGTATGCGGCTTTATTAACTCAATGATATATCTTTTTTTTTTTTTTACATTGTTTGAAAACTGATATGTGACACGTATTAATGCCAAAATAACATGCAAAACAGGCAAGCCCCTAAAAATGTTTGGCTCAAAATATGAGCCTTTTGCCCTGCATGACGGGTCGCCACTGACTAACGTCATAGTCAACATAGCTATTAGAAGTTATGCATTAGTAAACCCGCTACAATCACGTAGTACAGTGTACTACCCGGCAGGCCCCGGTGGCAATAAATTAATAAAACCAAAAGCTTACCTTGACTTGGAAGAGTTCCCGTGTTGGATAGCCTCTGTTTGAGCTGGGTGTTTGAGTAAGCTACATTAGCTAGCTGCATTAGCTAGCTAAGTAAATAAAAGTAAAAGTGATTTAATTTTAAATTTTATTTAGCTTGCTCTTTCTCTTTCTTTCTACTACTTCTCCTAAATTTTTGAATATATTAATTTGATCAAAACTGTTCAACTAACATCTTTCTCTCTCTTTGAGTCAACTACTCACCACATTTTATGCACTTCAGTGCTAGCTATCTGTAGCTTGTGCTTTCAGTACTAGATTAATTCTCTGATCCTTTGATTGGGTGGACAAGATGTCAATTCATCCTGCAAAAGCTCTGATAGGTTGGACGACGTCCTCCGGAAGTCGTAATAATTACAGTGTATGTCTATGGAAGGGGGTGAGAACCATGCGCCTTTTGTAGTTAAGTCAATGTACCCGGAGGAGGATGGACATGTAGACCTTCATTGCAAAACAGTGTGTTTTAATCAGCTATATGGTGACATGAATATATTTACTATAGTTTTATATAAATATAAAAAAATATAAATTTATATTGTAATATAAAATCAAATTCATTGAGTAGGATGGTCCTCCCCTTCCTCCTCTGAGGAGCCTCCACTGTCAATAACACTTTACGGCTCGGCTGCGAGGCTATATTGGTCATACAAAGTATGTAGAGTTTGCTCATTCTTGGCTGAATTACATCATGATGCATCAAGATAGAATTGTTGCGATCAATCCCACTTCTCTTTTGTTTCAACCACTTGCGTTAGGCCTACCTAAAACCTGCATGTACGCAACATAAGAACATTGTTGTTTATTTTGCAGTGCAGTTTTGGATTGAATTCAGCCTTCTGCCTGCAATGAAGCCAGTAGTCATTGCGTTCCTGTATCTCTAAGGCTGTATCAAACCACCCAGGCTCAGCCAGCGACAGTTAAAGTTAACAGAGACCTCCACTCCCCAACGTACTATAAGTCATGTGTGCCATAGGGGTCCATACATCAGGGGTTCTCAGTGAAGGTGGCATTCATCCCTAAACACTGCAAAATAAAGAACATCATAAATATGTCTTTCTCCTCCGCACCAGTGAGATGTATCAGACTGTGGCTAAACACACGGTGGAAAGGCCCCCACTGACACTTCCACAGCCCTCCTATTATCTGCCCGCCATGTCCCATTTCAAAAGGCCCCGTGTTATCCCAAATGGGGGATGTTGCCGTTTTACTTTATTGTATGTACTGACATTCTGAAGGGATTCCCCCAGAGATGTTTTAAGCACATCGTAACATGTAACCTACAGGTGTACTTTTGTTATATACAGTATGTCTGCCTGTAAGAAAGTTTATTTTGTATGTGTGTGACGTAGAAATAATCGTGGCAGTCTTTCAAATGGACTTCTTTCATCTCTTGACTGACACAGTTCTGGAAGTGAATGCTGGCTTCATTCCTCTTATCCCAGTCTGAGAAGGAGTTTGGAGACGACCAAACCTGCTGAGGTCCAGGCAGCGCATGCTGTCGCACACCTGGCAGTCATTAGCCTGCTGAACTGCAGCCTGATTGGCTCATAGCAGAGGTTAATCACCATGCCCAATGCACCATGTCCTACCCAGAGGTGTCTGGCTGTAGCCCATTCGCTCGCCTGCCGCTGGGTGTCATCATGGAGACAGATGAACATATGGACACACACACACCATTTTTTACTTTACAAGTTGTCAATGATTATCATCGCTGAGGTGGATCATACTGTATGCATCTCTGTTAATTTCTCTAAACTAAAACCTTAAACCGCAACCCAACAAAAGGTTAATAAAATATCAGAATAATACTACCGCCTCTCACCTAAATCATCTTTAGATTTTAGATTCACAACATAACGCTGAACACAGCTATCTTAGCATTTGATTTACAGACAGACAGTTTTCTGCCTGCCTCTCCTCAGTCAGAATGCAGTGCGGATGAGTGTTGGATGAGTAAACTGAGCTTCAGGAGTTAGGAGTATCAGGGATCCCATCTCAGTGTGAGGCTAGGACAGAGGGGTCACAGCCGAGCTAGAGAATCCCTCCTTTGCCAAGTCCTCCTCCAAATCCCCACGTCAAATACATCTGAGGGTACTGTCTGATTCCACCAGGGATCTTCCCATTACCATATGGAGAAATCCCAGGATTTAGGAAACTTGGCTGGTTGAAGAGGAAGGATATTTAATAACGATTTAACAGTCAGTTGAAGAGTAAACATAATAGGGCCTTTCTCCAACGGAGAGGATTTCGGCATACATGCGGAGAAGGAGAGCGTTGAGCTGTAAACCTCACTTGTGTCCGTGCATATGTTCAGTAACTCCCACACTGCTTTTTAACATAGTTCTATTTCAAAATGTTCTGGAGATTATGGTTTTATTCAATACTTAAATCCTCACATGTAACGTTAAAGCACAACTGCAATGAAATATACTCAGACACACATTTACTGATCCAAATACAGCATGGTGCATGCAAGCAGAAACGAACATGAAATTTGAATCCTTGCAAAGATTCTATTCATAATGTAGTAAAATAAATAATCGTAATTTATACTGTAGTTAGTACACCTATGGGCATTTGAAAGTTAAGGAAACTCTAAATAGCTTATAAAGGATTAACAAGTAGACTAAGCAGTTGCATAATTCAATACTTCAATATGCATTGTTAACATGTCAAATGTTCCCCCTGGACCACTGTGGTACAGGGCCACCACTCAGATCCATGTTGAAAAGGATGTAAGCCATTGGTCAAAGCCCTTCTGTAGTCTGTGTCATGTAATCAACTCTGACCCCTGACTGATGGCTCTGACCCCTGAGAAATAACATGTATCTGGCACTATCTCATGCCTGGCCGTCCCCCGCAAACACTCTCCCCGACCACCCAGGCCCCCACGCACGCACACACACACACACACACACACGCACACACGCACACACGCACACACGCACACACGCACACTCGCACACTCGCCCTCTTCGAGCCTTCAAAATGATCTTATTAAATAAGATTAGACACAAATCTATTATGAATAACATCTGTCCACAGATTGGCAGTGTGAATGGTTGTTCCATTCCCCTCCCTGCCCCTTTGTAGTAAGAATGTATTTATTCCCATCTTTCTGATCACTCTCCCTCTTTTGCTCTTTCTATCAGTCTGTATTTCCTTTCCTGCTCTTTCCTCCCTCCATCTTCCTCTAATAAGACACCTAAGACCTCATTCTGAGGCCCGTACTGTAAGCGTTGATAAATGAGTGTTATCAATCGAACGTGTTGACGGAGATCATTGCAATGCCATTTGCAGGTCATGACTAAATTACTGTACAGCCTACTATTTCAGTTGCAACCCACTATTTCACCAAGCTAACAATTTCAGTCCATTTTATAGACTGTTCCTTTGTATTGTTTACAGAGAGACAGTATTGTGTGTAACAGTGATAACACCAAGTAAAACTGAAATGATAACTTAAAAACACAAAATATAAATATCCATTAACAAACTTCTTATAGCTTAGACTACGTGATTCACAATGGAGCGAAAACCCCCCCCAAAAAACGAATTTTACAAGCTTGTTCAGGCATGGTTCAGTGGGAGCTGTGTAGTTATGAGTTACAAGGTCAGCCCGTAAATACTCTTTCAGCAATGTCAACGGTATTTGTAAAGTATAAGTTAAGCAGCATTGTTGACGCCAGTTTAAAATATATTGTAATATGGGCATGGTAGGCATTGTCCTTTTTGGGGTAAAATAAGACATTACATAATGGGAAAATACGGGGGAGAAATGCATTAGGGAACAAGAAAGTTAGCTGCACACACTGACTCATATTTAAAAGACAGAACAAGTGAAAATATTTTCACAAACACTGTATTCCCTTGCTGTAAAATTGATACTAAGATGCTGTTTCATGTTTATATGGATGCAGGCGATTGCCAGTACAAACACTCTTAAGCACGGCTTCAACACAAAAGAAAAGGGAAGAGTAGCACAGACTCTCCGAGACTTCTGCGTCAATCCCATAATACTGTGTCATCTGGAAATGACTATTGCCGCATTCAGATGCTAGTCGGAACTAGGAAACTCTGAATTTCTGACTTGCTGATTCGTTGAAAGCCGCACGTGTATAACTACAACCAGTTTGCAGGTCGGAAATGTCAGAGTTTCCTAGTTCTGACTAGCACTTGAACGCGTCATTAGTCACACCATGAGAAGAGAACCAGGCCAATTTCCCTTCTTCTCCAACTACTCACTCACAAATATGTTTTGAATAACCAAGATCTACATTGCGAAGGATTGATTTAATAGCTTTATTATATTGTATTTATTATGCTGTCTGGATACTAAATAAAATAGTGTTGGTGAGTATTACTCAGCCTCTGTGCTTTGGAAATCATTAAAATAGGGGGGACAGTAATAAATGTGACAATTAGTCCTTGCTGTATATGATTTAGATCAAGGATTAGAATCCTATATTTCTCTGGGCAATAATTGCACTTCTCTCAAACCAAGTCATTTCCGTCTGGCTTTATATTTAGATGCAACCAAGGAGCTGGCAGTAAAGCAAACATTACCTAGCAAAGCTCGACATTGTTTATGATAAATGGGCACACTTGTGCATCGGTGGACTACAGCTTTAAATGTAACATCTGCGGTATCCAATGGGTGCGTGTGCGCGTGTTTGTGTGTGTGTGTGTGTGTGTGTGTGTGTGTGTGTGTGTGTGTGTGTGTGTGTGTGTGTGTGTGTGTGTGTGTGTGTGTGTGTGTGTGTGTGTGTGTGTGTGTGTGTGTGTGTGTGTGAGTGTGCATGACCGCGCTACTTTCGTTTACGTGTCTTAACAAACGCGTCTGTCTGCGTCAGTGGAGATTGTACCATTCCAGTAAAGCCCCGACCCCCGATGCCCAAAAGAATCCAAAACCAAACCAAAATGTCATGCTATCTTTTGCTACAATCTGTTGCTTCTCAGTACAACAAATACAAATTGAAGAACATGTCGCAGATTGTTTGGGATTCTGAAGTGGAGGTGCCAGAGCAGAGGAGAACAGAACATAGATAGCAGCTTTGTTTGTGGCCTGGTTGGTTTTGGCCAATGTTCTTGAGAAGCAATCACACAACTATTTGAGAGAACAAATATATGTATAGTGAACAGCAGGCCGATTAGATTTCTCCACTCAGAAATCTAGCAGTCCGAGCGCCGACGAGGCTTCCTTCCCTTAACTAAAGCCCACTGTAGGCCCAAAGACGCCTCTTCCTGCCCTGAAGAAATAAACAACCACTGTTTCACCCATCGAAATAGCAAGAGGTTACAGTATGTGTGCGTGAGGGAGAGAGAGAGAGAGAGAGAGAGGAAGAGAGAGAAACAGTGAAAGAGAGAGAGGGAGGGAGAATACTATGAGTGCAAATAAATCACTATCCCTGTTCAAGTGTCCTCTTACATACACTGTCGATAAACATACCTGCATTATCCCCCCTTGAAACGTATCCTACGTGGTCCTTCTCTGCACTTAAACAAATCTTTCCTTGTCAAATACTGACTATAGGGAGAAGGAAGTCAGTGCCTGTGCGGTCAGTATTAAACTCTGAGAGGTAAAAAAGGGATGGAGTTATCCAATCTTCACAATGGGACATATAAACCCGAATTTAGTCTCAGCGCATAACAAAAGAAATCGGTTGACCTCTCCCTATAGCGGTACCGTAAAATCAATTTATGTAGCCCACAGAGAGTGTGCACCTAACACTTTAAGAGGCAGACTTCTTAAAGTAAATCCTGTCGTCACATAATCCAAGGCGTTTCCACAAATTAGATATGACAATCGCCTCACTCTCAACCCGACCACACCATTTTGTCCAAAAATCTGAACGCTGCGAAACACCCTTCCCGGCAGCATAAATGGCTGTAACGCCTTCGGAAAACAAACAGAAATCAATCTGAAGTTGAAAAAAGGACATTTAGAAACTGAAGTAGCTTCTTATCAGAAGGGGCTACAAATCTGACGAATCACCTCAATTGGAATTGTCAGACCATCTCCTCTCAGAGACCTTTGATTGCTCGGGAACTTTCTGGAATGTTCCAGTAGTTTTCCAAATCTAACGAATCCAAGCGTCTGCCACAGTTTGAAGCATATTTAGCGCTCTTGAAGAAGCAAAAAGTTTAACCCCTTATTCAAGGACCAAGTATCAGTTGCGGGAACACTTTACTGTACGTAAATATCTGTTATGACATGATACCATTAAATGAGAAGGAATTTGGACTGGATAATGTCAGCAATGTCTCCATTTTAGATATCAGGCAGTAGTGGCAACATGAATTCAAGGCTTATCAAGATACACAGATACAGCTCTTTAATAGTACCTGTAGTTGCGTTTCTCACTATCGATGTGAAAACGGTCGTACAGGGAGAAGGCCTGGTGTCCATCCCAGTCGGTGAGCTCCACACGGAGGGCATACTGCCTCTGGCTGGTCAGCAGGTATACAAACTCATTCCCCAGCCAGTGCTCTGCAGAAACCGTCCCAAAGCCCTGCGACAGAAGAAGAAGAGCAAGAGGAGGCCAGAGTCATCACTAAGGCCCATAGGGAATCTTACTGTAAATTCCGGGATACAGGATAGAAGTCATTCCCGATCCCTTCCAAGGTCTTCCTGGAAAAGATGCAATCTCTCCACCATGGCATTTTTTTCTAACATTTTTGTGATGTCATCATCAAGGACTGCTTCAGGATTGACGCCTAAACAAATGCAACACAAAGCATGAAACCGCACATGAATAACCCTCCCTGTTTATGAGAGCGTAAATTGGGACCAGCTGAAAAAGGCACACAAAGCACCTTTTCCACCCTTCCTCTCCCCACCCAAACCAAACGCGTAATAAACCCTCTTTATTACACAGTCCATAAGAATGACAACAGATGCACACAACGCCACATATGCCTTCTTAACAATTACACCGTTTAGATATGATCACAATGACTCCCATTGTGGATAAAGTGCTTTTGACAGCAGCAGTAGTAACACACTTGCAATGGGGAGAATTAGAAACTAGGATGACATGATGGCTCAAAGAGACTGGTCTGGAGCTCTGGACTGTTCCATTAATGATTTGCGGAAGGGTTGGGGGTGGGTTGAAGGGGGAGATGTGCCGAGAGCCTGTGATGATTAGGAGAATGGAAGGAGGGAAAGTAAACATGGGGCATTCCTCCAGCCTGAGACATGTCCTGCTGTGTGGGTGGAAGGAGAAAGTGGCTGGGCCACGTCCCTAACTCAATCTGACTTCCGATTGATCTGCCTTTTAGCGCTGTCCAAGGCCTCCCCTTGTGAAACCTGGCTTGTGGTTGGGATGGTTGGACTCAAACAGTAGTGGTTCCCCCTTATTGTTCCACACCAGAGTGTTCATTTACATGCAAACTTGGCTGAATGCATCTACCAGGAATTTCAGAGAGGAGGTTTGAAGTATTGTTGGGTAGAGAAGTACACATTTTCTTAAAACGATAAAGATTGATAGAAAGTGCTCTTTCATAAAGCTTGCCATACATTCTGACAAATACTAACTTAGACAAATACTTACTTAATAAGGTATTGCAAATTGTCAAATTGCGTCTCATACCGGTTAAAGAACGCATGCACCATTTCTTATCCTGCTACATATACTCTATCTAGTACTGCTAATGCAATTATAAACATTACGGTCATAAGATCACATACTTGACGACTAATAGTAGGGGTCACTGCCAGAGTGCTCTCCATCCTCCCACAAAATAGGAATAGCCCAATGAAGTTCGCCCAAAAGATTTATGAATCCTTCAAGTGTTTGGAATTTACGTGCAAAAGCCCACAGAGACCAACAGCAGTGAGTTGAATCACACAATAAAACAATATCAATCACTTTCAGGCTCTTCAAGGAAGGGTCTCTGAGGGAGGCAAAGGACCACACCGATGGTGTGCCAGTATTCGGTGGCGGTGCTAGGGTCTGTGATGATTCCATTGCCACTTGTATTCCACGCTCTCCGTGCTTGGCTAGGGGTGCCATGGCTCCCTCACCAGCTGGACTTTCTGTCCGTACCTCTTTACCCTACAAATGAGCCCAACCCTTTTCACCCTTGTCAAATCTATATTTACCCTCTGCAGATCATCTACTACCATGTGCTCAGATTGGTAATTAAAACACCCTCCACATTTAATCTGGTCTCCAGCTGCTGTGATACCTACGTTATGTGAGTATACGCTACAGCTAATTGGAATGGCAATGGGGGTAGCTCATCGCTCCTAAAAGCAAAACAGAGCTTAGCCTCTTAGTACACCAGTCGATATCTATTCCCGTATCGAACGGACGACGATGATCACAACACCTTGCACTGTGACGTAAGACTAAACAAATGTATCGTTTTCGGACTGCTGCTGTCCTGTTTGAAATGAAGAACAACAGTGTGTCACGGCCCAGGGTTGGGTTGGATTTCGTGCCAGCCTCCGACACCCAAGCTGGAGTCTCTAATCTTAGGGCTGAGGAATCCCTCCCTGTGTACAGATGTACCAGGGATACGGCTTGTGATGCCGGGTAGGACACATTTTGTAGGAGTGTTCCACATGGGCCTGGCCACTCTTGAGAATACAAGGGAATCCTGCCTCGCTCTTTTTCAACATGTTAAATCAAAGAGAGAGAGAGGCGAGAGTACACCCATTTGTTATGATTTACTGTGACAGAGGATGTATGTTGGAAACAGACTCCTCATTCATGCATGGCTTTATCTTGTGCGCGTGGTGCTATAGAGTTGGGCTGTTTGTTATTCTTCTCGTCTTACCGTCTTGTACTCCTTCCACGTTTTCTGGAAGTCCACGCTGCCATCCTCTCTGCTCTGGATGATCGTCCATCCGCCGCCAGCGGTCTCCATGTTACAATGTACCTGTAAACACACATTCACAGATGGTCATTAAGTTCTCAGGCCGCCTACAAACACAATCTACATGTCCTTATCTTACAATTTAGAGCACAAATATAGACATGATTGGTTAAATTTGCTGTTGTGAACCATCATTCTAAAATACAGCTGGCCTAACTAGTGATTCCTTTCTATGAATCACCGGTTCCAGGACACAGTCCTTCTCACGTATCACCAGGGCGAAGTATTGTGAGTCCTCCTCAAATGTAATCAATGTGTCCTGATCCTCCAACAACTCCCAGGAGGTGACCCCAATCGCAGGCCTGGTGCAGATACAAGTGGACGGGGCCAGTGGAGCAGGACACATACCAGTGGACACCTGGATGGAACATGACCCTTAACCCTTGGCCGCTGTGTAAGCTGATAACAGGGGTATCTATCTGCTGTGGTGCTATTTGTTTGAGTAGTGGAGAAGGTCTGGAGGAGGTCTATCACCTCGGACAAGACCCCAGCTGAACACACAGTGCCCAGTCTGGGTATAATTAAGTAGGTATACCCCCTGACAGAATTATTCTCCGAAACCAGACACGAGGCTTTCTCCTTTCTCCTTTCTCTCCCCCTCATCGCTCACTCCTCCGCCAACCCCCCCCCCCCCCCCCCCCCGTACCTCCCTGCCATCCGTTTGAGGCCTGGCAGCACCCTGTGTAGGTGGTGAACACCTGTTTCACCCCCTCCCCCGCCACCCTCTTGTAAACCCTGGCACTCATCAGGCTGCCAAGTGTTTATTTTGAGCCTTCGATTATTCCTGAAGCACTGAAGCAGCCAATAACTATCATAGCCCCACTTCACTTGCTGCTCTCAAGTGGGTCAATGTCTTTGGCTTTCTTGGACAGAGTTGAAGCTCACTCTAGTAACAAAAACACGCTAAACTCCATTAAACACCCATCAAAGAGCTGCCTAAAGGGATGAAATGGTAGATATTTTCACATGGCAGTCTCTATATGAAGTTCTGACTGGCTGCCTACCTTTTTGGTCTCCTGGGCATTAATATGTATGGTGTAGACCCCATTCTTGTAGAAACCAGCCTGGTACAGATCGGCACAGTCCCGAAACTTCTTCTCTTCGTCCACCCGCTTCGTGCTGTTTGGGACTACTGAGGAAACATGAGATACATATTTGGTATCACAACTTTAGGCTGTGGAAATTCAGGCTGGCACTGGAAAGACTTCAGAAAATAGTACTTCTAAGCTAAAAAAAAACAGTTGCTCAGAGGTGGTGTTTGAATGTTAAACTGCCACAGTTAAATTACCTTCAGACTGTCAAACAATCTATCAACAAGTATCAACAAGCAACTTCCATATGTCATTATTTTCAAATTATATATTTGACTGACAGGTGTCAATGAGGTTATTAAAAGCACTGTGTTCAGCACTTGGTCACTGTTATCTATCCATTACCAAAATACACTGAGTATTCCAAACATTAGGAACACCTTTCTAATGTTGAGTTTACAAGATGTCGAAACCGTTCCACAGGGAGGCTGGCCCATTCTGTCTCCAATGCTTCCTATCGTTGTGTCAAGTCGGCTGCATTTACAGTACATCCCTGTTAGTGAGCATTTCTCCTTTACCAAGATAATCCATCCACCTGACAGGTGTGTCATATCAAGAAGCAGATTAAACAGCACGATCATTACACAGGTGCACCTTGTGCTGGGGACAATAAAAGGCCTCTCTAAAATGTGCCGTTTTGTCACACGACAAAATACGACAGATGTCTTTTACTTCAGCTCATGAAACATGGCACAGCACTCTACATGTTGCATTTATATTTTTCGTTCAGTGTATATACAAGTATGTCATTTTTGATCCCGCTATTTAAATAAATAATTGGCGACCTTTAGTTTCATGTCACATATGAGCCATCAAGCAGTGGGGTTTTTGTAATATCAAAACCGGCAGTGTCCATTTATCATGATTACCATCTTTACATTCCAGAAAATGAATATGTAAGTAAAGTGACACAGAAGCCGAACTACACGGCCTCTGTGTGGATATCCATATAGCTCATGATAAAATCAGAAGGTGACTGGATGGCTTATTAGCAAGACAAAAGGAGTTTGTCAAGTGGATGATCTCCCGCCCAGAGAGAGGGCATCCGATTTTGACAGGCCTGTTCAAAGAGGCAGCTGTGTCTATTTCCATCTGTATATAATTATGGCGGCAATATTTTTGAAACCAAGCAAGGGGCCTAGGACAAAATACTACAAGCTATACATTTCAAGTTCCTGTTATAACAAGTGGTTTATATTTACCCTCCAAGTCCTTGTTATATCGATGGAAATTCCAATTCCAAAACGAGGGGGCGCATCTCAGTTTTCACACCATTGTTTTTACTATTGGGATTGTTTACGCAACGGGGATGTCACTGGAAAGCGAAACGTGTCAGTGATCCTTAGACTCCACTTTGATCCCCCTTCCTCAGCTGAACAGTCAGTGGAGACACAGGCTGTAGGTTAGGCATATTATTTTGGCCATTTTGATGAAGTATTGAGTGTCAGCGACAAGAATATCCCACCGTGACAGGTTGACAGAGTAGGACCTTGCTCTGCGGAGTCTAACACAACTAAAGGCCGGCCCTGTCGTGACGCAATTTACCTCATACGGGGAGATGGCAGGACGCATTAGAGGTGGGAGAGATCGGTGTCAAAGGGGAACCTTCTGACTCACAGTCTGTCACAGCGAGGACACATTTCACAATAAACGGCACAGTCAAAATCTACCAGAGACTGGTGACTCCCTGCTATAGGAGAGGCACCCTTGAAGAGCTTGCAGCCTGGCTCTGAAAATATGAGGTATTTCCCAATATTTATTTACTGACACATTTTTTGTGGTTCAGTGGGGACTTGTATTCAGCAGGGGGTTCATGTGAAAAGGACAGCAGGGCTGGGTGTTTGCATAAATCAGTACCCTTGCCAAAATGAGCCCAAATGGACCCAGAGAGGCTGTGACGCAGATCTAAAAAGACTCTCATGAACCTACATGGACCCAAGCAGACCCGAGAGGCCCCTCAAAGACCCCTGGGGATTGAATAGGTCCCTTTATACATCTCACTGTGGACCCAGAAGGCACCTCATGGAGTCAAATGGCCACACGTGGACACAAAGGAACCAAAAATGGACTGTGACAGATCTAGCAGACTCAATTAAATGTGAAAGGATGCTAAAAACCAAATAAAATTTACTCAAAGCCACAAACAAATATCCGAGGGAAAGACAAGCAAACCAAAATAGGGTCAATAGAAGTCTGGAATAAGTCCATGATAGATGGTGCCATTACACACCTCATGGATATTCTCTCTACTTGCTCCAGAGTATCTTTGCAGCGTCAGGTGTCACTTCAAGACAAATGAGTATGCTTAAACATGAGCATAGTTCAATCACAAAAGGCCTTAATAGAAAACATCTGATGATTTACTGTACACTATGTACAATCAACACTGTAAATGCCATTTTGAAGCATTTCATAGGACTCTGAGCTAAATGCGGATAATTAAAATAAGATCATATTCCCTCCAGACATGGCTTTCCCGGCTGTAAAAATGATTGATGGCATTCATTAGGTGGGATGATAGAATAGTGTGAAAGAAAATCGTATTTAGCGGCCAGAGATTTTGAAGAGCGTTCCAACACTGAGGTCAATTACCACTACTAACGGTATTTGGCTCAATGCTTTCTCGAAAGATTTAGGTAATAATGACGACCCAAACGTGAGCTCAGTGGCATCTGGCTGCATCAGAGATGGTTGGATTAGAGTTCAGAGCATAGTACAGTGGAAAAGGTATTGAAGAGTATTTCTGTCTGTAATAAAAAAAAATTGTGGGGAAAAACGCATTCTGATTGGCTGGGACTGGCTCCCCAGTGGGTGGGCCTGGCTGCCAAGTGGGTGGGCCTATGGCCTTCCAGGCCCACCCATGGCTGCATCCCTGCCCAGTCATGTGAAATCCATAGATTAGGGCCTAATTCATTTATTTCAATTGACTGAACTGAAATTCAGTCATATCTTTGAAATTGTTACATGTTGCATTTATATTATTGTTCAGTATAATTAAGCCTAAATATTGAGAAGTATGTTCCTGGACAAACTTCAGTAACAATGTTTATGGGCATTTTAGCATTTAAACCTCCTTTTTTAAAAATGTTCCCCATAGTAACTGTCAGTGATGATTTGAATCTGAGCATTAAAGGAAATGCTAGGGGTCAGTTTTCAAAACAGAGCCTAACTCGAATAGACGCCATCCAATGGCACGAAAAGCTAACCCTTCCCGAACGAAAACACAAATCTGTTTGGTAAACAAACAAATCCTCCCCCCGAAAATCCTCCCCTGCAACGGAGCGTCATCACATCTAGATTTAGACACCGTGGGGAAGGGAAGTGTTGCAACCTCCTCTAGGAGCCATTAGAGGTTGAATTATTCGGCAGGGGTGAAGAGGTGACCCCAGCGCCCGGCTAGCCCACATTGCCACCGTGCAGGAGGATGGCACCAACCACGGAGCCAGGGCGTCCATTGTTTAATTTCACTCTCCTCTTGTTAAAGGAGCCACCAATCAAGTTGGGAGGCTGGATGCCCCAGTGACCCAAAGAAACACCCCGAGCTGACAGGGAGATAACATGGCTGACTAGGTGACAAGGTTGCAGAGGTGTTTACTAAATGGATTGCTGGCAACTAATGGAACATGGCAGACGTGGACGTCTTTCCAGGTCAGTTAATGACTTGGTTTTCATTTGGCGAACAGCTTTAGCGACTTAAGAAACCCTAATAACATATTTGGGTCACAATATGGCACGGCACAGGGATTAGTTAATACACAGGGATTAGTTAATATGACCCAATCAGTAGACAGCTTTAACGACACTCAAAGGACCATCTGCCATAAAGTGTTCCTACTGTCAGAGCTATGAAATTAAGCCGCTAGGGAGTCTTTTTGCATGGAACAATAAAGCAATGAAGTAGCACGTGTTAATCATGTCATGCACAAGTCCACTCTCCATGTCTTAGATATCTATTCATGCCTGCTCATTTCCTGTTATACGGGTGAACAGCCACAGGAAGCAGTGTGGGGTCTTGGGCCGTCACAGCGGGAAGTAGGGAACATGAACAGAGTGCAAGGTTTCTCGCTAGACACTCCACCAATCCCAGCACACACATTTACTTGAAATCTCCTGTGACTGAATGTGATCGAGGGAAGCTTGGGATCAAGTGGGTTTGGGATTGTGCTGTTGTGTTGAGATGGAGGTGGTGTAATGAGTTCACTGCATTGACTAAACATAAGGCTCATGTTGCTGTCAGGGTCAAGAGGTGGACCGACGGGTCCCTTATTATCGCCACGGGGAGACACGAACGAAGAAAAAGAGTGGATTACTCAAAATGGTGGCTGTTTGGCATTTCACTCAAGCGGTAACCACAGCCTAGGCTGTCACGGTGAAGCGTGATACGCCATTACCGTAAAGAGAGCGCCACTCCGAGCAACTAGAGTGATGAGTGCTTCTGGGAAAAGAACGACCACTTTGGCTTCTCCCTCAAGCAGAGGTTAAGGGCATCACTGTGCCTCTCGGTATGGAACCATGTTTATCGCATTGTCATCATGGCAGCTCTTCTTCTCTCTCATCTTTGGGAGCCCAAACAATTTCCAAGCACCTTCTTTTAAATAACATCCATTTCAAAAAAAAAATCTTGCACCTGTAATAACACACATGCACATGTTTTGACTTTTCTCTTCAGGGTGCAGCTCTCAACTAGGCATCTTCTTGAAGGACAATACAGTGTGAAGTCTGTCAACGCGAGACCCTTAGCTACTATACCTCCGTCCTTGTTGCAGAGGCTGATGAGGTTATGCACTGTGTCCATCATTTCCTGCTGCTGCCTCTGCATGGCGGTGCTGTTGCCCGTGGCCCTGGTCAGCTGGGTCTCCAGCTCACGGATCACCCCGCTCTGTTTCCCCACCAGAGCCTGCAGGCTTCCCTTCTCCTCCCGCAGCGTCCCCAGCTCCTCCCGGTGACGAGACTCCATCTCCTGCATCTTCTGCTCCATGAACCTTGGGAGGCGGAAGACCCGACATAAGAAGGTTTGTTAGACCTGTAGCTTTAGTATATAGATGACTGTAAACTAAAGCTATAACCAACTTTCGGATTAGTCCTCTATTCGCGATTCGGTGCTTACATAGTTGTATGGTAGTTGCATAATAGGTACCAAATAATTACTGGTGTTTCTTTGTGATTGTCAAAAACAGTCGAATTCCATCACTTTCTCAGTTATTTTCTACATGCCTTCTTTTGATAGATCAAGCAAGTGAATTATCATTCGAAATCCGCTTCCGGCATATCCCCTTCTCCCGACCCTAATGTTGTGAACTGTATAGTCTGAAGGATGATATAGTCTGAAAGAGGATACAGGCTGATGTCGTATTGATGAACAAATTCAGAACTACTCCGCTTGCATTAAATTGATGATTCAAATAAAATGTTTAAATGGGAGGTGATTTCATAATTGCACAATCTTTTGAAATTGCTCCCGGTAAAGGAATCCTCTGTGGAGGCTGCTCTTAGAGGACGGCTCATAATAATGGCTGGAACGGAGGCAATTACCAGCCATTACCACGAGCCCATCCTCCCCAATTAAGGTGCCACCAACCTCACGTGCAACCCATGTCTATAAACCTTGAGCGCAGCTCTCAATTATAGGAATCAGTATATATATATATATTTTGTTCAGAAGACATATGAATGGAAGAATTCAGTACAGCTGTGTTACTGTATTTACAGTAAGCACTGGGGATGGGAGGGAGCTTTTAAGCGGACGATGAGAGACAGTCCCACCGGACCAATCAACAAACTGGACTCTGGAAAGCCATCCAAAAGCTACATTCGATTGCAACATCATTAAAGTGCAACTTTCAAAGACCAGCTCGTCGAGGAAAATGTGGCCTCATGAACTTCATACGGTTATAAATCACGGGATCGGGTGTCTCGTTGCACATTGAGTTGATCTGTCTATACGTGAGTTTGTGTCTGGAGTCATGAAAGGCATGAGGTCTTTAAATGAAGTTTCGCGTTGTGTTAGCGGGGCCTGTGAGTTTACCCGTTCTTGTCGTGGAGCTTTCTGATCTCGTTGGTCTGCACCATGAGCTGCTTCTCCAGCTTGTTGGTGGACAGGGAGTTCTCCAGCAGCTGAATCTCCAGTCTGGAGGTTTGGTTCAGCACCTGTCCCAAGACAGAAATAGGTTAGCGGTATCCCGCCTTATAGAGGTGTTCCAGCAGAACAAAATGTAGGTGAGATGTAAATCATCAGCTCCTCTTTAGGAAGAGGTAATAAAGTATAGGTTTTGCACGAAGAGAGGTTGTTCTGACATGGTAATACTCTGTGATTTTGCTTAGCAAACCTTTATTTTTTGGCACGTCAACAAAAATCGAACCCACAAGTATCACTTTTGTCCCCTTCCTTCTAGAGCTCCACAAGTATCAAGGGAAGTTGAAACCTTAACATGCATATGCACCAGTGGCGGTCAGTGCCGGTTTAAGATGAGGGAGGACACTTTTCTGTTCATGAGCACGGCCTTATTTCTATTACAGCATGTCGGATGACTGTCATTCATATTCCATTCACCCAGTTCAATGTAACAGCGACAGGTTTAGGCTACTACATGATACTCACATTTTCCTCATACCCACCGTGAGGTTGCTACAACGGACACAGGTTGAGAGACACAGTTGAGGTGACAGACACTGACACAAACAAGAGTTTCTATTCTATGTTTCAACAGACTCGTCAGAATGCATACACCCCTGATCACGCGTAAACACACAGCCACGTCGTATTTCTCTCTTGCCCCTCCTTCATTTTGGAAGAAATACATTTGTTCAAAACTGTTCAACTAACATCTTTCTCTCTCTTTGAGTCAACTACTCAGAACATTTCATGCACTGCAGTGCTAGCTAGCTGTAGCTTATGCTTTCAGTACTATAATTATTATTTGATAACTTTGATTGGGTGGAAGTTAATGTACCCAGAGGAGGACAGAAGCTAGCTGTCCTCCGGCTACAGTACACCATGGTGCTACCCTACAAAGGGCTGTTGAGGCTACTGCAAAATAGTGTTTTAATAAATTATTTGGTGACGTGATTATATTTAGTATAGTTTTATCTAAAATTGACAACTTTTTAAATGTTTTACCATTTTTATTTTTGTGAAATTCACTGAGGAGGTTGGTCCTCCCCTTCCTCCTCTGAGTAGCCTCCACTGATATGAACATCACATAAAGAGAGTGTAGGTATTTGGGGTGGTTTAATGTGGAATAGCTGAGTCTATGGTGCGTGAGATTGTTCCCGGCAGGAGTGCGAGGAGTTTAGGGGGATATAGTACCTGCGTCTCTACATCCGTTAGCTTGCGGGTCTGCTCGGCCGTCTGGGACAAGAGGTTGGTGCCCATCTCCAACATGGCGGCCGTGTGGTTGTGAACGGCACTCTGTTGCAGCTGGGCCATCTCTGTCTTCATGCTCTCCTTTATGTCGTTTTCAATCTGAAGATAGATTATGAGAGGATGGATGAGACACAGAGCATGAAACAGACTAAAACAGATGGCCCATAATGCAGACTCAACAAAACTGGGGAAGGTTGAAAAACGAAAGTAGCAGAGGATAAACAGACGCTGCAAATCACGCAGACACAACAAAATAGAGATACGTTTGAAAAACAGTGACAGTTGAGAGACGGCGTTCGATCACTTTACAGCTGAAAGAAAGAACAACCCTGACAAATGGCTACCATCCACGTTGATCAAGATTCAAATCTCATACATTCTGTAACCATTGTAACATTCCCTCACGTGGACATTTCCAAGGCCTTCTTATCAGTGTCTCTATGTCATAGATCAACTGAGTTGATTCTGTCTTTCCACCACATTATTCTAGCACAAAACCTCTTCTTTGGGGAACCGCCAAGGGAAGAATGAGCTTCAGAATATCGGTGGATCCAGATGTAGGTAATTAGCTAGGGAGGGAAGAGACAGAGATGGACAGATACTCACTGGTGCTTATCTTGAGAGCACTCTTTCATCCCCCAAAAGTGAACGAGTGACAAGGCCGGGACAGGGGTTAAATCAACGTCAGTTCACGCACCTGCGGTGATGTTCGTCCTGTCACGTTTCACCATCTGCACTTTTGAAAACATTCATGAATGATCTCGACGGCCTGTTTGATTTGGTCAATCTGACAGTGGCCTTTCTGAGCTCACTATCTAATATAAAACATTACAGAGTCGCATGCGCTGATGCCCTTACTCAGCAACTGTTCCTGGTACACACATACACGTCGTTGAACGAACAGAACAGCACACATGGAGACGTCACCAGCCCGAACTCCACTACTCACTCGAGTGTGAAGGATTTATGGTTGTTGCCGTGCGACTCTTAAAGAAAGCATTTGTGACATCGAAGTCTCTCACTTCATTCTTCCATCCCTGGGAAAATACAGGTTGTTTCTGTTGTCACATTAGCCGTGATGTCCGATGATACCCTATGACGACATGGTTAAAGGAACCGTAGATGTGTGGCCTCCAGGGACCTGAATGACTCACGTTAAAAGGTCCTTAGTCCTGTTCTAGAAAACACAGGCACTGGGATAGTCTAGACTTTCATGCGCAGACCTTATGTTGGATTTCATGCCCATTATAGCTAGTGCATGAGTGATAGTTTAAACTTTGAAGGCCGTATAAGTTTCATCACTAACCCTTTACACACGTGGGAATGAACATCTATGGATACATTTCAATGTTTCACGAGGAAGAAATATGAAATGCATATGTACACGCATGGTAGCAATTGAAAGGGAACCATTTGGAGATTGTGGAAACAGTTCACCTCGCACAAGACTGAATCCAAACATTACGCTGTTGATTGTATGTTCATTTTACATTTACTGTAGGTTTTGCTGCGTTTGTCGATAACGAAACCTGAAAACACGCAGGATACAGTCAGTAACATGATGCGAATATCCCTGGAACATGTGAGGCAGGTGCAACACGAGACACGTGAAAGGACCATCTGGTGTCTCCAAGTGGCCACATGACACACCTCTCCAAAGTGGGCACAGTTTCTAAGTCATTTCAATGCGCTTTTACGACTCAAAGAAGAATCTTCAACTATAAGGTCCTTTTTTTTTAATAGCTCTCCTAGCTGTGCCGTTGAGAAACTAGAGCAAGCACACTTGTAGTAGTTTTTTTTCTCAGAACACAACCCCGTATCCCCGCCATCACACAACTACTGTTGTTTTGACGCAATCTAAAAACGGCCTATTATAAATCGCAATCTGGGTCATGGAGCGATTGTTCTATTGCCAAAATGACTAGCTAAGTTATACAATATCATCTTACCGTGTTAGGCATTCACAGGGCAATTCAGAGAAACACATCGTCCTTTTGGTACGCATAGAAAGGAGTCATGTGTGCATCCAGGTGAGTGTTCTGCGGCACATTTTTACAATAGACAAACATAGGCTCGTTCTGTTCAGAACCACCCAATGTCGTGTTGTAACTGTACATCAAACATAGTGATCATAAACATGGCCGCTGTATATGACATGACTTTTATGATATGGAAATGTGAAGTGCACATTTGGACTTCACATTTCCATATCATACAACTCATGTATGAGTTCATGTAAGAACTCATTGTATGACATCAAAGTGGCATTTATTCTAATCCTCAACGTCTCATCTTTCAAAACACATCGAGTTCTCTTCATTTACAGCATTTCCCTCACTGAGACAACACAACACGTGCAAAGGTTGTGCAATTAGAGGGAGGGATGGGGGCAAATTCTTGTCTCATGCGGTGCTCTAATTCAGAATGGCTTTCAGTCAAAGACCATAAAGCCCTGTAAAGCTCAGAGCCTGAGCACTGACATCATTTATAGCGTATTACTCTGCAGGCTCTTATCAGAGCCCAAATCTGCCATATACAGGTACAGTATGTTTGTAAAGGGCAAAAAACTGTAGAAGTTTCAACTTTAAAGACTGTAAGGTATTAAAAGAGTATTATGTGTGTCTTCAATTACGGTTTGTAATGTGCACAAAACTAACATATTTGAATTCCCACAGTTGTAAATAATACATGGTTTGCAGAGGAACAAAACAGTGAATGAATCGCTTGGCAAAGCCAATCCCAATACAAAATAGACAAAATGGAAAATATGTATTTAGCTACAGTACATACGTATATTTAAGTATATTTGGCTGAATCGGCGTCAGTAGAGTGAGAAAACCATAGCGGCCGTCGACGGCCTTTCTTTAAATTACTATAGCGGCGCCAGTGGCCTTGTTTTTCTAACAGTAATATCTGTGTCAATATTGCAAGATGTACTTGCTAACAACCTGTTGTAAGCAAGTACATGGGTTGTCATGCTTCCTAGGTGCAGATATTTATAGGCTATACATTGCCTTGTTTTCCTATTATTTGACAGCTTAGCTGCCGTGTTAGGGTAGTAAATGCCTGTGCAGTGGAGCTCATATGATGAGTTGGATGTTTAAGCAATAAGGCACGGCTAAGGGCTGTTCTTAGGCACAACGCATCGCGGAGTGCCTGGACACAGCTCTTTGTCATGGTATATTGGCCATATGCCATAAACCCCTGAGGTGCCTTATTGCTATTATAAACTGGTTACCAACGTAATTAGAGCAGTAAAAATACATGTTTTGTCATACCCGTATACGGTCTGATATATCACGGCTGTCAGCCGATCAGCATTCAGGGCTCGAACCACCCAGTTTATAATTGTTTACATAGCCAGCTAACAAGTTGCTTGTTCTATCCTGTTTCTACCAATGCAATTCATTTGGAAACTGTCCCAGCTTCGTAACTAATCAGCTAACATTGGCGAACTCTGTAGTTAGTCTGTCAGGCAAGAAAGCAAGAGTTGATTGGAGGAGAGAGAGTGTGTGTGTGTGTGTGTGTGTGTGTGTGTGTGTGTGTGTGTGTGTGTGTGTGTGTGTGTGTGTGTGTGTGTGTGTGTGTGTGTGTGTGTGTGTGTGTGTGTGTGTGTGTGTGGAATGGGAGGCTTGTAACTGCATCAGACAATTTATTATGGAAACCCCTTATTAGGAAGAGAGTATGTGTATGGTTGAGAAAAAGAAAGAGAGGGAGGGAGGAAGAGAGAGACAGTGTGAGGGAGAGAGAGAAATTATGTTCCTGACCACAATTGTATCCTATTTGTTGCTCCTTTCCCTCTCCCTCTGTTCCTCTGTTCCTCTGTTCCTCTGTTCCTCAAGGTCAGTGAAAGCGAGGGAAGTGATGTGGAGAGTCAGGGCTCAGGAGCAAAAGGCAGGGACGAATAGGAGTTAGAGATGATAGGAGGGATAGAGATGTGTAGCAAGAAGGGCAGTGAGAGAAGAGTGGAGGGAGAGAGAGCAAGAGGAGGGAGAGAGGAAGGGAGAGTGAAGGAGGGGAGAGAGGAATAGGTGAAGAGGAGGGAGAAACGAGTGGAGTGGGAGGGAGAGGAGGAGGAAAAAGAGGAGGGAGAGGACAAAGCCGAGGGAGAGGAGGAAGAAGAGGGAGAGCACATCCGAGAGGGAAGCCTTCAATGGAGTGTGTCTGTCCCAAGTCCCACCATTCACCATATTACCACACAGCCTGGGCCTAAAGTGAAAGTGGCAGGGGTTTTGGAGTTGTTTTTTTAAAAGTGCTAGGAACTTACATCTGTTCCAGAGCTTGTAATGGATTACAACAAGAAAATAGGTGGGGTTGACCATGTTGACCAACTGAGGAGCTATTACAATGTTGGACGCACAGGCAGAAAATAGTGGAATGTCACTTTGTGATATGGCTACAGTGGCAGGAAGAGGGGAGCCAAGACTGTGGCACCAGGGTGCGTGGACTGAGTTGTAACTCATTTGAAAGCAGGTGACGTTTGAAGGGCGCATGAGGGGGTGTGCGGTGTGCATCCGGAGTGGACGCAGGGCAAAGAGTGGGAGATGTGTAGAAACCTCCTTTGGGTGCTCTACGTGTTCTGTGCCCTTTTGCAGGATGGGGCCGTGCTTCCAGAAGTTCCATGACATGTTGTAGGCTAAATGCAAAACACTAAAGTGACAGTGTGAAATATGAATTTGTCCTACAAGTTGTTGTGTTTTGTAGCGTCTCTCTTGATCTTTCTCTATCTAATACTGCATTCACTGAATTGTTGTCAAAGCAGGCTACTATTTCTGCATTTTGTGTCAGGCCTGGTCTGTACTAAATCTTATTGAGAGAGGTTACATATATTTTTTAAATGGTCTCTGAATAGTTGTTTGAATGTTTACATTGTTGCAGAAGTAAAAAACGTTGTCATTCCACTAGCCTACTTGTGTGGGTTTTGAAATACTTTCTGAATATTGTCCTCTGGTTGTATTTATAAGTATTATATATTATACTTGGTACATTTTAAGTGAGTAATTTAGTGAAATTTACTACAATTTTAAATACTTTTTGTTGTTGTGTTCAGTGTTAATGGTTTTTTGATAGTGAGTGTCTTTACACAATGGAAGACAAAATGAGTGTTATTGCTATTGACATGAACGTGGTGTCATATTAAAGAAGAGGTTGTGCTCTTTAAAACTAAGTTAACTTGTAATTGTCATGTGTACTTTGTTTTTGAGCTACTGTATGTCTGTTTGTTTGAAATGTGTGAGAAAATTTGCTTTATTCTGAAAATGCCCAGTAATCTACCGCAGCGTTCTAGAATTATCTTGGGGTCTAAAGGGCTGAAGCTGCGAGAGTGAAATCACTTTAAATGTGTATAACATATTCAAAAGATTGGCACTTATAAATAGGGAAATACTCAACTGTCATATTGCTTGCCTATATAAAGGATGGATTTCAACGTTTCGTGAACATACAGTACAATAACACAGACAGAGCAGAGACAGATCAATCCTAAAACTGTGACATCTTTCTACCCATCAGCCATCAGCAAATGTCTGCCATGTGGAAATAGTCTTTCAGTGCAATATCCCTGTCTTGGCGTTCATATAAAAGCTAAGTGTAGCATTGTTTCAGGCCCACTTTCAGATACAATAGAGCTGCTTTGGCTGTGAAGTACAACAGACTGATTTAAGTGTCACACTAGGGTACAGGAGTTTGGAAAGAACATGAAGAGTCTGGAACCTACATGGTTTGGAACACCGATAATATAACGTATTGAAACAGTCTGAATCGATAACCTCAGGCTCATTGCACGACTTAGATGGCAAGTATTTATCTTTGGAGACCCGTGCCTTTAATGGTGATATACTGTAGTACTCTTCAATGCTTCACGAGCAGCTTGTACTCTTTATAGCAGTTTGCCAATCCGGTAAAACGAATCTGTGTAAATGTCTGATATGCCTTGCTTGCACCCTGCGTAAGTCACCTTGAGAGACCCCGGTGGAAGTGACACGGGTGGCCCTCCAGAAACTTAAGCTCAGCGCTCATCGACATATGGCCAGTCTCCCAGGGAATGTGCCTGACTCAGGACTCAATCTGGCGAGGGTCATAAATGGAAAGTACCAAGGAGAAACAAGATTACACAAACACGGCCCATCATGTAAAAATACCACATGGGAAGAAGCAAAGTAGCCCAATGTGGGTGTTAATTAAGTTATTTGGCTGTGCTTTTCCAGAGAGTGAACAGCAGAGGATTAGAAAGCAGGAGAAAGTAAATAGTGTCCTTCAGTGGTAGAAAGTGAGTAGAGAGGCAGACCCTTGTCGGGAATTGGGAAAGCGATGATGAAATACATAAAAGTGCATGATATGCATGCAGTGCTGGTGCGCTCCACTCTCATGAGGATTGGTTAAATGCCAAAGTCTGATTTTCAAGACATCTGACCAGACAAAAAACACAAGTCATCCAAAAAAATGCACTCAAATTCAATTTGAAGCAATGCAATGTAATTTGAATGGAAACTACAATTTTTTTTTTAAATATATGTTCCATCTAAATACAGCAGACAAATACAAATAGCTGTAGGCCAATGAATCACTCTGATTTTTTTATTGAAATTCACGTTTGTTAGAGAGGAATCTTGGCTATTATCTGAGTCAGAGGAACCATGTTTGGGACCAGTTCAGCTTGGCTTAGCAGCAGCTGGAGGACTTGGTTAAACTCCACACGCAGCCCATCGGCTGAGGGTCACTCCAAATCCGTCAAGGTTAGCCATAACTGTGGTGTCAGGTTTAACCTCTTACCTGGACTGTGGATCATTATCAGAGCCATGAGTAGAAAGGTGGTAAAGGTTGTGTGATTGATTTACGCATTGCTTGTTGCTTACTTATACCATGGCATTGTTGAATACTCCTTTCTGATTGGCTTGAAGGGCATTCTAGAGTGTGCATTATTTCCCTTTATAAACTGGGTGGCTCGAGCCCTGAATGCTGATTGGCTGACAGCCGTGGTATATTTAAGCAATAAGGTTCGAGGGTTGTGGTATAAGACCAATAAACCACGGCTAAGGGTGCTGTTCTTTGCATGACACAACACGGAGTGCTTGGATACAGCCCTTACCACAAACCCCTGAGGTGCCTTATTGCGACTATAAACTGGTTACCAACGTAATTAGAGCAGTAAAAACAAATGTTTTGTCATGCCCGTGGTATACGGTCTGTTACACAACGGCTGTCAGCCAATCAGCATTCAGGGCTCGAACCACCCAGTTTATAATCAAATCAAATCAAATGTATTTATATAGCTCTTCTTACATCAGCTGACATCTCAAAGTGTTGTACAGAAACCCAGCCTAAAACCCCAAAACAGCAAGCAATGCAGGTGTAGAAGCACGGTGGCTAGGAAAAACTCCCTAGAAAGGCCAAAACCTAGGAAGAAACCTAGAGAGGAACCAGGCTATGAGGTGTGGCCAGTTCTCTTCTGGCTGTGCCGGGTGGAGATTATCACAGAACATGGCCAAGATGTTCAAATGTTCATAAATGACCAGCATGGTCAAATAATAATAATAACAGACCGTATGTGCTCTGTTGTAGCCTAGCTTATCTCTGGCTCTGTGGGTGTCTGGGATACATTTCCCACTGACGGGCCCCAACCATCTGAGAAGCCTCAAGTGGATACGGTAAAGGAGCTATTACTGTCGATTAGCACCTCACTCTACAGCACAGGGCACCTTGAGACTGATGCCAGCAAATGTGCTAACGCCTTCTTATCGCCAAAGGACAGTGAAGGGGGGATTTAATACGCTCTCTGAAACCTGTGGTTATAATTCACTCAATGCCCAGGACTTTTATGAGTTGCTTAAATTGAGCTTGCATATCATTCTTTACAGACAGCATACATATGGAATATAACTCTGTCTCATTGCCCCAGCTTCAGCCAAAATGTAGTGGGTTGTTTGTAGAGTCACTTTGAGACAGTGATTGAGACACTGAGAGGATACGGATTAGGAGAGCAACTCAGACTGAAATCAAAGTTAACTTCTACAACCTTTACCTCACAGCTAGATACCAGGCATATCTCTCTCTCTCTCTCTCTCTCTCTCTCTCTCTCTCTCTCTCTCGCTCTCTCTCTCTCTCTCTCTCTCTCTCTCTCTCTCTCTCTCTCTCTCTCTCTCTCTCTCTCTCTCTCTCTGTCTCTGTCTCTGTCTCTGTCTCTGTCTCTGTCTCTGTCTCTCTCTCTCTGTCTCTCTCTCTCTGTCTCTGGGTGCTGATTCCAGGGCTTAACTCATTCATGGACAGAGTGTGACTGCCATGTACCAAAATGAAATGGCACCCTCTTCCCTATATACTGTAGTGCACTACTTTTGACCAGAGTCCAATGGGAGTCGCACTCTATCCAACCAGTCCACTGCCAGGACCCAAAGCTGTCCTCTCTGTTTCTCTCCCTTTCTGTCGGGATGCTGTTGTGTTGATTTCGTTATCCTTTTCCAAGGACATAGTTAAGTCTTGTGTACACAGCCTGAAAGCAAACCAACCATCTCCAACCCAAATCATTGTATATACAACCAGAGCCAAAAATCATTTGTCAAGTAGAGCCAATACAACACTTTCTGTCCATCAAAAGCTCCTAGGCTCAACAAATTGACAAAAGTGAGAAGTGTGCCCACTGGTGAACACTCTAAAGGCGTTTTCTTTTGTTTCCAAAACTCCCTAAAATCTATCTGATTTAGAGTATTGTGCAGTAAGGAAAATAAGGACTTCCAAATTCCAATTGGCTCCTATTTTTATGCTTTTGGGCAAATGCAGATTTTCCAATTTAATTGACTTATCTAACAGGATTATTTCCATTCAAAATGAGACGATACGAATTAGGAGAGTGACTCAGACTGAACTCCAACTTCCTCTACATCCTTTACCCTCACAGCTAGCTACCAGGCATTTACCAAATAGTGACGCTACTTCTCTCTCTCTCGCTCTCTCTTTCTCTCTCTCTCTCTCTCTCGCTCTCGCGCTCTCTCTTTCTTTCTCTCACGTCCTCTGCCTTAACGTGACAGAATGGGAATCGATCAATAGGCCCCTGGTCAGCTGGAATAGAAGTCCAGTGCTTTGACTCATCACTGAAGCCTTGTAAGGAAAGCGGTAAATATTTGAAATGATCAAAAACAAATGGCATTTTCAGGAACTAATGTGGAAAATTCAGAATTTTATCAATTTGATTTAAGACAATAAATCTCTTCCCCATTTACCAGGGGGGGGGGGGGGGGGTTAAGGGTAGGCCATGTCGTAAAGGTGGGGTTTTAGGAGGGGCAGAAATATGGTGATGGACTCAGAGTCATGGATTGCTGGAGGGAGTTCCAGAGCCTAGAAGAAACCCTGGAGAAGGGCCTGTCACTGAAGCTCTGGAGCTTGGACCTGTGGATGACAAGGTGGCCTACTGGGGTGTAACGAAGTGAGCGTGTAGGTTGGCATGTATTACTGTTGTGTAACAGCTCATACCTGAATCATTGTGTTTAAACTACAGTGCATTTCTGTGAAGGGCAAGCACAGAGCAGCCAGTGCATGTTTCAATACCTGGAGATATCCTACATAAAATCCATTAGTACAATTATGTACACAAAACGATCATGAGAAAAGTATAGAGAGCACGTTTGATCAAAATATCAATTATACAACACTTTATTTATCTTTGGACTGAAGAATTGAATCCAGACTTGATACAATTAGCATATTCCTTGGTGGGACATGTAAAGTATTAAGTCAAAGGTATGTATTTATGTTTGAGTCGCACAAAATATATTTGTATGTTATAGTAATGCAAAATATAGGTCATTCACTTGGAGAGGAACATTTTGCATAACTTGAAACAGATTAAACATTCAAAAGTTTGTAAAGACAAAGGTCAAACGTTTAATAAATGGAGAAAAAAAAGCCTGAGAAAAGTAAAACTAAATCTGAACATAACTGCCAACAGTTTTCTGTTCTTTATGGGAAATGTAATCTTACTTCATCCATCAGATGCATTAATTCTTCTGTGATTGGAATCATTTATCTGGTTCGAATACTTTGCCTATCCATCTACTAGACAGGTATTATTAACCCATGTCAGAGAGACCTCACACATCAGTTCAAGGGCTTCAACAGTTGGTATCACGTATTAAACCAAACACATCCTCGGCAACCAAGGTAACGCGCTACTAAAAATGTACAGACGGGTAAAACGTTTAAGATCGGAGCCAATTTCACAAGAAAGCCCAAAATAAGTTAACATAACCAAGAAGCAATTAATTTTTGATATCCTGTCTTATAAACATGAACTTACTCGAAATGTGACAAGAGGGACGGAGAAAGTGTTTGCTTTGAATTTCAGCTCTCCTCTCTGAACGGCCGCAGGGATCTCGTCCAACAGAAATGTTTACATTTCTCTGTCAGATTCGGGTGCTGTGATGTGGAAGGCTTGCTTGTTATTACAATCAAGATTCTGCAAATGATTTTTTAGAGTTGGTCTAGACAAGGATTATTTGGCTATCTTATATGACCATATTCCAGTAGCAACACACTGATGAATCTCCAAAATCCTTTACTACTACTTTACTACGAGTTTTCTATACTTGCCCCATGTATAGTAATACATATGTATTTTCACCCGGTCCGAAAAACTAGATAAAGAACAGTAGTATTCTATTAATAACTCATAATATCATTGAATGATAGGCTATTATAGTAATAACCATATATTACTGTTTTCCTTCCTTCTGTTGAGCTCAGGTCACTGAGCATCATTCCTGTGAATTCATCAAGAGAGAAAATAAATATTTTGCATCCTTGATTGTGTGTGGATGTCTATTTTCACAGATCCTTGAGTTTCAAGGAGCTCTCTTATGTCAAAGCAGGCCCTCAAATGACCCCAATTAATGATGTGTATCTGGACGTATGGGAGAGGAAACATATGCATTCATCCAAGACATGGGAACGGAGAAACAAAACCAAACAACGAAACAAATTCAACAAATTCAACTGCCCTGGTACTGGACCCCTAGTTCTCTAGTTTTCCGAGGAATTGAGCTTGTCATTCTCTCAAACATGGGAACGTTTCCACTGGGCTTCATCCAAGTAGGAACGCGGCCGATTATGGCTGAGTGAACCCTCCGGCACTGCCGTTTCAATCTGCCGTAGAACACACAGGAATATCAACCCACGGGACGTGGGTGATTAGATCCAAACATTTGGGGTATCTTTATCTCTGCCAGCACATTTCAGACATAGATGGAATTAGTTTGTCTCCAGGAAGCCATAATAAAGTTGGTATGTGTGCAATCTCAAAGTTTGTGAATATGGTAGGCCTTTCTCATCACATGATAATAACCACGATGTTCCCTCCCTGCCAGTGTCAGCTAAACATCTATCAGAGCTGATGCCTCTTCTATTCAAATGTAACTGCCATTTAATGCCAGGTTTTGTTACATTCAGCTTCATGTCCATGTCTATCTTTCCCCCTAGCATCCCGCTAAGTGAAGAGGCGATAATTTCGAGACTCTCAAGTCATCCAGGGTTACCCTCGCAAACAGAAAAACCTCCTATATAAACTCCCAAGTCAAAACCGGGGCCCCCCTTCCCTCCTTTGCTATGGATACATCACACAACCAGCCACACTGTTACATCAGGTCTAAATGATGAGACACTCCTTCTTTGCCTCCTCATCCCCATCTCACAGCTAGACTGGACCATGTATCATCTGCAGCTGTGTGGGTCTGGACTCTGGACAGGGGGCTTTGATGTCATGCGTCTGTGCTGACAGCGGTCGTCATCGTGCCCCGGGGCAGTATGGGGTGGAGGGGCGCTGCGCGCGCGCGCGGGGGAGGGGGTCACTGGAAACAGGCCTTTTTCCCTCGGTTGCGGTGCCTACTGAACAACAGTGTAATGAAAACAAAGCAGCAGGAAGAGGTACAGTAGCCCTCACCAGATGGAACTGCTTTGGTCTGACCTCAGGTCATACCAGTGTAACGAAGGGAAAATGGATGCTAATGGCCACTGAGGCAGTGTGTCTCTTTTCATAGGTTGAAATGTCTATAATGTTCAGTATTTACACAATCCAAAATGTCACAAATCATAAGATATGCCATTGTTCCTGCAATTGTATAGCTAGTTTCAAATCCTAACCAACAACCCAGAGATCATGTTGTGTAAAATAATAATTATAAATAATAATAATACGTTTTTTTTCTTCTAATCTGCAATCCACATGTCAACATGGAGAGAAAGCAGTTGCTTTCAAGCAAAACCCAACCCTTGGAGCTGTGGAAGCTCATAGTCATATCATATGGAATATCCCCAGGCAGACCAGACCAGACCTGAACAGTAGAGCTCGGTTTGAACCCTGTAACATCATCATAACCCAGCGTGGTCCTCTCCAGTCACTTACAGCTCTGACTCCTCAGAGGGCCCCGAGCGGAGCAGCAGAGGACCAGAGCATACGCAGCACAATGTAGCCTTATCCCTAGGCTTTCATCTGGCTGGACCTCTGTTTATTTTTGCTTTCTCAGACTGAAGTGCAAAAGAAGTGTGTATACACACAGTGACAAGCAAATGATCGAAACCAGCGCACCCCAAAGACAAGTACTCTAGGACCATCATCCCCCAGCTGAGCTGAAGTATAAGGGATGCTTAGGGATCCTTTCCGCTAGACTAAGGTTACCATATTATAGTATGCTATAGAATACAATACTCCAAAATCATTATGTAATATTTGAGAGCCCAATTTTTGCAATGATTCCTCTTACATTGGAAAAATGTGACTACCAGTAGTCACCTACAATAAAGCATTATTGAAATGTCATGAATAAGGTAATAAAAATAAGGTCAAGTAAAGTCAAAGAAAACGCTATATTAGTATGCAGATTGACACTATGACATACAATACTATACATGAAGAAGTTTGAGAACTTAATGCATAATGTTTCAAGCTCAATGAATGAGTTCTGGGGGCCGACAGAGGCAGATCCCACCTGACCATCTATGGACCACCATTAGTCAGACTGAATCTCAGCCCCTGCTTCTCCAGTCCATCCAAACACAACCACTCCAGACCTGCTGAGGATTAACCCACGCAAACCCAGCCTGCAGCTCCCACTGGCAGCAAAGTCCACTCAAACAAACATCTGCACCCATTTATGAGTAAACAGGCGTCAAGCTCCATTCGTTTTCCAGCTACAGGCATGTGTTCTGGGGCTGTCTTGTTGGGTGATTCTCTGGTTGTGGTCTGCATCAGTCTGGTAGTGACTGAATTTCTACCCTCGACAACAGTTACACCTCTTGTTGAAACGATCTCTTTATCCCTGCAATTTACTAGAAACACTTACAGTATCATAGTACAAGAGGTCAGTTTTATCCTGACCCAACAAAGCTTGCTAGGGCTCTATCATAAGGGTAATTGAGACTACATTTAGTACAGTTATTCTCTAAAAGGTCAGGGTGTAAAGGTGGATTGACCTTTGACTCCTATTTTAAGCAGAGTTCGAAAATGATGTGACAGGGAAGAAAAGGGGTGATGGGGGGGGGGGGGGGGGGGCAAGCACACTATCGACATCTCACCAGTCATCTCCAGTTGGATCTGCCAGCCACAGCCCTGGTATTGTGTGGAATGTGAGAAACCTGGCTTGAGTCCCAGACAAGGCAAACACAGTGCTGGACAGGGTTAAGACATTCTCCAGAGCTGTTACTATGTTGTGTCTGTGTGTGTGTGTGTGAGGGGTGTGGATGAGGTGCCACGCCGATCACAGCTCTAAACCGTTAACCCGGGACCCAAACACGTCCCACACACAAGACAAATCCACCCACCGCACTGGAAGAAGATGTGAGTGGCTGACCGTGTTGTGCAGTTCCAGACCGTATGTTAATATATCATGAGATATGGACTACAAAGAATTAGTCATCGAGCAACTTTCCCCTAAGCCTTACCAACACCAAAGGCAGAACAAAGAAATGACTGAGGTTATTGCAAAGTGTGACATTGAATCCTGATGTGCGATTGGCCCAGATCACAACAAGAACAGAGTAAGAGAAGGAAAACTCATCTATTCTTTATCTACTGATCCAACTCCGGCTGTGAGGGAGTGAAACTGCTTATTTGTTACCCAATATCTCCCACACTCTTTCCCTCTCTCCCCACCTTCACTTGCTTCTCTTCATTTGTTTCCCCACGCTCTTTCCCTCTCTCCCCACCTTCACTTGCTTCTCTTCATTTGTTTCCCCACACTCTTTCCCTCTCTCCCCACCTTCACTTGCTTCTCTTCATTTGTTTCCCCACACTCTTTCCCTCTCTCCCCACCTTCACTTGCTTCTCTTCATTTGTTTCCCCCACACTCTTTCCCTCTCTCCCCACCTTCACTTGCTTCTCTTCATTTGTTTCCCCACACTCTTTCCCTCTCTCCCCACCTTCACTTGCTTCTCTTCATTTGTTTCCCCACACTCTTTCCCCACCTTCACTTGCTTCTCTTCATTTGTTTCCCCACGCTCTTTCCCTCTCTCCCCACCTTCACTTGCTTCTCTTCATTTGTTTCCCCACACTCTTTCCCTCTCTCCCCACCTTCACTTGCTTCTCTTCATTTGTTTCCCCACACTCTTTCCCTCTCTCCCCACCTTCACTTGCTTCTCTTCATTTGTTTCCCCCACACTCTTTCCCTCTCTCCCCACCTTCACTTGCTTCTCTTCATTTGTTTCCCCACACTCTTTCCCTCTCTCCCCACCTTCACTTGCTTCTCTTCATTTGTTTCCCCACACTCTTTCCCCACCTTCACTTGCTTCTCTTCATTTGTTTCCCCACGCTCTTTCCCTCTCTCCCCACCTTCACTTGCTTCTCTTCATTTGTTTCCCCACGCTCTTTCCCTCTCTCCCCACCTTCACTTGCTTCTCTTCATTTGTTTCCCCACACTCTTTCCCTCTCTCCCCACCTTCACTTGCTTCTCTTCATTTGTTTCCCCACGCTCTTTCCCTCTTTCCCCACCTTCACTTGCTTCTCTTCATTTGTTTCCCCACACTTTTTCCCTCTCTCCCCACCTTCACTTGCTTCTCTTCATTTGTTTCCCCACACTCTTTCCCTCTCTCCCCACCTTCACTTGCTTCTCTTCATTTGTTTTCCCACACTCTTTCCCTCTCTCCCCACCTTCACTTGCTTCTCTTCATTTGTCTCCCCACACTCTTTCCCTCTCTCCCCACCTTCACTTGCTTCTCTTCATTTGTCTCCCCACACTCTTTCCCTCTCTCCCCACCTTCACTTGCTTCTCTTCATTTGTTTTCCCCACACTCTTTCCCTCTCTCCCCACCTTCACTTGCTTCTCTTCATTTGTTTCCCCCACACTCTTTCCCTCTCTCCCCACCTTCACTTGCTTCTCTTCATTTGTTTCCCCCACACTCTTTCCCTCTCTCCCCACCTTCACTTGCTTCTCTTCATTTGTTTCCCCCACACCCTTTCCCTCTCTCCCCACCTTCACTTGCTTCTCTTCATTTGTTTCCCCCACACTCTTTCCCTCTCTCCCCACCTTCACTTGCTTCTCTTCATTTGTTTCCCCCCCACTCTTTCCCTCTCTCCCCACCTTCACTTGCTTCTTTTCATTTGTTTCCCCACACTCTTTCCCTCTCTCCCCACCTTCACTTGCTTCTCTTCATTTGTTTCCCCACACTCTTTCCCTCTCTCCCCACCTTCACTTGCTTCTCTTCATTTGTTTCCCCACACTTTTCCCTCTCTCCCCACCTTCACTTGCTTCTCTTCATTTGTTTCCCCACACTCTTTCCCTCTCTCCCCACCTTCACTTGCTTCTCTTCATTTGTTTCCCCACACTCTTTCCCTCTCTCCCCACCTTCACTTGCTTCTCTTCATTTGTTTCCCCACACTTTTCCCTCTCTCCCCACCTTCACTTGCTTCTCTTCATTTGTTTCCCCACACTCTTTCCCTCTCTCCCCACCTTCACTTGCTTCTCTTCATTTGTTTCCCCACACTCTTTCCCTCTCTCCCCACCTTCACTTGCTTCTCTTCATTTGTTTCCCCACACTTTTCCCTCTCTCCCCACCTTCACTTGCTTCTCTTCATTTGTTTCCCCACACTCTTTCCCTCTCTCCCCACCTTCACTTGCTTCTCTTCATTTGTTTCCCCACACTCTTTCCCTCTCTCCCCACCTTCACTTGCTTCTCTTCATTTGTTTCCCCACACTCTTTCCCTCTCTCCCCACCTTCACTTGCTTCTCTTCATTTGTTTCCCCACACTCTTTCCCTCTCTCCCCACCTTCACTTGCTTCTCTTCATTTGTTTTCCCACACTCTTTCCCTCTCTCCCCACCTTCACTTGCTTCTCTTCATTTGTCTCCCCACACTCTTTCCCTCTCTCCCCACCTTCACTTGCTTCTCTTCATTTGTCTCCCCACACTCTTTCCCTCTCTCCCCACCTTCACTTGCTTCTCTTCATTTGTTTTCCCCACACTCTTTCCCTCTCTCCCCACCTTCACTTGCTTCTCTTCATTTGTTTCCCCCACACTCTTTCCCTCTCTCCCCACCTTCACTTGCTTCTCTTCATTTGTTTCCCCCACACTCTTTCCCTCTCTCCCCACCTTCACTTGCTTCTCTTCATTTGTTTCCCCCACACCCTTTCCCTCTCTCCCCACCTTCACTTGCTTCTCTTCATTTGTTTCCCCACACTCTTTCCCTCTCTCCCCACCTTCACTTGCTTCTCTTCATTTGTTTCCCCACACTCTTTCCCTCTCTCCCCACCTTCACTTGCTTCTCTTCATTTGTTTCCCCACACTTTTCCCTCTCTCCCCACCTTCACTTGCTTCTCTTCATTTGTTTCCCCACACTTTTCCCTCTCTCCCCACCTTCACTTGCTTCTCTTCATTTGTTTCCCCCACACTCTTTCCCTCTCTCCCCACCTTCACTTGCTTCTCTTCATTTGTTTCCCCACACTTTTCCCTCTCTCCCCACCTTCACTTGCTTCTCTTCATTTGTTTCCCCACACGGCGGATGCTTTCATTACTTGTTATTTATCTGCTTTTCTGTTTATTTATTCAAAGCCTCTCGCTTTGACAGAAACTATTCCATTGCTTTTTTTCATCACCAGTTGTGATGTTTTGATTTGTAATCATGGAAAAGTTGAAGAAGCTGAACTCTCAAATGAGGTGAAATGGTGTCCTTAGGAACTTTGGCAAGTGGCCCCAGTGCTGACAGACAAAAGCAACCACTCACAATGCAACATCTGTAGGACACAACCTCTAAGGGGAGTAGGGCTCAATGGCAGTGTTTTGGGATGCTTCGGGAATTTCCCCGAACTCCACGCAGGTCAGTCTTATCTCTCAGATGAATAATTGTCAGATGGAACAGGATTCCAATGGAATTTGTAGAGGATAAATGCTGCAGTGAGCTGGAAGATTGGCTGGACCCGAAAAAAGTTAGGAAGAAATAACGGCATAACGTTACTGTACGTTCCTTCTATTCCCGCCGCATGCCAGTAAACAGAAATAGAAAGCATAAGCCTACATATCTTTCCTGTGATCGCTGTCCCTGGAAGAAAACACAGCTGTTAAATTTGAAGGTACACATTTATATAAAGGCAGAGTCTTGTAGGGCCTCGTGGAATTTTACAGGGCTGAAATGAACCCGAACGGGCTCCCCGATGGACAGTTCAGAGAAATATGACAGAAACTTAACAAGCCAGAGAAATTATGACATGAGTTATAGTCTATGTCTTAGATAAATAATAGAAAGCAGTGATACACCACTGGGTTCTTTCTAACCACAGCTGGATTTCAACGATATGTTGTAGTACACTGAGATAGCAGCATTTCCTGGACCACTGACTGAACAATTCATTTTTATAGTGTTGTATAATATTCCACAATGGCTACTATCTTATATTTGGGTCAGAATCACTCACCCATACAGGCTTCGCACTGTATGCTGTACGTTTGGCAATGCTTGCGAGCTATAACTTCTAAAGACGAGCGTAGCGACTGAGACTTTAGCAGACACTCTTATCGAGAGGGACTTACAGGAGCAATGATGGCTAATTGCCTTGCTCACGGGCACATCGGCAAATGTTTGACCTAGTCGGCTCAGGGATTTGAACCAGCGGCCTTTCAATTACTGGCCCTACGCTCATAACCGCAAGGCTACCTGCCACCCAAGGTATGTTAATTCCTTATACAGGCACACCATACTTAGCCATTATTCAAAACAAGGTCAAATGTCATTGAGAACGGAGGTATCCAAATATCAGTTCCCCTGACGTACAGTATAGGCCTATGGTAAAGCTATCTATATCACCTGAGTGACATGCTGCAGCACACTCACTCTTATGTATAATACCTGTGGTAATCCCAGGAAGAAAAATGTGTTCCATTGAAGAAATTAATATACTCGGGGCACAAGGAAACCCAAACATAATACAGGACGTTCTCAATTGATTTCACACATATGCTGGTGAGTGCAGAGCAGTAAGTAAAATGTCTTTGAGCGGTGTATGACAAATGACTGGCACTCCTAAGCAAATACAAAAATAGTATTGCAATTAAAGCTCGATAAATCCTGTGCAAAGTGCCCACTGGAGGGTAATTCATTGAAATGAATGATGGAAGAGACACTGAGACTCAAGAGACTCAAGAGACACTGGAGAGACTCTCAAGACCGTGGGTATTCATTAACTCCCCGATTCATTTTGGTTGCCTAACCATGGCGTAGAGTTAAAAATACTTTTCTGCCCAATATCAAAAGTTCTAACAGGTTCGAAGCTAATGACCACAATGAAATACGATTTCTGGAAAAAGAGTTTGAAACTAAGTGAGCTGCCATATTGACCGTGACAAACATACTAAATGCCCATTTCCTGAAAAGAACAATAACCATGTCGGCCTCAATGTTCACATCCATGTGGGAATACTGTGACATTGCCGTAATGGACTTCCTTATATATCCCCTTGACATGCTGTAAAGAAGCTCTGTTCTCTTTTCACCTTCTCTGCTAGTGCAAGTGAGGCAAAGATACATTTAAGGAAGCAGTAGCAGAGGACAACAGCCCCTTCTGCTATTTTCGTGGTCTTGCAAGTTCCGCAAGGGACAGGAAGGAAGCGCTTCTCAGTCTGTTGTGCGTCCACTAGCTCGCTGCATCGTCCGATATGTTAGTTTTGGCCCGCATTATTTGCAAAAAGAAGCTTTGATACAGAGGAAGTCACCCCTAAAATAGCTTAGTCTTTCCTTGGCTCTTTAGGCAGGCGGTGTGGCCTTCTGATGGCATTAAGAAATATTCACCCTTTGGCTGTATTAACCCCAAGAGGTGAAGGGAAACTAGGAACTACCCATGTTGTGCATCCTGGTCACACTAACCATGTTCAGTTTAAAGGCAGAGCAATTGGCATTTCACAGGGATAGCACTGTGAACACTGATATTGTCTCTCCTCTTTTAACTTCAACAGCTTATTCGGGCAATGCCTCCCTCTGAAGAAAGCTCTGCACTAAAGTGAAGGTGTGAAGATCTATCACTTTCACTCCCGAGGAGCAGGATTTTTTTTGGGGGGGGCTCCTTGAAATGGACCTTGGTCCAAGTTTCAATGACTTGAGTTGAGGATCTTGAGTGTATCTCTCCTGTAGCCGATGTATATCATTCAAACGTTGACCGCGTCTGGAAGTGATCAGGTGAGCGATACGAAACATCTCGCCCTAAGTTATTTTCACTTTGATTTCATGTTTTTTTTTTTTTCAAAAGGTGAAACTCGATGATGTCTCTTCTACAACTGACCGTGCACACTTTCACAAACCAGGCAGTGATGGAATGGAGCGGGGATGCATTAAATGGCTACTTTCCAGCAACAAATACCCAAAGATCACAGGCAATCTGGTCCAATTCCCCCTTCTTTACAGGCCTGCTGGGGAAGTAATCCTTGGACAAACAGAAGCCACCTTTGACTGCGCAGGAATGCTATCAGTGCCTGCTCTTCCCCGGGCCGACCAGACGTCCACGGAGGGGAATGATTGGGACGGCCTAATAATTCCCGAACAGCTGCTTGCTGCATATACCCCCCAACAGTTAAGCGCCCATGGATTGAGGAGTGTGTGGTATCCTTTGTGGATTCTTTCACCAGGGGTGGCTGGAGTAGCATTAGGGACAACTCTCCTCTTGACAAGCAGTCAAGGCTTACGTGATTAAGATAGATAGACTGGCTGGGACTCTTAATCTTCTGTCGGATGAAAAATGTTAACAGCATCCTGATGTTCCCGCACCTCCATAATTGGGCTGAATTATCACTGTGTGCCGCCTCTTAAAACGTCCCCTCTAATTCTTATTATGTTGGTGTCGATCGGTTACTGTAACTTCTATTATCAATCAACTTTACTGTTGACAAGATTATTGCATATTGTTCTTTCAGAATATTGAAGACATGCTGGATGCAGGATTTTTCCCCCTTTGTTTTTTCCCCCTTGTCTTACTCGCTTAAGATTAGTAAATGTCAGAGGTCTGCAGAGAACGCAAATGTGTCGGGGAAGAAACACGATGGTATTAGTGGTGATGGCAGATGCTTTCGCACACGACCTTTTTTACGTTTGAGGAAAAGTTATTCCAGCGGTCTCATTAAGTCTAGAATTCAGTCTACAATTGCTGCTGTGCTGTTTATATAGTACCATCACGGACTGTTGTCTACTGAAGTCTACTGAACAAAGATATAACCAGTAGGATTCAATGTCCATGTGATTTCATCTGACTCCTTTTTACTCAGGGTGACCGTACAGTAGTCCTACACTGTAAAAAAAAACTTGCTTAATCAGCCTTATTCCGCGAGTTGATTGGACTTCAAAAGGACAAGAATTTGAGCTATGTACTCAAACTCTGCTCAAAGTTGGTTCAGCTATAAGGCCAAATGTGCCCAAATATTGAGCAAACTCACAATCCTAAAGCAGCTGGTTGACTTATAATGTGTACATTGAATTAACGTCAATGTTACTTTGTTGAGCAAACTCACAATCCTATTGCAACTGCTTGCGTTACAATTGTACATTGAATCAACGTAATATATATATATTTTTTTACAATGTATAGTCATGGTCCTCATTATGTGATGTCGTTTTTCTCCACTGAACAATCTTTTGCATGCCAATAGTTTTTCTTAATTTATAGAGGTCATTATTCCCACAACCATTTACAGCCCACAGCTTATCTCACGTTTTAGAGCCGTTTTTACCACTGAAATTCCTCTTCCCAGATACGAGATAAACCGAGTGATGCATAGTGACGTGTGGAGTTTCTGAGCAAAAGCCAACCATTTATTTGGGAATTGATATGTACACACCTCTATGTGTGTGCTTTACTAGTGTGAGTTAACATCCAGTAAGAAGGAATAACATCTCTACTACTTTCCTAACTACAAACTCAATCAACAGTTCATTGGAATGAAATGTTGGGTCATTTATAAAGAACGACCATTTCTCACAACCAGAGGAGTGGAAAGAATACATTTCGGAGGTAGATGAAAAGCAGTAATACCGTTGAGAAACTTTAAAGCCCCAATAGCTTTAAAGATGGTGCTACAATTACTAGTGAGCAGAGAGCACAGCATGCTAACGGGTATTGATGATGTTCAGTTAAATGAATCCCACAATTCCAGAGAAAACTATCAAATCTATTGTGCACTACGAGCAATTATTTGTTCACTTTGTGCCAACATTTTACAGACAAAAATAAACGATTGTGTGTTTAAGCAATTCATCATAGATTGGCCCTCCTAATCTCCTCGTAAAGTCACATTATTGTGAAAAGTACTGCAGGGCTGCTTTTCCCGAATGTAGAGTTTGTTTATTTGACTCGTGTATTCATTTCAGAGAGATAGTTTATCTTTTCTGTTGCCAAGTGGTATCAGTGAGGACTTCACAATTCATTAACGTCACAGCGAAACCATATTCTTGGTCCTAAACACCTGACTGGCTTTACAAGTTGGAGGAAAAGGATGTGGCGGAGTCGTATGCACCACAGGCATCTGTCTCTTAAACCCCTGATAGAGAGTGCATTCGCTTAGTTCCCTTGCCTACAATTCTTGGCAAGCCTATCGACAAGTATATTTGTTGGTTGATTGCATTCCCAGTTGAATTCAATGAGCGCTGCATTGCAAAATCATTCTTTCTGTTCCCCGCAATACTGTACCTTACCCAATTGTAAAGTCACATTAAGTATTAAAACTTGATCTGCCCTTGCCTGTTGAAAATCCAATTTGAAGGTTACCCATGAAAATATACAGAGCTTTGAAATAAAGATGTATACAAAATTTTGCAAGGCAAAAGATTACAGAACAGAAAATTGAAGATGTATTACCTTTAACTAGTCTATTCCCAATAATCAGTACGTTTTCACTTTTAATATATATTTTTTAATGTCTTTCATGTTAGTAAATCCTTTGCTTAGAAAATATCTGACGATTCCATTAACTTGCTTTCTTTATATTCTAAAGCTAGAGTGTGGACTAATGGTAAGTCCTGGGTAGCAGTACATAGAGGGAGCATTCTTCCGTCGCACTCTAGCAGTGGTCCTCGTAGGCTTCCTGTCATTAAAGAGACAGCACACTGGAGAACTCTGGAGGACTGACATACTACGACCACGCATTGTGACGGATGCAGCGCGGAACGAAACTTGACATCTGTGGAATTTGCTCAGGGAGCACAGAGTTTTTTCGGAGAAGCACCAAATACTGATCTTGCACAAATAGATCAATGGTTAATATATACAGTTACGTAACGAAACAGCTTTGTGGATGTAAATTGTTTATGGATGTCGGTTATTTTGTCGCTATGGGACAGGCGTACAAAGGCTTTTAACTTGATTCCTCGGGAGATTTGTTCACAGTTTTACACTTGTCATAATAATCATTCATCAAGTCTAGATCCTCGCCAAGATCTTAAACCACGAATACCAGAGTCGTCGAACCCAGCTCCAGCCACGGAGCGCACAGATGTATCCCTGACAATACTGTAAGAACTTTCATTAAGACAACCACAAGGAGACTCCAATTGAAAGCCAGAGAACATCATTCTCAAACACACATACATTTAAAGGGGTCACAAAAAAAAAACCATCAGAGCCAGACACTCGCCCTTGCGGCCCTTGCATAAACACAGACCGCTTCAATGCATACTCGGAAAGTAAACATGAACACCTGCACAAGCTTCCAACTATGCCTCCAGTCACCGCATTGCATTGCTTATGACAGTGTGACCACTTCTCCCTTACCTTCTGCAGCCACTGAGTGTAGTTCTCCATGACGTGCTCCAGGTGTTGGATCTTCTGGGAAGCGAAGTCCTCTTCCAGTGGTGGAGCGTCTCTCTGCAGCGCATTGGCGCTGTTAAACTGCGTCGCGGCTTTCCCTTGTCGGCACGAATTCCCTCCGCTGCCGTCGCCCTCAGGTAGGATAAAGGTGTAGGTGCACTGTCCATGCTGGACTCTGTGGTACCTCCGATTACTGCTGCTACTACTTTCACTACTACTACTACTACTGCTGCTACTCGTGCTGCCACCTGTGCTACCCTGTCCTGCGCTGCTGGCACTGCCATCTGTCCCTTTTCTATGCTCCCCCCCGCTGCAGCCCACTGCCACCAGTAGGGCTGCCAACGAAAGCAAGTGGTAGGCAAACTGGTTCCACAACATCATTCCAGCCTGGGGGAAAGGTTGAAAAGTAAAGTCCTTTTATCGTTGGCTTCTGGATGACTTTTCTTCTGTTTAGCGGTCAGTCTTGGGCCAGTATTTCCTTTAGTGGATCAGAATGCTGTAAGGATCCCAGTCGATGTAGAACATGTGTCATCCATCCCCGTGCTGGACCTCCTACTGTGAGAAGGTCTGGAGGGCATCTCCGGTGTGCTCACACACACTTACACACACGCTCGTGTAATGGGCTGCTGGAGCGCTACGTGTCCGGTCAGAAGTCAGCCAGGAGTCCAGTCGTCCAGGGCTCGCCGCATACACGTGTTGCACCGTGACACCTTGTGTGTTTATATAGATGGTCCTTGTTTACACTGTATCAATGTAGCATGCGCGTGTGCATGTATGTCTACATGTGTTAAATACAAGGGTCAGTGCATACGGATAGTGTCGTCAGACCTCCTCTTGTGTGACTGCTCTGCTCTTCCTCCTCCGTCTCTGCTCTGGTTTCCCTGTGTGACTAAACGACTGGAGCGAGGCTCACTAAAGAACAGCCCCAGGCTTCCAGCACACTCTGAGCCTGCCCCTCACAGAGACTGCAGAGGAATGTGTGTCTCTCTCTCTCTTGTGTGTGTGTGTGTGTGTGTGTGTGTGTGTGTGTGTGTGTGTGTGTGTGTGTGCGTGCGTGCGTGCGTGCGTGCGTGCGTGCGTGCGTGAGTTCGTGCGTGTGTGTGTAAGGCAGAGAGGGACCCCAAGCACAGAGGATGTGCTCAGACTGCGAGGCTTGGTTTACACGCTCTCTGACCTGAGGCTTGTGTGGTAGCCCTGCCCCTGTACACACTCAGTCTGTTCCCGTCTCCCCTGCACTACAGTACACAGCAGATGCCACAGGATTCTCACTGTCCACCACTCAACTATATAACACTCAACGATATAACACAGGGGTTCACAATGCTGTGTTGTATTTCCGTGGTTTTAAGTAAACCGAGTTTTAACCCATTTAGGTGGTAAGAGAATTCAATGTTTACATACTTATATTCATATTGAGTGAAGTGATATATCGTATCTAATGTAATTCTTCTCCTCTCACCAAAAATAGCCACAACATGGTGCGAAACTCTGCGAAAGCTGTCAAAATACCAATCCAGGAGATCTCTCCGTGTTTTAAGGAAAACAAAACCGAAATCCAAGAGTAGACAGAGGAATGTCTTCATCGGCAGCCAGCGAGGGAAGCCGAGGGAATAGTGTGGTGAAAGGCCCAGGGTCAAAGGTCAAGTCCCTATTATGGACCAGTGTCCTGACATCCCTATGATTCAGGGAAGGCTATCAACAGATAGAGATGACCAGGCCCTCATCACTTCACTGTGGTCCAAACCACCCTGATGTGTGTGTGATAAAGTGTGTGTATTCTGTGATAGCGGATACAACCTGATGTTGGGCTCACAGTGTGGGAGAAGGAGGGGTGTGTGAGTTAATGCATGGAGGAGACCCAAGATAACAAACCCTGGCTACCCAAGACACAAAGCATGTGCAAACATTTCTGGGAAAACTGGGTACAGTTGATGTACTTCGCTGGTGTCCTAAAACGTGGGTGCCTGTTACGAAGTCCAAATGAACCCGAGAGTCCTTGAGTGTATTAAATCAAAACTACTAGCACTGCCATAAACATTAGCTTAAATGCCATGCTGTCAAATAAGATATACTATCAAACAGTCCACAGCCCAGGGTTGGGCTCAATTCAAATGGAAGGAAGTCAATTCAGGAAGTAAACTGAAATTCCAATTCAATTATTGAAAAAAGGGCATCTATTTTCAATGACTTCTCAATAAACTGAAAAGGAGAAACGATATATCTCAAAAGTTACAAAATGTAGGAATTTTCACAATTTTCACTCTCAAATCAAATGTATTTGTCACATTTAATAAACAACAGGTGTAGACTAACAGTGAAATGCTTACTTGTCACAGTTCATAAACAACAGGTGTAGACTAACAGCGAAATGCTTACTTATGGCCCTTCCCAACAATGCAGAAAGGAAAAATAATAACATGAGTTATAAATACACAATGAGTAACGATAACTTGGCTATATACACAGGGTACCAGCACCGAGTCAATGTGCAGGGGTACGAGGTGATTGAGGTAGATATGTACATATACAATAGGTAGGGATAAAGTGACTAGGCAACAGGATAGATCATAAACAGTAGCAGCAGCGTACGTGATGACTCAAAAGACAGTGCAAAAAGGGTCAATGCAGATAGTCCGGGTAGCTACTTGGATAACTATTTAACTAACTATTTAGCAGTCTTGTGGCTTGGGAGTAGAAACTGTCCAAGGTCCTGTTGGATACAGACTTCGTGGATGTGTACCACTCGCTATGCGGTAGCAGAGAGAACAGTCTATGACTTGGGTGACAATTTTTAGGGCCTTCCTCTGACACCGCCTGTCATATAGGTCCTGCATGGCAGGGAGCTCGGCCCCAGTGATGTACTGGGCCGTAAGCAATACCCTCTGTAGCGCCTTGGGGTCAGATGCAATGCAATTGCCATACCAAGCAGTGATGTAGCCAGCTAAGATGCTCTCAATGTTGCAGCTGTATAACTTTTTGAGGATCTGAGGGCCCATGCTGAATCTTTTCAGCCTTCTGAGGAGGAAGAGGCATTGTCGTGCCCTCTTCACGACTATGTGTCACGCCCTGACCATAGAGAGCCTTTTTATGTCTCTATTTGGTTTGGTCAGGGTGTGATTTGGGGTGGGCATTCTATGTTTCTGTTTTCTATGATTTTGTATTTCTATGTTTTGGCCGGGTATGGTTCTCAATCAGGGACAGCTGTCTATCGTTGTCTCTGATTGGGAACCATACTTAGGTAGCCCTTTTCCCTCCTTTCAGTGTAGGAAGTTGTCTTTGTTTGTGGCACTATAGCCTTAAGCTTCACGGTCGTTTTGTATTGTTTATTGTTTTTGTCGGCATCATCCTAAATAAGAGGAATATGTACGCTCACCACGCTGCGCTTTGGTCTACTTCCTTTGACGGCCGTGACAGAACCTCCCACCCCAAAAGGACCAAGCAGCGTGGTAAGGGGGACTCATGGACTTGGGAGGAAATCCTGGACGGTAAAGGACCCTGGAGGCAGGCTGGGGAATATCGCCGTCCCAAGGAGGAGCTGGAGGCAGCAATGGCGGAATGGCATCGTTACGAGGGAACACGGCTAGCAAGGAAGCCCGAGAGGCAGCCCCAATAATTATTTTGGGGGGGCACACAGGGAGATTGGCAGAGTCGGGTTATAGACCTGAGCCAACTCCCCGTGCTTACCGTGGCGAGCGTCGTACTGGTCAGGCACCGTGTTATGCGGTGGAGCGCACAGTGTCTCCAGTGCGCGTTCACAGCCCGGCGCATCTGCCGGGCTAGGGTGAGCATCCAGCCAGGAAGGATGGTGCCGGCTCAGCGCGCCTGGTCTCCAGTGCATCTCTTCGGCCCAGGATATCCTGCGCCGGCTCTGCGCACTGTGTCTCCGGTACGTCTGCACAGCCCAGTGTGTCCTGTGCCAGCGCCCCGCATTTGCAGGGCGAAGATAACCACCCAGCCAGGACGGGTTGTGCAGGCTCTAAGCTCGAGTCCTCCAGTGCGCCTCCACGGCCCAGTGTATCCGGTGCCTCTGCCAAGGTCAAAGCCTCCTGTATGTCTCTCCAGCCTGGTGAGTCCTGTGCCTGCGCCCAGAACTAAGCCTCCTGTATGTCTCCCCAGCCTGGTGAGTCCTGTGCCTGCTCCCAGAGCCAGGCCTCCTGTGTGTCTCTCCACTCCAGTGATGATCCATGGCAAGAAGCCTCCAGTGATGATCCATGGCTTGAAGCCTCCAGTGATGATCCATGGTAAGAAACCTCCAGTGATGATCCATGGTAAAAAGCCTCCAGTGATGATCCATGGCAAGAAGCCTCCAGTGATGATACATGGCACGAAGCCTCCAGTGATGATCCATGGCACGAAGCCTCCAGTGATGATCCATGGCAAGAAGCCTCCAGTGATGATCCATGGCACGAAGCCTCCAGTGATGATTCATGGCACGAAGCCTCCAGTGATGATCCATGGCACGAAGCCTCCAGTGATGATCCATGGCACGAAGCCTCCAGTGATGATCCATGGCACGAAGCCTCCAGTGATGATCCATGGCACGAAGCCTCCAGTGATGATCCATGGCACGAAGCCTCCAGTGAGGAGTCATGGCACGAAACCTCCCACGACGGTCCCCAGTCCGGAGCCTCCAGCGACGGTCTTCAGTCCGGAGCCTCCAGCGAAGTTCTCCAGTCCGGAGCCTCCAGCGACGGTCTCCAGTCCGGAGCCCCAAGCGACTTTCTCCAGTCCGGAGCCTCCAGCGACGTTCTCCAGTCCGGAGCCTCCAGCGACGGTCTCCAGTCTGGAGCCTCCAGCGACGGTCCCCAGTCCGGGGCCTGCAACGAGGGTCCCCAGTCCGGACCCTCCAGCGACGTTCTCCAGTCCGGAGCCTCCGGGGACGGTCTCCAGTCCGGAGCCTCCGGGGACGGTCCCCAGTCCGGGGCCCGCAACGAGGGTGCCCAGTCCGGGGCCCGCAACGAGGGTGCCCAGTCCGGGGCCCGCAACGAGGGTGCTCAGTCCGGGGCCCGCAACGAGGGGGCCCAGTCCGGGGCCCGCAACGAGAGTGCTCAGTTCGGGGCCCGCAGCGAGGGTCCCCAGTCCGGGGCCCGTAACGAGGGTCCCCAGTCCGGGGTCGGCGACGAGGGTCCCCGCACCAGAGGTGCCAACAAAGAGGGGTGAGCCAGTGGTGGAGCGCACCTGAGCCGCCACCACGGATAGATGCCCACCCAGACCTTCCCCTATAGGTTCAGGTTTTGCGGCCGGAGTCCGCACCTTTGGGGGGGTACTGTCACACCCTGACCTTAGAGAGCCTTTTTATGTCTCTATTTGGTTTGGTCAGGGTGTGATTTGGGGTGGGCATTCTATGTTTTTGTTTTCTATGATTTTGTATTACTATGTTTTGGCCGGGTATGGTTCTCAATCAGGGACAGCTGTCTATCGTTGTCTCTGATTGGGAACCATACTTAGGTAGCCCTTTACCATCCTTTCAGTGTGGGAAGTTGTCTTTGTTTGTGGCACTATAGCCTTAAGCTTCACGGTCATTTTGTATTGTTTATTGTTTTTGTCGGGGTCATCCTAAATAAAAGGAAAATGTTCGCTCACCACGCTGCACTTTGGTCTACTTCATTTGACGGCCGTGACACTGTGATGGTGTGTGGGGACCATGATAATTCCTTAGTGATGTGGACACCGAGGATCTTGAAGATCTCAACCCTCTCCACTACAGCCCTGTCAATGTGGATGGGGGCGTGCTCAGCCCTCCGTATCCTTTAGTCCACGATCAGCTCCTTTTGTCTCGCTGACATTGAGGAAGAGGTTGTTGTCCTGGGGCCACACTGCCAGGTCACTGACCTCTTCCCTATAGGCTGTCTCATCGTCGTTGGTGATCTGGCCAACCACCGTCGTGTCATCAGCAAACTTGAAGGTGCTACACGTAGAATTTTTGGGACATTTTGCATTGTCAGAAAATGTACATAATATATCTGCCGCTAATAGTGGAATGATAATGTTTCATACTATTACTTACCCACCAGTGTTGGGATTGGGTGTGATATTCGCCTAATGGTTTCTCCCACCGGATAGTCAGCTGTTGTCAAAATGGGAAAGCTGTTCTGACTTTGTTTTGGTCCACCACCTTAAGACAATGGTTTTGGTCCAGCAGCTTCAAACAGCTGTAAAAAGAAAACGTTTTGTTATTGAAAATATATTTACAACGATTTAGATGGTACAATGATTCTCTACAATATTCAATGCTTCTTTTCTCACATAAACTGAAATTGAGCAAACCGCGTCGAATTTTTGCAACCAGGAAATTACACAGCAATTTCCACTAGATAACACAGCCACATTTTGACAACAGATACCACTCAGGCAGGAGAAATCAGTGGGTGAATAAGTAGCAATACTGTAATACTGTGAAACAATATCATTCCACTATTACAGCAGATATATTATAGACATTTTCTGAAATTACGATGCGCAAAAATATAAATAAATCCTGTGTAGCAACTTTAATAATGGTGTTGGAGTCGTGCGCGGCCATGCAGTCATTGGCCTACGTGCCAATACATGTGTACTCTATAAAATTACGATGTAGAAACGGTCATATCAGAAACAACTTCCTTTTATTCCAGCTTGTATTGGCATAGTCTGCCTTTCCATAACACACAAGCTGTTCGTATTTACCTCATCTTAATTGAGTTGTGTAATCTCAGATCTTAATTCTCATAGGAATGTAAACATTAAACATTATTGAGAAAACAAACGTGGTTTCAAAGCTACTACCGTCATTTTTTTAAACTGTTGAGGTCCCAAGTTGGTCTTTCGCCCATAACACTTTCTTTGACAAAATGGCTAACTTACGGCAATGAAGCACAGAAAGGATTGCGTCAGTTTTTCAAGGCCGAACACAGCTGTTCCTAATCAGTCTCTGGCTCATGTTGTGCTTTTGAAAAAGAAATGAGCAACATTTATTTGGTTGTAAGTTGATTTTGTCAATGTATGTGTACACATACAAGACAAATATACAGTTGAAGTCGGAAGTTTACATACACTTAGGTTGGAGTCATTAAAACTAGTTTCTCAACCACTCCACACATTTCTTGTTAACAAACTATAGTTTTGGCAAGTCGGTTAGGACATCTACTTTGTGCATGACACAAGTAATTTTTCCAACAATTGTTTACAGACAGATTATTTCACTTATAATTCAGTGTATCACAATTCCAGTGGGTCAGAAGTTTACATACACTAAGTTGGCTGTGCCTTTAAACAGCCTGGAAAATTCCAGAAAAAGATGTCATGGCTTTAGAAGCTTCTGATAAGCTAATTGACATCATTTGAGTCAATTGGAGGTGTACCTGTGGATGTATTTCAAGGCCTACCTACAAACTCAGTGCCTCTTTGCTTGACATCATGGGAAAATCAAAAGAAATCAGCCAAGACCTCAGAAAGAAAATTGTAGACCTCCACAAGTCTCGTTCATCCTTGGGAGCAATTTCCAAACGCCTGAAGGTACCACGTTCATCTGTACAAACAATAGTACGCAAGTATAAACACCATGGGACCACGCAGCTGTCATACCGCTCAGGAAGGAGATGCATTCTGTCTCCTAGAGATGAATATACTTTGGTGCGAAAAGTGCAAATCAATCCCAGAACAACAGCAAAGGACCTTGTGAAGATGCTGGAGGAAACAGGTACAAAAGTATCTATATCCACAGTAAAGCGAGTCCTATATCGACATAACCTGAAAGGCCGCTCAGCAAGGAAGAAGCCACTGCTCCAAAACCACCATTAAAAAGCCCGACTACGGTTTGCAACTGCATGTGGGAACAAAGATTGTACTTTTTGGAGAAATGTCCTCTGGTCTGATGAAACAAAAATAGAACTGTTTGGCCATAATGACCATCGTTATGTTTGGAGGAAAAAGGGGGAGGCTTGCAAGCCGAAGAACACCATCCCAACCGTGAAGCACAGGGGTGGCAGCATCATGTTGTGGGGGTGCTTTGCTGCAGGAGGGACTGGTGCACTTCACAAAATATATGGCATCATGAGGATCAAAAATTATGTGGATATATTGAAGCGACATCTCAAGACATCAGTCAGGAAGTTAAAGCTTGGTCGCAAATAGGTCTTCTAAATGGACAATGACCCAAGCATACTTACAAAGTTGTGGCAAAATGGCTTACGGACAACAAAGTCAATGTATTGGAGTGGCCATCACAAAGCCCTGACCTCAATCCTATAGAAAATTTGTGGGCAGAACTGAAAAAGCGTGTGCGATCAAGGAGGCCTACAAACCTGACTCAATTATACCAGCACTGTCAGGAGGAATGGGCCAAAATTCACCCAACTTGTTGTGGGAAGCTTGTGGAAGGCTATCCGAAACGTTTGACCCAAGTTCAACAATTTAAAGGCAATGTTACCAAATACTAATTGAGTGTATGTAAACTTCTGACCCACTGGGAATGTGATGAAAGAAATCAAAGCTGAAATAAATCATTCTCTCTATTATTCTGACATTTCACATTCGTAAAATTAAGTGGTGATCCTAACTGACCTAAAACAGGGGATTTTTACTTGGATTAAATGTCAGGATTTGTGAAAAACTGAGTTTAAATGTATTTGGCTAAGGTGTATGTAAACTTCCGACTTCAACTGTAAATGCAACACAATTCAAACCGAGACTACTGAATTGTTTATAAATATTAAGATTAAAAAATATAAAAATTTCATTAAAAAAGTTTAAATTGTCATAAAAGTATTACATTGTCTTCACATTTGCCTCCTACACGAATAGCACAATGTTTTCATTTCACATTATGGAAGAAAGAAAACTGTTACAAAATGCACAAAGTGAGTTGAACTTAACTCAGGGTTATCTCCCAATAGAGACTTTAGCAACTAATTCGTACCCACTTCAATAGCTTAAGACCCTTCGTACTTACCTGCTCCTTTAACGAGGCATATTTGAATTAATTACATAGTTGTGCAATCCAGTCAGAGTTCCACTGTGGTGCTGACACTATGAGGAGAAGAGGCTTTAGCCCCTAATCCTCAGGTTTGTCATGGCAACGCTGAACCTGCGCCAGCGACCATACCATTCATTGCAAGTGCTAATGCGGGCCATAACAGTGTATTATTCTCCTGTTTGGAGTTGTGAGTCCAGGGCAGACCTGTGAGCTCTACATATTCTCCTACTGAAACACCCACAGTCGAGTCCCTCCGTGGTCTCAGGAGGCCGTAAAGCATACACACAATGGCTGGCTGTGTTAACAGGACTCAGCGTGCAGACTTCCCTTTTCACACTTGACGGTTGTGAGGTGAGAATTAGGGAATGAAGATGTGTGTGTGTGTGTTTGTCTTGGCGTGAATGTGAGTCGCTATGTGTTTGAGTATATAATAACAATAATAATAATATTTAGGTGTCCATGACAGAAATAGGTACAGGTTGAGAATTTAGCCAGGACAATGGGGTTAATACCCCTATACTCTTGCGATAAGTGCCATGAGATTTTTAATGACAGAGAGTCAGGAAACCCGTTTAACATCCCATCTTAAAGATGGCACCCTGCGCAGGGCAATTTCCTCTTCACTGCCCTGGGGCATTGGGATTCAATCTTAAGACCAGAGGGAAGAGTGACCCCTATAGGACCTCCAACGCCACTTCCAGCAGCGTCTGGTCTCCCATCCAGGGACCAACCCTACTTAGCTTTAGAGGCAAGCAAGCAGTGGTATGCAGGGTGGTATGCTGAGAGAGGAGAGCTGTTCAACTACAACTAAATCCAGAAGGGTACTTCAACAAGGCCTACAGTACAATGAGCTCACAATGTAAGCGCAAAATCCTCGAGGCAACAAATGAAGCGACTCAATCTCTCATGGATTTACTTGCAAGGGAATGCATATAAACGACTTAAGGATAGAAGTCGTTTACTCAACACACGAGAAAGAAAAGAACTGCCGAGAGACAAAGCGGCCATCTTGTCACAGGTTGGGCCTGCACCATGGATAACATGTCCCCGGATGAGAGTGACAAACAGACAGACAGACAGACATGTTTAGTCTGCCTCATAGCACCTTGGACTAATGACTTGATTGATTCTTTAAACAGCCCAACGTGGCACTTGCCTGGAGGGATGATGTCATCAGGGTGAGACGACCCGACGAGTGACTCCCCCAAGCCATTAACTCGAACGTGCTGCCATTCCTAGTTATCCTCTCGACTCTTGAGCCCGAACTCAACACCGGCACTGGGCTCTGTCCCCTGTCAAAGCAGCCGGATCTCCCCTATCCTCCTCGGATGGCAAAGTTCAGGTCAAGTTTACGGAAAGGTAAAAAGTCACTGCCTGTCAATTTTCACGAAGCGCTCTTTTATTGTAATTCTTGATTGAGACCTTAGTTCCTCTCGTTGTCATTGGTGGTGCCCAGATGTGGCAGTGTCACATGAGGAATGTAAGGTATGAGAGAATAACAGTCAACGGGGAAACCCACCCATAGCTCCATTAGCTGCGGCTTAGCGCCATGGTAGCGTTTCAAAATAGAAAACAAAACATTCATAAACCAGGAAACTGACAAAATCAAAGAGCAAGAGAGTGATCAGACAGCAAAAAATGACAAATGTGTTTGACACATACAGTACCAGTCAAAAGTTTAGACACACCTACACATTCAAGGGTTTTTGTTTATTTTTACTATTTTCTACATTGTAGAATAATAGTAATGACATCAAAACCATGAAATTACACATATGGAATCATGTAGTAATCAAAAAAGTGTTAAACAAATCCAAATATATTTTAGATTCTTCAAAGAAGCCACCCTTTGCCTTGATGACAGCTTTGCACACGCTTAGCATTCTCTCAACCAGCTTCACCTGGAATGTGTTTCCAACAGTCTTGAAGGAATTCCCACATATGCTGAGCGGTTGTTGGCTGCTTTTCCTTCACTCTGTGGTCCAACTCATCCCAAACCATCTCAATTGGGTTGAGTTTTGGCGATTGTGGAGGCCAGGTCATGTGATGCAGCACTCCATCACTCTCCTTGGTCAAATAGCCCTTACACAGCCTGGAGGTATGTTGGGTCATTGTCCTGTTGAAAAAAAAATGTTAGTCCCACTAAGTGCAAACCAGATGGGATGGCGTATCGCTGCAGAATGCTGTGGTAGCCATGCTGGTTAAGTGTGCCTTGAATTCTATATAAATCACTGACAGTGTCACCAGCAAAGCACCATCACACCTTCTCCTCAATGCTTCACGGTGGGAACTACACATCCGTTCACCTACTCTGCATCTCCCATAGACACAGCAGTTGGAACCAAAAATCTCAAATTTGGACTCAAAGGACAGATTTCCACCGGTCTAATGTCCATTACTCATGTTTCTTGGCCCAAGCAAGTCTCTTCTTCTTATTGATGTCCTTTAGTAGTGGTTTCTTTGCAGCAATTTTACCATGAAGGCCTGATTCACTCTGAACAGTTGATGTTGAGATGTGTCTGTTACTTGAGCTCTGTGAAGCATTAATTTGGGCTATAGTTAACTCCAATGAACTTACCCTCTGCAGCAGAGGTAACTCTGGGTCTTCCTTTCCTGTGGCGGTCCTCATGAAAGCCAATTTCATCATAGCGCTTGATTGTTTTTGCGACTGCACTTGAAGAAACTTGAATTGACTGACCTTCATGTCGTTTCTCTTTGCTTATTTGTTCTGTTCTTGCCATAATATGGATTTGGTCTTTTACCAAACAGGGCTATCTTCTGTATAACACCCCTACCTTGTCACAACATAACTGATTGGCTTTAACACATTTTTTGTAAATATTTTCTTAACTCTTTCTTGAACTGCGTTGTTGGTTAAGGGCTTTTAAGTAAGGAAAATATTACACCTGTTGTATTTGGCGCATGTGACAAATAAAGTTTGATTTGATTTTGATTAGAAATGAACTTTTAACAAGGCACACCTGTTAATTGAAATGCATTCCAGGTGACTACCTCATGAAGCTGGTTTAGAGAATGCCAAGAGTGTAAAAAGCTGTCATCAAGGCAAATGGTGGCTACTTTGAGGAATCTGAAATATAAAATACATCCTTTTTTTGGTTACTCCATGATTCCATATGTGTTATTTAATGGTTATGATGTCTTCACTATTATTCTAAAATGTAGAACATAGTAAAAATAAAGAAAAAACATGGAATGAGTAGGTGTGTCCAAACTTTTGACTGGTACTGTGTATAATTGTGCGGCCTCTAAAAGCTTTTGTGGTTTAGACCTCATGAGTACTTTCCCCTACAACTCACCAGTTTAGCATTGTAGCTAAAGCAAACTGAAAGTTCAAGTAGTCATTCATCTTCAGGACTAAGAAGTTACAAAAGTCTACAGAATATTGCATGCTAATGCTAACATGTCAATTCGGCTATAATTCTGCAAATGCCTTGTTACAGCACCTGTACACATAACACAAACATGTGCTCTGTAGCCTCACAATACAAAGCAGGTACATACTGTAGCGCACTAAAGCCTATCTCTGAACACTTAGACTCCTGCAGCATTCATAGGACTCTTTACAAATCAGTTTGATCAGCATTGTCACATAGCAGTTTACATTATGTATCACGAGCCTGGCTTTTCATTTGCAATCAACAGGTTGACTGACCCCATGCGCAAACAAACGCGTAAACAAAGAATATGATCTGCGCTGCTTGTTACGAGGCAAGCGGAATTTGGCGCTACTTCGAGATATCTGCCATGTCATACAGCTACTCTTTCCTCCATAACTTGAGAATCAGAGTCCACACTAAACAATGTTCGTCTGCAGGTTAGCCTGGCCGGAGAAGGTTCCAGGTGGTTCACTGAAGTGTGGACAATCACTGCATTTCCAGGGTGATTGGGTTTCCAGAGCAAACTTGTTTTAGATCCCCCATAGGCCCGTTAGCTTCTGTAATCTGCTTGATCTGGCTTGTATTTAAACAAGCGGACGGTGCTGCAATGCTGTTCTCTCGGCAAAGGGTAGAGGGACCCTTCAGAAGTGTTTACAGAAGATCATACTCCTCCATTCTCCATTCAACAAGGCAACTAATGTCCCCCTAGATTTTACTTCCAGCTCCACCCACTGGGCAAAAACTGGTTGAATCAACGTTGTTTCCACGTCATTTTAACAACAAAATGTTATGCGATGACGTTGAATCAACGTGGAAAAGTGGTTGGATTTGCAAAAAGTCATCAACTTAAGGGAATGTCGTCTTTTTTTCACCCAACTTTTTTGACAGGGGGATTTTGGGGGGGGGGATTTTGTGTTGAATTCATGTTAACTGACAGCTCAACCAAATGTAAACCAAAACTAGACGTTGGACTGACGTCTGTGCCCAGTGGGCAGGGCCTAAACCAATGCCGACCTACCTCGTACACCGGCCATAAAGACGATCTCTAAAGATTAGGTCTAGGTCTGCTTCAAGAGGACCCCACCTCATACCTCTGCATTGAGTTAATGTCACATTTAAGTGACATTTTGGGTAAGACATCTCCAAGATTATAGCAATGGACTGCATGCACGAAGTGCAACTGGCACCTGCTGAAAGCTGATACCTGTTGATATCAGACTTCCTCTACCTGTTAATTAAAAAAAAAATATTCAACAAAGAAATCTTAATTGTAGCCCCTTCATTTTAATATTTCATTCAGGGCCCGTTCAACATCAATGATTTTCTCTGAATAAATACCTCATCCACTTCATCAATACACCGAGATTATTCTGTGTGATTGTCTATATAGCCTACTACTCTTTGTCCCTAGTGTTTGTCAGCCTTCCACAACATTATCAACCTTGCGACCTGATCCACTATGGGGAATAGATAGCAATGCAGCCGTAATTAGCCCTAACTTATTTATTTGGCTTCTTGGACCACTGTTTGACACAAGTCATGATGTGTGTGCCCAAAAGTCACTGTCGGGAAGCTTTTTGTCATTGTCAGCCTCTGATGCATTGGCCAACGTGTTCATCAGACGGACGTAACAAGCCAAGGTCTCGTTCTACTCACTCTCCTAATTTCCCCATTGGCAAGCTGTGTTTGCACTCTTAATTTTGAATGTAGCCACCATGCTGCCATTTGTCATGTTGTATTTTCTTCTGCGGTAATGGGACTGGTCGTTCTAACATGGGAAAAGAGCATGACATCGTCACATGGTTATTTCCTGGACTCACACTACCTATGGAACAACAACAACACGTATCGAGTCAAAGAGTGTGTGTGAGGGTGGATGAGATCACCGACGCGAGAGCAATAAATGTGTCCACCTTATAGCACTTTGCCTTTCGTCTATTCAATCAGTATCCAACCGTTCCTGACTCAAATGTAGTTCCCTATCAGGTTCACTTACCGGGATATAAAAGCACTGAAGTGGTGCTGAAACATGGAAGTCACACACAATTAGCCACAGATAGAGTTCATGTGCGTGTTCATCCTCTTCCAGTTCTCCCAAGCCTCGGTTTTCTTGGCAGAGCATGCCTGTGTTTTCGTAACACACTCAGAGAAGCAGGATGATACACGGTGGTCTGTCAACCCCCTGAGACGAATAGGAATAGGGATGGGTAAATCTCAGGTTTACTTACAGTACACTCCCCTTCTCTGGCTTCCAACAGATGAATGATGGCGGTAGAAAATCTGATAAGGCCTGATAAGAGCCTGTCTGTTTCTCGGTCTGCTCCAGCCATCACCTATTAGGGGCTGTTTGCAGATATCATGAGGTATGATGCAGCCAACACCAGACAGAGCATGTTTTTTTCCCTTTATTCTGTCACCATGGTAATCCTTTAATGGAGGGAATGGGAGTCCAAAAATGTTCACAATGTCATTAGCTTGTCGGGAAACGTACAATATGAGGACTCGTGTACAACAGACGCATCTTACTTACTGTGGTTGATGTAACAACTATACAGGTTATGTTGCTGTAGATCTGTTTGGATCTGATGAAAACATATCTGCTACTTAGATAATGTCCTTCTTGTAGCAAAGGCCAAAAGTTCTAAAGTTAATATGCAAGATGTTCCAGCCTTGTTCTTCTCATGTGATTAAATGTTTCTAAAGGGCTATGATATCCATCCTATCCATCTTCTGGGGTTATGTTGTTCATCAATAAACGTTTATTTGAAAAGCCGCGAGTTAAGGCTTCCTAAAACATCATTCATTGACAAAGCCCCTCATTTATGAAAACATACAGTGGCTAGAAAAAGTATGTGAACCTTTTGGAATTACCTGCATTTCTGCATAAATTTGTCATAAAATGTAATCTGATCTTCATCTAAGTCCCAACAATAGACAAACATAATTTACTTAATCTAATAACACACAAACAACTATACGTTTTCATGTCTTTGTTGAACACACCGTGTAAACATTCACAGTGCAGGGTGGAAAAAGTATGTCAACCCTTGGATTTAATAACTGGTTGACCCTCCTTTGGCAGCAATACCCTCAACTAAATGTTTTCTGTTTCAGTTCATCAATATTCTTGGGATGTCTGGTGTGAACGGCTCTCTTGAGGTCATGCCACAGCATCTCAATCGGGTTGAGGTCAGGACTCTGACTGGGCCACTCCAGAAAGCGTATTTCTTTCTGTTGAAGCCATTCTGTTGTTGATTTACTTCTGTATTTTGGGTCGTTGTCCTGTTGCATCACCCAACTTCTGTTGAGCTTCAATTGGTGGACAGATAGCCTAACATTCTCCTGCAAAATGTCTTGATAAACTTGGAAATTCATTTTTCCGTAGATGATAGCAAGCTGTCCAGTCCCCGAGGCTACAAAGCAGCCTCAAACCATGATGCTCCCTCCACCATACTTTACAGTTGGGATGAGGTTTTGATGTTGGTGTGCTGTGCCTTTTTTTCTCCACACAAAGTGTTGTGTGTTCCTTCCAAATAACTCAACTTTAGTATAATCTGTCCACAGAATATTTTGCCAGTAGCGCTGTGGAACATCCAGGTGCTCTTTGGTGAATTTCCGACGTGCAGCAATGTTTTTATTTGGATAGCAGTGTTTTCTTCCGTGGTATCCTCCAATGAACACCATTCTTGTTTAGTGTTTTACATATCGCAGACACATCAACAGAGATGTTGGCATGTTCCAGAGATATTTTTAAGTCTTTAGCTGACACTATAGGATTCTTCTTAACCTCATTGAGCATTCTGTGTTGTGCTCTTGCAGTCATCTTTGCAGGATGGCCACTCCTAGGGAGAGTAGCAACAGTGCTGAACTTTCTCCATTTATAGACAATTTGTCTTATCGTGGACTGATGGACATCAAGGCTTTTAGTGATACTTTTGTAACCCTTTCCAGCTTTATGCAAGTCAACAATTCTTAATCTTAGGTCTTCTGCGATCTCTTTTGTTCGAGGCATGGTTCACATCAGGCAATGCTTCTTGTGAATAGCAATCTCAAATTTTGTGAGTGTTTTTTATAGGGCAGGGCAGCTCTAACCAACATCTCCAATCTCGTCTCATTGATTGGACTCCAGGTTAGCTGACTCCTGACTCCAATGTGCTTTTGGAGAAGTCATTAGCCTAGGGGTTCACGTACTTTTCCCAACCTACCTACTGTGAATGTTTTAATGATGTATTCAATATAGACAAGAACAATAAAAACATTTGTGTGCTATTTCTTTAAGCAGACTGTGTTTGTCTATTGTTGTGACTTGTTGTGAATGTTATGACCAATTTATGCAGAAATTCACATCTGTGTCTCATGTATTGAATCACATGTAAAAAAATAAAATAAAAAAATAAAAGAGAAAAGGGCCATTTGGACAATTTTACACTAACCCTTTTCACTAATGAACTAGAAATCCATTATGATAGGCCATTTAAAAAACAAACACCTGTGGAGGGACTTTTAATACATCTAAAAAAATTGCTGACCACAAACTGCTGTTTTATGTCATGTTTTATGTTCTGAAAATGTACACATTTGTTCTCTGGAAAAAATGGCAATCGCACATGTACAGTACATTCGGAAAGTATTCAGACCCCTTGACTTTTTCCACATTTTGTTACGTTACAGCCTTATTCTAAAACGTATTATATTGTTTTTTTACTTATCAATCTACACACAATACCCCATAATGACAAAGCAAAAACCTTTTTTAGATTATTTTGCTAATTAATTACATATAAACAACAGAAATATCACATTTACATAATTATTCAGACCCTTTACACAGTAATTTCTTGAAGCACCTTTGGCAGCGATTACAGCCTTGAGTCTTCTTGGCTATGACTTTACAAGCTTGGCACAACTGTATTTGAGGAGTTTCTCCCACTCTTCCCTGCAGATCCTCTCCAGGTTGGATGGGGAGCGTCGTTGCACAGCTATTTTCAGGTCTCTCCAGAGACGTTTTATCTGGTTCAAGTCCGGGCTTTGGCTGGGCCGCTCAAGGACATTCAGAGACTTGTCCTGAAGCCACTCCTGCGTTGTCTTGGCTGTGTGCTTAGGGTCGTTGTCTTGTTGGAAGGTGAACCTTTGCCCCAGTCTGAGGTCCTGAGCACTCTGGATCTCTCTGTAGTTTGCGGCGTTCATCTTTCCCTCGATCCTGACTAGTCTCCTAGTCCCTGCCGCTATGCTTCACCGTAGGTTTGGTGCCAGGTTTCCGGTTCTTAGTCCCCTCCCTGACCAAGGCCCTTCTCCCCCGATTCCTCAGTTTGGCCGGGCAGCCAGCTCTAGGAAGAGTCTTGGTGGTTCCAAACTTCTTCCATTTAAGAATGATGGAGGCCATTGTGTTCTTGGGGACCTTAAATGCTGCAGAAATGTTTTGGTACCCTTCCCCAGATCTGTGCTTCGACACAATCCTGTCTTGGAGCTCTACAGACAAATCCTTCGACCTCATGGCTTGGTTTTTGCTCTGACAAAACACAGTGGAATCCATTTTAGAATAAGGCTGTAACGTAACAAAATGTGAAAAAAGTCAAGGTGTCTGAATACTTTCTGAATGCACTGTATGGCAACCAAGCCAGCCTGTCTTTCATGTTTTCAGACACAAACAGTGGGATGATGAAACATTTGTGAATCCTGTATCCATTTACAGTTGGCTTACTGGACTGTACAAGGCCTCAGTAGTATTGAGACACCCCACCAGCATTAGAATGGCTCACTGTAGAATGGATACATTGTTGAGGGTTTTGAGGGAAATGTAGTCGTTTAATGTTTTTGTTGGAAATTAGAGGGAAATAAAGTCACATATGTGACTTGTTTCAGGATGCGTATGTCGCACGCTACCACTTCACAGGAGGGCCATTTGAACGTACATTTTTTTATCAAAATGCGTTTTGTGGCAGAAATGCCTTCTGGAACATGTGAACTTTCATGTGCCTTAGTAACAAACTTGTATTCCATCCATAAATATGAATAAAATTGTCAAATGACTAGCCTAGTTGGTTTATCCATGGAAAGACGGGAACCTTCCCCTTAGCCATGTGTCACGTTCCTGACCTGTTTTCTGTTGTTTTGTATGTGTTTGATGGTCAGGGCGTGAGTTTTGGGTGGGCAGTCTATGTTTTCTGTTTCTATGTTGGTTTTGGGTTGCCTGGTATGGCTCTCAATTAGAGGCAGGTGTTTGACGTTTCCTCTGATTGAGAGTCATATTAAGGTAGGTTGTTCTCACTGTTTGTTTGTGGGTGATTGTCTCCTGTGTCAGTGTCTGTATGTTACGCCACACGGGACTGTTCCGGGTTTTGTTTGTTCGTTTTATGTAGTCTGTTTCCTGGTTCATGCGTTCTTCACGTTGTATGTAAGTTCGGGTCCAGGTCTGTCTACATTCGTTTATTTGTTTTGTAATTATTCAAGTGTTCGTCGTGTTCTTCAGTTTTGTTTATTAAATCATTATGTATTCACAACCTGCTGCAGTTTGGTCGAATCACTACTCCTCCTCTTCGTATGAAGAGGAGGAGGAAGCCCGTTACAGAATCACCCACCAAACCCAGATCAAGCAGCGGGTTAACGGACAGCGCACGAAGCAGGATTTATGGTCTTGGGAGGAAATCATGGAAGGAAAAGGACCATGGGCTAAAGTTGAGGTGAATCGCCGCCCATGGGAACAGCTGGAGGCAGCTCGGAGAGCGGAGGAAACCGGAGAGAGGAACCGGCGTTACGAGGGGACGCGTCTAGCACGGAAGCCCGAAAAGCCCGCAAGTACAACCCAAAAATTTCTTGGGGGGGGGCTAAGAGGTAGTGGGTCTAGGGCAGGTAGGAGACCTGCGCCCACTTCCCAGGCTAACCGTGGAGAGCGGGAGTACGGGCAGACACCGTGTTACGCAGTAGAGCGCACGGTGTCTCCTGTACGTGTGCATAGCCCGGTATGGGTTATTCCACCTCCCCGCACTGGTAGGGCTAGATTGAGCATTGAGCCAAGTGCCATGAAGCCGGCTCTACATATCTGGCCACCAGTACGTCTCCTTGGGCCGGCTTACATGGCACCAGCCTTACGCATGGTGTCCCCGGTTCGCCTACATAGCCCGGTGCGGGTTATTCCACCGCCCCGCACTGGTCAGGCAACGGGGAGCATACAACCAGGTAAGGTTGGGCAGGTTCAGTGCTCAAGGGAGCCAGTACGCCTACACGGTCCGGTATTTCCGGCGCTACCTCCCCGCCCCAGCCCAGTACCACCAGTGCCTACACCACGCACCAGGCATCCGGTGCGTTTCCAGAGCCCTGTTCCTCCTTCACGCACTCTCCCTATGGTGCGTGTCTCCAGCCCAGTGCCTCCAGTTCCGGCACCACGCACTAAGCCACCTGTGTGTCTCCAGAGCCCTGTACGCACTGTTCCTTCTCCCCGCACTCGCCCTGAGGTGCGTGCCCTCAGCCCGGTACCTCCAGTTCCGGTACCACGCACCAGGCCTATAGTGCGCTTCGAGAGGTCAGTGTGCCCTGTCCCTGCTCCCCGCACTAGCCTTGAAGTGCGTGCCGTCATCCCGGTACCTCCAGTTCCGGCACCACGCACCAGGCCTACTGTGCGCCTCAGCAGGGCAGAGTCGGCCGTCTGCCCAACGCCTTCTGCACTGCCTGTCTGCCCAACGCCTTCTGCACTGCCTGTCTGCCCAACGCCTTCTGCACTGCCTGTCTGCCCAGCTCCGTCTGAGCCATCTATCTGCCCAGCTCCGTCTGAGCCATCTGTCTGCCCAGCTCCGTCTGAGCCATCTGTCTGCCCAGCGCCGTCTGAGCCATCTGTCTGCCCAGCGCCGTCTGAGCCATCTGTCTGCCCAGCGCCGTCTGAGCCATCTGTCTGCCCAGCGCCGTCTGAGCCATCTGTCTGCCCAGCGCCGTCTGAGCCATCTGTCTGCCCAGCGCCGTCTGAGCCATCTGTCTGCCCAGCGCCGTCTGAGCCATCCGTCTGCCCAGCGCCGTCTGAGCCATCCGTCTGCCCAGCGCCTTCTGAGCCATCCGTCTGCCCAGCGCCTTCTGAGCATTCCGTCTGTCCCGAGCAATTAGAGCCGTCCGTCAGTCAGGAGCCGCTAGAGCCGTCCGTCAGTCAGGAGCTGCCAGAGCCGCCAGCCAGTCAGGAGCTGCCAGAGCCGCCAGCCAGTCAGGAGCTGCCAGAGCCGCCAGCCAGTCAGGAGCTGCCAGAGCCGCCAGCCAGTCAGGAGCTGCCAGAGCCACCAGCCAGTCATGAGCTGCCCTACAGTCATGAGCTGCCCTACAGTCATGAGCTGCCCTACAGTCATGAGCTGCCCTACAGTCATGAGCTGCCCTACAGTCATGAGCTGCCACTCAGTCATGAGCTGCCACTCAGTCATGAGCTGCCACTCAGTCCGGAGCTGCCACCCAGTCCGGAGCTGCCACCCAGTCCGGAGCTGCCACCCAGTCCGGAGCTGCCACCCAGTCCGGAGCTGCCATTAGTACAGAGTTGTCCCTCTGTCCTAAGCTACCCCTCTGTCCGGAGCTACCTCTCTGTCCGGAGCTACCTCTCTGTCCGGAGCTACCTCTCTGTCCTGAGCTACCTCTCTGTCCTGAGCTGTCTCCTCTATGTAGGAGGGGCCTTAGTGAAGGTTCCTGGACCATGGTCGGGGGCGAGGGTCGCCACTCAAAGGACGCTAAGGAGGGGGACAAAGACAATGGTGGAGTGGTGTCCTCGTCCACCGCCGGAGCCGCCACCGCGGACAGATGCCCACCCATACCCTCCCCTTGAGTTTTAGGGGTGCGCCCGGAGTTCGCACCTTGAGGGGGGGGTTCTGTCACGTTCCTGACCTGTTTTCTGTTGTTTTGTATGTGTTTGATGGTCAGGGCGTGAGTTTTGGGTGGGCAGTCTATGTTTTCTGTTTCTATGTTGGTTTTGGGTTGCCTGGTATGGCTCTCAATTAGAGGCAGGTGTTTGACGTTTCCTCTGATTGAGAGTCATATTAAGGTAGGTTGTTCTCACTGTTTGTTTGTGGGTGATTGTCTCCTGTGTCAGTGTCTGTATGTTACGCCACACGGGACTGTTCCGGGTTTTGTTTGTTCGTTCGTTTTATGTAGTCTGTTTCCTGGTTCATGCGTTCTTCACGTTGTATGTAAGTTCGGGTCCAGGTCTGTCTACATTCGTTTATTTGTTTTGTAATTATTCAAGTGTTCGTCGTGTTCTTCAGTTTTGTTTATTAAATCATTATGTATTCACAACCCGCTGCAGTTTGGTCGAATCACTACTCCTCCTCTTCGTATGAAGAGGAGGAGGAAGCCCGTTACACCATGATTGAAAGAGATAATGCAGGTATCAGGTAAAAAGAGAAAATAGGCTCTAATTACATTGTACCTGCCTCTGTAATTACCATGCAAATTAATACATATGTATTAGGAACACTTATTCAGTGGTGTAAAGTACTTAAGAAGTATTTTTAATTATTTTTACTTATTAAGTAGTTTTTGGGGTATCTGTATTCTACTTTACTATTTATATTTTTGACAACTTTTACTTCACTACATTCCGAAAGAAAATAATCTACTTTTTACTCCATACGTTTTACCTGACACACAAAAGTACTTGTTACATTTTGAATACTTAGCAGGACAAAATGGTCCAATTCACGCACTTATCAAGACAACACATGGTAATCTCTTCTGCCTCTGATCTAGCGGATTCACTTATGTCTTAGTGTTGGAGCGTGCCCCTGGCTATCCATACATTTTAAAATTTGAATTGATTCATACTTTTACTTTTGATACTTAAGTATATTTAGAACCAAATACTTTTAGACTTTTACTCAAGTAGTATTTTACTGGGTGACTTTCTTTTACTTGAGTTACTTTCTATTAAGGTATCTATACTTTTACTCAAGTATGACAATTGGGTACTTTTCCAGCCACTGCACATATTTTAAGGTAGAACCCATTGTTATACTATCAAAAGTAGTTGCCATAACTTACACAATAGCGATTTAAAATTGGCCTTACTAAAGGGAGGAAACATATTGGGCCTGTGCTCACATCCGCTCACACTCACACCGCCACAATAAAGAAGCCCCTGGCTCTATTACTATACTTTTGGTTATGAGATGCGCAAATGACTTATTCATACGTTTTCATGAAAAATGGATGAGTTGAGAACATGTGCAAGACATTATATCATAACATGTACATGTAACGACCAAGATGTAATCACAACAATAGTCTATGATGGTGTTTCTCTTCCCGTATCTAGATGTAAAGCCATAGAAGCAAACACAGATGTTATGGCCCTGCACTCTCCTGTTCTCCCTGGCCTGACCTTAGCCATTCACTGTCACCAGACCTGTGAATTCCTGTGTGATAGTAGAGATAGCTACCGGTATAAAAATAATACCCAGTTAGATAGCCATGTACAGGGGGACAGGTGGAGTAGGCACTAAAAGGTTGACACGTCAGATAGTTTCAATGACATGCCTTTCTTGGTGCCTGTAGCAGGCAATGATTAGTGTCACACTGGGATGTCAGGACACTCAACCTACACCTGTGTGTGTGTGTGTGTGTGTGTGTGTGTGTGTGTGTGTGTGTGTGTGTGTGTAATAACTACTGTTATCATCCCAGGTTCATTAAGGACCTGGCTGAGTTTACCACTTACAGGTAGTGAATTACAATGGTTTTATTTACGGGTGTAGAGTTTTGATCTGCATTGGCTGTGTTTGTGGTCGATGTAACATTGAATCAATGTCCAAGTGTAACCCGACAAACATGAACCGGTCAATGTGAACTATCATTGACACTCCCTCACTCTGTTTTGACATCTCCTCCACATCTCTTTAATGCTAGTGTGCATTCTTGCAGTAACTCGGAGTGATTCAATTGTTTTGCCTGTGTTTTCTCTCTCCCTTCACCAGATCGATGACCCTTTCTGTAACAGACCTGCCTATGTTTCGCGAAAGGAAATCATTTTAGCTCTCGTGTTTTTGCCAAATAAGCAATTTATTTGTCTCTCTCTGTGTTGGGCCCTTGGATAGATGTTTGGAAAGCTCAGGTACAGCCAATGTATTTCTATGCCTAACCTTTTGACCATGTTGAGTAGGTAAGTGATAGCTCCGAACTACAATGTCTTGAGGGCCACAGGTTTTGTACTGAACCTAGAACACAGCCATATCGAAGAGGAACTGCAGAAAGATTGTTCTGAAATCTGAAGCTGCAGTATAACAGTGGATACAACCCTCGCTCTGACCCTCAAGCTGCTCGAAGCACACTTGAACTGGATATGTACGGGCAAAAGCTGATCTGCCTCAAAAAAGGACATTTACTTCTTAGAAAAACACACAAAGCGTCTAAAAGCAACCCGAGACAGGAATATTAAATTGCTCAGATAAGTTGCATACAGCAAAATCCAAATGAAGCTCTCTTGCACCGAATTATCTTCTTGTACGCATGTGAAGTGGTGACCACCCATTGAAGCTCTGATAGTACAACATTGATGAGAAACTCTGCCACGCTTGGGACTATGCCAAACTGTAAGGTTTTCAAATGCATTTAGGAGAACTACGGCATAAGCTTATTCTTATGATAAGACCTCCGTGAAAAAAGGCCTAGATACAGGATGACCACATCCCTACGTGTACTCGTAAAGCTCTTTGACAAGAAGCCAAAGTAATTATTTTTGTCTCCTGTTGCGAGGATACGTTTAGGCTGCTTTTAAGATTGTGTGTGTGTGGTGTGTAATGTCAAAGCGATACACATGAATACTGTAACACACCGACGACAGCAGCAGGTTGACAAGACTTTTTGATTATGGGAGGCGTTTATGGAACCAAACTAAAATAATGAGAACAAGATGGCGGACATTGAGCCCAGGTGCACCATAAGTACAGTATTTCCACATAGGGAAGTCAGAGCTGCTTTCTCTTATTCCCCTGACTATGGAAAGGGTCTGTAAAGGCTCATTGCGTCATGGTTGGCGGCACTTGCATCACTGATCTGCAACACAGTGAGGTAAGGGATGTGAGTGACAGAGTTTAAAGAGGACCTTAAACACCTCGCAGAAGTAGGGCCATTAGCTGCATATTGAAAAGGCAAATAATAAAACAGTCAGCTTGACGTGTCTTCAGCCAACAGCAAGTTATTCTCTGTGTGATTTGTAGGGATAAGTAACAGCCATCACCTTTCAGGAACACTCACAGTGGTACAAACCAGACCTCGCTATACTCCTCCACGCGTTCCTTTACGATGTGAAGTAACTGTAGTAAATGGAAAAAGGCAAATTTGCGGGGGTTAGATTCTTCACACACCGACTAAAGATTTATACACCAATTTCACCATCAAAGTCAGTTTATGGTTGCCTTTAATCTATGTAATTTCTGTTTACATGGCTGCTAATTTGCCCTAATCAATTTCATGTCAAGTCATTAGGGTGGAAGGTGAAGGAAAAGAATAAGCTTGGTCACGCTATGTATATGTTTACCGTGAGACTGTCACATCAAATATAACCAGAAGTGCTCCAACGGTTTACATCACGTCACTTTGTTGTATGGCTCAGGAGGCCAACAATAAACACAATCAATGGAGCTCCCTCTCTCTCTGTGCCTCAGGATAGGCGAGAAAGGCCCTCAGCAGTCCTTTGAGTGTATGTCTATGTACTTGTCACGCACTGAAGTCACTATTAGCTCGTACAAATAAATGAGAACTCATTTCCATGAAGGGGAGCGAAAGCACCAGCACATGGTGTGCGACCTTTCTGACCCAGGGTTTGGCCAGCTTGCCGACTGTGGTGGTTCTGTTTGTTGATCCTAATTTTCTAACAGTTTACAGAACTGGGGACTGGTTATGCAGTGTCGTTTCCCCGTTTTCACAGATGGGCAGACAGCGGGCACGGCTAGCGCACATTCTCTGCTTGTTCAACCGTGTCTCAGTGACAGCTACCCGGCGCTCTGTACTGAGTGAAGCCCATGTGTAGTTAGCAAGGAAAATAGCTGACAAAAGGTTGAAATGTGGATTCCAACTCTAATATGTTCTTTAGGAGTAATCACCCTGGGTTATTGTAATAAGTCTGTTATAATGATCTTATCTCTACTTTGTTGAAAAGGAAGACAGCTATCCGTTAATAATATATTCGATGACACGTTACAACTCCCATTCTATTCCCATGTGAAGTCAATTTCAAGATCCTTTTTAGTTGAAGTAATATAGCAGTAGGCAACATATGGTTGTGTGGATTTGTGAATATTGATGATGCAGTAGAAGCAAATGCAGGTGAGTTGTATTAATAAGTATTAAAACATTTCCAATAAGTTATTAAAACATTTCCAAACAGATCCTTTCCATTCACCGTATACTTCCTCTTGACTTTGTTGGACTTCCTTTTCAAGGATATGGTTAGAAGCCAGAAAACTTGATGTAAAACGTGTAAATCGGGTTTCAGAGGGAAATAAGATGATTGAGAGGAAAATACTGTATTAGAAATGCAGCCAGAGACTGAGTGTGGTTTTGTGGACAATGTTTTGTCTTTTTTTTCTGCTGAAGGCTTTGGCATGCCAAACCTCAGGTTGTGGGAAGGCAGAAAAATATAGCATTAGCAGTATTATGATAAATAAAAACTAATAGAGGATTTCATGAAGTCGGCCAAAAACAGAATTTGGCTGTGTCTGTTACCATTACAAACACGTCTCCATGTAGGAAACGGTCTTCTCCTATGTGTAAAGGTGGTGTTGTGGTGCCCTTAAAGGAAATATAAATGGTGAACTGAAACAACTTTTTCTTGAAGACATTGTTGTCATGGAATATGACTCACCATAATGGAACATGGCAGCCATTTTGTTTTCACTAACAACAGACTGGGATCATGCTTTGGGGAAGAGGATTGAGGCATGTCAGAGATAGTTAGATCAGGTGGATGCTGAAATGGAGTACTAAGGATGTCAACGTTATGAAAAAAAGGAACAGTTGATACGTTAACTGCAACAAGAGGTAATCTCAAAACTCCAACTTCCTTTCTTTTTTTTACCCTCTTTTTCTCCCCAATTTTGATCTTGTCTCATTTCTGCAACTCCCCAACGGGCTCAGGTCGAGTCATACATCCACCGAAACATGACCCACCAAAACCATGCTTCTTAACACCCACCCGTCCCACCAATGTGTCATAGGAAACACCGTTCAACTGACGACCAAGGTCAGCCTGCAGGCGTCCAGTCCGCCACAAGGAGTCGCTAGAAATAAATCCCCCCTGGCCAAACCATCCCCTAACCCGGACGACGCTGGGCCAATTGTGCTCCACTCTATGGGATTTCCGATCACGGCTGGTTGTGATACAGCCCGGGATCGAACACCTCTAGCACTGTAATGCAGTGCCTTAGACCGCTGCACCACTCGGGAGGCTCTCCTTGTTTGTTTTGAAATAGTAAGAGAAGTTGTTGTGCTGAAACTGAGTTATAGCCTGTCGGGCCACAGGTAATGTCTCCCAATATACAATGATCATCAAAGGGTTGAAAGGTCGTCACTACTGAGTTTGTCTGTGTATCACTTCCAAGCTTGAGTTGGGTTTAAAACCACAAAGTTGTCTTTGATGTGGAATTTACATTCTACTTCTCCTGGAATGTAGAAAATGCTACTGAATGTCCATGGTTCGTGCAGCAAGGGGACAGTATTGAGAAGATTGAAGATAATGTCGAAGCTCACTCGGTGCCAAGTTTGTTGGTCTTGTCTGTTAAAATAACATACTTGCACACATAGTTACCAACTATATGAACCAAGACTATTTTGTGAACCCATCACAAGCTGCCGAAACGATGATATTTGAGGAAATGTGTGATTTACTGATCAAGGTCCATATCTTACTTAAAAATAATTATTTCTCCAACCACACAACGCGACACTTATCATACTTCTTTCTAATGATGCAATGGGTTCCAGAGATACTATTTTGTGCCAGAGATATTATTGCCCAAATTGAATATGTATGCATCCGGACCCTCCAAACTGATAATGAACAGCGGATGTGCGCAAAATGAAAACTTGTATATCATCTATAGCTTGTCTATCACAGCACACCACATTGAGCATGTCATATTCTGTTGGACACTCGCCAACCTTTCAGCATTACATCCAACTCCTGCTGCTCTTAACATGCTAGCTCACTTTTTCTTCCTGCCCTGCCACTGTGAGGGAGAGTGGGAGAGGTCTCGTGCTAAGCACCTTCATATGCTGTGCGCCCGTTGCCAAGAAAGCTCTCAACACAAGGAGAATAGCCTGGAGCGATGAGCTCCTCTGGACCAGGGTCCGGGTTCGTCTATCACTGCCACTTTTGTCGGGTGATGCACCTTCCCCCGTTAGTACTGAAGAAGAGGATGATGGGTGAAGGCACAGAGCCACACCTGGGGGTGTGACAGAGAGGCTCCATAGAGGTCTCCGTAGGACATGTACTGCGCTCAGCAGGCGGGCGAGACGGGCAGGTGGATCAACAGACTCAGAGAGTAAGCTGACCCTCTCCTTGGCAATGCATCGTAGGGGACATCACAGGAGATGATAAATTTGTCGTCCTTTTACCCCCGTCCTTCCCGCCAAAGCGATATGTTTTTGATTACAGTAATAAAGTACTCTTGAGGGGATTACAACACTAAATAGCTATAAATCCAGGTCAGAACAAACTGTCAGCGGTGTCTAAAAGGGTCTTAATGGCCGACTTAATCTCTACGCCAGGGGTAGGCAACACTGGTCATGGAGTACCGCAGGCACTTAATGTTTTTGATTGAACCGACCTGGAATACCAGGTGTGTTGAATTTAGGCAATCACTGAACTGATCAATTAGCTCAGTTGGTCAGGTGGGAACCGGCTCGGACACATACATTGGATTCTACTTTGTTGGCTGATCACCAAAACGACCTTTGACCTTTGTATTGAGAACATGGTCATGATAAGGGATTGGAAAGCGGCAAAATTCAAATATGTGGCAAACAAAAAGGAAAGCCTTCCTCATCTCAGATTCCAGGTCTTGCATTATGAATCCACATTCATTAGTGGGAAATTGGCATGCTTGGTTAGTATTGTGCAAGTTGAACATCTATCTGTACAAATTACTTAAGAATACAAGTGGAAGGTTAAGCATACTGTTGACAGAATGAGGTGAAAAGCTAAGAATTGTGCAAAACTGTTTTAAATCATATCTGCATGTTATTTTTCAGCGTTCATTGAAGGTGTACAGTATTTAAAACTCTCTCCGGTGGTTATTTGGATTTCTGACAGTTGGTTATGTTTGAGCATCAGGTCCAACCATTATCCCAGTTTAACCTTATGGATGTGATATCACGTCTTCCATGCTGTGCTCACTGGCATTTCCTTAGAGACTTCATAGAGAATAACTCTTCATGCCACACATAACTAGTGATTGCCACATGCAGAAGAACAATGTTGAGTCATTGATGTCTGCACTCAAACATGAATATCTAAAGAGCTAAAATAAACCTTTCAGGTACATTTTTAAAAGTTTATGCCGGGGGCGGTGGGTTCAAGGTTGACTTATGGAATTGTTTTAAGATGGTCATATTACGGACCACTTGGTTATTTGATTTAGAGTTGTAGGACTCCTTTAGGTATCAAAATATTAACGACAATTATTTGATCAAATATAGAATTTGACCTTTACTACTATAGCCCAAGAAACATATTGAATAACACATTCGTTAATGGCAAAAAATACATAATATATAATAAGAAATAAGGTTTTGAAGTGTTTGTCCTATATCTAGGAGATATAAGAAAGCTCAGGAAATATATACTGTTTATATATATTTTTACAGATATTTTTACAGATATTTAACAACAACTACCTTAATACTTTTTTAGACCAGCGCAGGTTACCTGCAGATGAGTCCCGTGACACTTGTCTCCCCTTTCCATAAAGGGGCCATAATAGTCGGTCAAACCATTCGGACGCTACAGACGTTTTCGTAAGATTACTGATTTCCGGGATGTCTCATGGTCTGACAAATACCGCTCAAGCTCTGCCAGCTTTCACTGCAGCGCAACACCAGCAGATGCAGTGGAAAAACAGATATCTCTAGCATAAATTGACGGATTTTGATGGGGATTTAAAACTTTTATTTTTACTACATTGGTGCGGCAATCGACTACAGGCGCATCTAATAGATCTAAGGTACATCTAATAGATCTGTAAAAGAGCAGTTATAGATCTAGGGCACCAGTGTGCTAATCGTGGCACTATGAGACCTGAGATGAAAGCGTTAATTCACTTTATTTATACTCCAGTAGTGTAAAATTGGCCAACGGACCCATGGGAGAAAAGGTTAAGGGCAAACAGATAAAGAGTAAAAAGGAGGATGGGGCTGACGAAAGCAGCACCAATATATAAAAGGCTAGCCAAGGGCCACAGCCCTAATAATAACCCTGACAACAAGATTACCAGCTGTGCGGGTGTGAGAGAGAAAGGGAACAGCCGGGCCAGGTGTGTGTGTGTGCTAATTTAATCAAGTGTGAAATATAACCACAGGTACGCCAAGAGTAGGTCAGGCTGAGCAATGGAGGGACTCTATTTCTATAATAATACAAATAGATTGCTACATCTAATTCATTCTGAATTCTAATTCTATGATTGGGATTCAAATCCATTCAATATACAGTAGTTCACAGTTAGAATGCCTTTCCTTGCCACACTTGGCTGATTCCCCAGATGCAAACACATCAAAGGAGAGAAGAGTGACTGACAGTAAGTATAGTGGCAATTATTAGAGGATTAGAGACCTATAAGTATTTGGTACTGTAATTACTCAATTACAGTACCAAATAATTATAGGTCTCTAATCCTGTAATAATGTATAATTTAATCCTGTAATAATAATAATTTATTATGGTAAAGGATCTCTCTCGATCTTGTAGCCAAGAGTGGAGATGTGGGATTTGGATAAGATGGAGGAGTGGAGGATGCACTGTAGGCCGATGAAAGGACGAGGACATTTCAGATGGAGGAGAGGAACTGGTTAAACAGAAAAGAGATTGAGATCAAAATCAAAGATTTCCAACTGGATTGGACACAGCGGGAGAAGAGAAGGAGTAGGTCTGATCAGGGAGGACGGACAGATGAGACGAAAGACAAGGAGAAGATGTGGCTGTCTGCAGCGGAGCGAATGTGAGAGGAGGAGGTGTGGAAGCGACAGATGAGAGAGGGGTTGAGAAAGGAGTCTGCAGGAATTCAGACAGGGATGGAGGAGAGAGAAAGCAAAGTGAGCAAGAAAGAAGGAAAATTCGAAGCATAAAAGAGGGAGGTGGCAGAACTCGTGAAATAGCTGGACACACACAGGAAGTGTTTGGAGGATGGAGAGAAATCCATTGAGGAAGAAAGGAGGAAAAAACTGGAGAACCTCGATAAGGCGATGGAGAGAGAGAACGGAAAGAGAGGGAGGAGATGAGGAAGGAGACAGTGAGGGGGATTCGAGTGAGGGCAGAAGTGAGAAGAGATATGAACCTGGACACAAGTGAGACAGACATGACCTATTTTCACCTGGAGGGCAGGAATGGAGTGAGGATGAAGAAATAGCATGCCAGAGAAGAGGGAGAGGGATGGAGAGGGGGAAGATGGAGGAAAGAGTGAGAGAGGAGAATAGGGGGAATGGAGAGATGGAGGAAAAGAGGCTGAGGGGAGAGGTGGGCAGTGGTGATACAGTGCAGGAGAAAGAGAAGAAGACCAGTAAAGACAGTAACTCTGCCCCCGAGGTCTCCATCATGCTGTCCAGTGTTGAGATGGAAAGCAAGGGAAAGAAAGGAAGTGTGTTCACGAGGTGGTTCTCCAAGAAGTAGGAAGAGAAACAAAAGGACAGCAGTGATCAGAATAAAAAAATAAAAAAAGATGTATTATATGAAAAAAATATTATTCCATGCATCATTTTGATTTCATTAAGTTCAATTTACTAAAATAATCCTGTATACAGTGGCAAGAAAAAGTATATAAATACCTGGATTTAAAATGTGATCTAATCTTCATCGAGGTCACAACAATAGACAAACAAAGTCTGCTTAAACTAATAACACACAAACAATTATACGTTTTCATGTCTTTATTGAAAACACTGTGAAAAAGTATGTGAACCCTTGGATTTAATAACTGGTTGACCCTCCTTCGGCAGCAATAACAGTCAGGAGGAATTTTGGACCATTCCTCTTTACAAAACTGTTTCAGTTCATCAATATTCTTGGGATGTCTGGTGTGAACGGCTCTCTCGAGGTCATGCCACAGCATCTCAATCGGGTTGAGGTCAGGACTCTGACTGGGCCACTCCAGAAGGCGTATTTTCTTCTGTTGAAGCCATTCTGTTGTTGATTTACTTCTGTGTTTTGGGTCGTTGTCCTGTTGCATCACCCAACTTCTGTTGAGCTTCAATTGGTGGACAGATAGCCTTACATTCTCCTGCAAAATGTCTTGATAAACTTGGGAATTCATTTTTTCCGTCGATAATAGCAAGCTGTCCAGTCCCCGAGGCAGCAAAGCAGCCCCAAACCATGATACTTTACAGTGGGGATGAGGTTTTGATGTTGGTGTGCTGTGCCTTTTTTCTCCACACATAGTGTCATGTGTTCCTTCCTTCCAAACAACTAAAATATAGTTTCATCTGTCCACTGAATATTTTGCCAGTATCTCTGTGGAACATCCAGGTGCTCTTTGGTGAACTTCCAACGTGCAGCAATGTTTTTTTTGGCGAGCAGTGACTTCTTCCGTGGTGTCCTCCCATGAACACCATTCTTGTTTAGTGTTCTACGTATTGTAGACTCGTCAACAGAGATGTTAGCATGTTCCAGAGATTTCTTTAAGTCTTTAGCTGACACTCTAGGATTCTTCTTAACCTCATTCAGCATTCTGCGCTGTGCTCTTGCAGTTATCTTTGCAGGACGTCCACTCCTAGGGAGAGTAGCAACAGTGCTGAACTTTCTCCATTTATAGACAATTTTTCTTACCGTGGACTGATGAACTTCAAGGCTTTTAGAGATACTTTTGTAACCCTTTCCAGCTTTATGCAAGTCAACAATTCTTAATCTTGGGTCTTCTGACATCTCTTTCGCTTGAGGTATGGTTCACATCAGGCAATGCTTCTTGTGAATAACAATCTCAAATTTTGTGAGTGTTTTTTATAGGGCAGGGCAGCTCTAACCAACATCTTCAATCTCGTCTCATTGATTGGACTCCAGGTTTGCTGACTCCTGACTCCAATGTGCTTTTGGAGAAGTCATTAGCCTAGGGGTTCACATACTTTTTCCAACCTACAATGTGAATGTTTAAATTATGTATTCAATATAGACCAGAAAAATACGATCATTTTTGTGTTATTAATTTAAGCACACTATGTTTGTCTATTGTTGGGACTTAGATGAAGATCAGATCAAATTTGATGACCAATTTATGCAGAAATCCAGGTAATTCCAAGGGGTTCACATACTTTTTCTTGCCACTGTATGGGTCATTTCTCTACTATAAACGGTTGTGGGTACTGCGGGTCCTTTTCTTCTGACGTCAACCCCCCCGTCGCTAACAAACGAACAGCATCGCTACTCAGGAGTTTGTTACATTGGCAGAGTATGTCTGTTTTGTGTCTGGTTGAGAGAATGCAAACAGGATTTTCCTACAAACCGGTAGTGTGTTTGTTTCTGTAAACGCCAGCAGATTAAGGAAACATAGAGACTAAGCTCATAGGAGTTTATTCTCAGTAGAAGAGCTTGGGTGTGTGGGTGTGTGTGTGCACCGTGTTTGTGCGTGTATATGTGTGTGTACATGTTGAGGAGGGGCCAAATGAGCCTTAATAAGCCTTATTTCTGTTGTCGGCCACTCTGCTCTTTCTCCTAATCGACAACGGGGCTGGAGGATGGCAGTTGGTGACTCAAAGACGTGAGGATGTGAACTGTAGCCCGAGCTGCATGCCACTTCACAAACTCTCTCTACTCACCCTTTAAATAGAGGAATTGATGACGCTGAAGACTTTACCGATTTATGTTGACATACAGGTAACTGCCAAAATAAAGGAAACACTATTTATTGAAAGCAGGTGCTTCCACACAGGTGTGGTTCCTGGTTTAATTATGCATTCAAACATCCTATGCTCAGAGTTAAGTATAAAATGTTCAGTTGCCAATCATTTTTGCTACCATGGCTAGATGAAGATCTCAACGTCTTTGAAAGAGGGGTGTCAATGGGGTATAGGGGGTTTAAATGGTGTGTGTGTGTGTGTCAGTCACATGATTTGAACCAAATTAAAAACTTATGGGAGATTCTGCAGCGGCACCTGAGACAGCATTTTCCACCCCCATCAACAAACACCAAATTATGCAATTTCTCATGGAAGAATGGTGTCTCATCCCTCCATTAGAGTTCCAGACACTTGTAGAATCTATGCCATGGCACATTGAAGCTGTTCTGGCGGCTCGTGGTGGCCCAACGCCCTATTAAGACACTTTATGTTGGTGTTTCCTTTATTTTGGCACTTACCTGTACATTTAATATACCCTAAATTACATTTTGAAATACTGTAATAATTGATGTATTATTATAGGTACCGATCATACTGTATCTGTGTTGAGGTGTTGATGGCAACGTTTTTGCCAGAGGATCACATGGAAGGCTTTCTAAGACTGCATTAGCATTGTGGCTAACACCCTCTTGTGATATCACCACAGATTTCCTGTCACCATCGACAACTAGATAAACACCCCAATGAAATCCAACTTCTGCCTGGAAACACTGAACTGTGATCCAGGCGATCTTTGGTGTAGTAAGTATATACCACTTCAGTGGCTATGCTACAGTATCATCCAGCTTTATCACAAAGTGAGGTTTATAGAGAAATCTTTTATGTCAAAGTACAGTATCTGCAGTGCAATGTACTGTTCTGTGTAAGCTCAACGATAGCTCGTTCAGCAGCCACTAGATTGTGTGTGCGTGTGCGCCTGTGTACATGCCTCACTATAGATAGGCTAAGTGTGTGTGAGCATGTGTGTGTGTGTGCCTTCGTGCACGTGGCACGTGTGTGAGAGTGTGTGTTTAGATGTTTGTGTGCGAGTGTGTGTGTGTTGGATAAGAGAAATCGAATGAAGAAGGGACAGACCAGAGATGGTTCACCCATACTGTTGAAAAGTCCCCTGGTGTCACAGAGGTCTGGTGTGATTAGACACACCGCCTTGCATCTCAAACGTGAATTCCTTTGTGGACGAACCGCTCGATTAATTGTGAGTGTGGCACATCTGCTGTATAGGTGTTGCATGAGGCCTGGGGCTAGGTCCTTTTTCATTTTGGCACCGGCCCTTTCTCTTACACCCTCTATTTTTAACCCCTTGACAGCTGCATATAGCAGTAGACCGGCACGTGGAACCATTTCCAAACAGGGTGGAAGTTGGAACAACCGGATGGAAGGCCCATCCGATGTAACCCCGACTCACATGCAAAATGATTCTCAAATATCGATAGAGTCTGGCTTTAATGCCTTATATGGATGACACCCATGGGATTGTTCACCTCGCTCATTGGTTATTGCAGAACTCACAGCCGATAATGTACTGAGTAACTGTACTGAGTAAGACGGGCGTCCTCCACAAAGTCAATGACCAATTTATACCAATTAATCTGGGACTTTATGATAACAGACTTCTTCCTCGGGTATCATTGTTGAAATCCAGGATATTTGATGTCTTCATTTATCTGTAATTATGCAACCGCTTTCGCAGCTGCAGTATATTATAGTCGATTCGTTGGATACGCTCCGAGCCGAGGCCATCGGACTGTGCCATGGGTCCACCTGGGTAATGGCGTGTTTGGGTTGGCGTCACTCTGCACACAACTGTCTTTTTGACGTCTCTAACATGAGAAGTCCTGAAAACTAGCCATTCGCGCTATTGACTAGGCGTGATCGATGAAAAGGAATTCTACGAGAGGTTTTCTTTCTAATTGCGATGGGTTTGCCGTAGCATTGCCAGGATGGAGTGTGTTTGTATATACTGTAATCAGGTATGAAGAACCCGATTGGTCTGAGAACCCGACACAAGGTCCCTCGAGCGACTTAATATGTGTGACCTCAATATCGTAGTTCAGACCAACTGCTGCTTCATTTCAGTATTGTATTTTTTTGTCCCCTCTTAAACACACATACCTGAGCCATTTATGGATGAAAGCTGCCAAAAGTGTTTCAAGCGTATTATTGCCGTGTCTCTCCTCAATGTCTAGCGTGCGGGTAGAAAGATGGCATCTGCTGTGAAATGATATTTCAGGCCCAGTTAATGAATGGAGTCATTGTGTGCGCACCGCTAACCTGTGATCTGTGGAGTGTCACCGAAGTGCTACTCATGTTGTTATCTGAAAACTGGCAGAAATGGGTTCCAGACTTGTGCACCCCCCCACCCCCCCCTCTTCCAACAAAAGGTGATTTGTGAACGTGTGATTTTAAGGGGGGTATGTTTTATGGATGTTTGGTAGTTTGGACATCTTTCAGAAAAATAGGTCAGCCTGCCAGTGCTGAAAAGAGGTCCAAATGACACCACAGTGTTTTGGTTAGACTTGGAAATGGATGATAATTTGGTGAGGAAACTAAAGGTTTCCTTTGCCTTTAAGTGATTTATAAACAGCCTTCGAGATCCCATGTCTACGGCGAGTGAACGAACATGCCTGGATGAAGCCTAATCAATCATTGTCTTCATTTACACTCTGAAATCAGCTTTCAGTGAGGAATTCACTTCAGTAACCATTCTCTCAGCGTTGGCAGTTGAACTGAGGCAGAAACAATCTCATCCATTTTCACCCCTGTACTCACATTTGGTCCTCTCAACAGTGAGCACACAAGCACTATTGAAAGAGCCTTGGAACGTATTACCAAACACAATCATTGGGTTATGGATGGTCCCCCTTTGAGCTCAGATCCAGACATAATTATTTGGAGAAATTAGGTTCCATTTTCTCCTTGGTAATGTATTCCTGTGTTTGGTATGTGTGCAGAGTAGCTAATTTCAGTCGTTTTGTGTAAAAGCATGTGCAAGTGGATGCACCCAGTGGACTTTATGTACAATATGCAGATGCTCTGAGGACAGCTGTGCCTTGAGGGCAGAAATATGTACTGGCTGTATGTGTGTTTATGTGTACAAGTTAGTATTTGTGTATATAACTAAGCAGGTTTGTTTGTGTGAATGTACACACAGCCATCAGTAGCACTTTATCCATAAAGTAACACCACTAGCTCAGCTGTACAGCTTCATGACTTTCTCCCATTCTCCCATCGCCTCGTAGCTGCCGTTATCACCATCCTCTCTGATTAAGCCTTTCACTAGGGCATGCTAGTTAAGGGAGACCTATATCAGCCACACCAGCCCTTTATGGCCATAAGGACCTAGCTCCCAGTCAGCCAATTGAAAGGAATGTGCAGGCAGATAGAGGGGTTCACCGGGTCATCTTGCAGGGGCTCGGCAACCACTTGAAACCTGTAGGGTTCACTTTATGCGGCAACACATGTAAAGAATGTCGCGGAGAGCGCCTGATAAAGGATGGTTGACTGTAGAAGACTCTCTGTTTGGTTTGTCGTTAAAACCTATGTGAAGGAATGCCTCTCTGGTGTCTGCTCTGACAACATACACCCAGAATACATTCCTCTCTATGTGTGAAGAGTGATTTATTTTTTTCACCTCCTTGATTCAATTTCTCTGTGTTGTGACGTTAGGTGTATCCCCGAAAATGGATGATTGCTGTGGATTTCATTTGTAGAACAACAAGTGGGATGATCATATTTGAGTTGTTAGAGAGCTTGATACTCAAGCTTGACAATAAACTAGGTTTGAGGGCAGTTCTACAATCTACGTCGGGAGATTCAGATTTAAGGCTGAGGACTTTGAATAATCATATTTTGCGGTTAGCTATTTTAATTTCAGGTAGTTTCCATGTAAAAGGACCCATAAGCACCAACATGTGAAGTTCATACAGTAGGAGCATGTCAAATTGGGTGTCAAATGAAAGCTAAGTCTACATATTTTGTTGAAATTAAGGCATATATACATTTTCCAACAACTTTCCATCCAAACAAATTGAGAATAAGCAAAGACTTTGATTTCTGGTCAAGCAGCTGGAAAAGGGGTCTTTGTCACGTTCCTGACCTTATTTTCCTTTGTGTAGCTTTGTTTAGTTGGTCAGGACGTGAGCTGGGTGGGCAGTCTATGTTATTTGTTTCTTGTTTAGGTTCATTGTTAATTAGCCTTATATGGTTCTCAATCAGGGGCAGGTGTTTGACGTTTCCTCTGATTGAGAACCATATTAAGGTAGGCTGTTCACACCGTTTGTTTGTGGGTGATTGTCTTCCGTGTCAGTGTATGTACCACACGGGACTGTTTCGTTTGTCTAGTCTGTTCCTGTTCGTGCGTTCTTCGTGTTCTGTAAGTTCTCATGTTCAGGTCGGTCTACGTCGTTTGTTGTTTTGTATAGTTTGTCAGTGTTCTTCGTGTTCGTCTTAATTTAATAAATCATTATGTCTTCACAATACGCTGCATATTGGTCCGATCCTTGCTCCTCCTCAGACGAGGAGGAGAACAACCGTTACAGTCTTTGAAAACATCTACCAGAAAAAGTCTTGAAAGGTATTAAAAATGCATCAAAACCCAATAACGTTGAAGTAAAGACCCCTACTAACTAATATCAACACTAATATATAGTTTCTAATATCAACTCTTACTAAGTTTTGGAAAAATGTTTCTGCCTTCTGTAAGTTAAAGAAATATTGCCTTGTGCCTTGAAATTCCATTACCAAAAAAAAAACACATACACTATATGGCCAAAAGTATGTAGACATATACTTGTCGAACATCTCATTCCAAAATCATGGCCATTAAAATAGAACTAGTCCCCCCGTTGCTGCTATAACAGCCTCCACTCTTCTGAGAAGGCTTTCCACTAGATGTTGGAATCAAGGTAAAGGGTGGCTACTTTGAAGAATCTAAAATCTAAAATATATTTGCGTAACACTTTTTTGGTTACTACATGATTCCATATGTGTTATTTCATAGTTTTGATGTCTTCACTATCATTCTACAATGTAGAAAATAGTAAAAAATAAAGAAAAACCCTTGAACGAGTAGGTGTGTCCAAACTTCTGACTTGTACTGTACATGTCAAATAAAATCAAAAGTTATTGGTCCCATACACGTGTTTAGAAGATGTTATTGCGAGTGTAGCGAAATGCTTGTGTTTCTAGCTCCGACAGTGCAGTAGTATCTAACAAGTAATATCTATCTATTTCACAACAATACACACAATACACACAAATCTAAGTAAAGGAATGGAATTAAGAATATATAAATATATGGAGCAATGTATGGACATAAAAATGTGTGTCCATGTGCATGAGTGTGTGTTCTAATGACTCATCCTCATGGCCAGCTGACGCAGAGAGGAAGTGGAATAGGCCGGACATTGAATCTCTGGGCTTCATGCTCATTTGTCACATGCTTCGTAAACATTAGTGTAGACTAAGAGTGAAATGTTTACTTATGAGCCATTCCCAAAAATGCAAAGAGAAAAATAGAAAAATTATAGAAAAGTTATAACACAAAGAATAAATACACAATAATTTGGCTATATACACGGGGTAAGTAACGAGTCGATGTGCAGGTGTATGAGGTAATTGAGATAGATATGTACATATAGGTAGGAATGAAGTGACTAGGCAACAGGATAGATAATAAACGACTGATAATGGATCAGCTATTCCGGATGACTGTGTGATCTTTAAACAGGTCGCAGGGCCTTTAAACAGGCAGCAGGGCCAAACGGATTACCAGGATGTGTACTCCGAGCATGCGGCTGACCAACTAGCAGGTGTCTTCACTGACATTTTCAACCTCTCCCTAAATGAATCTGTAATATCAACATGTTTCAAGCAGACCACCATAGTCCCTGTGCCCAAGAACAGCAAGGTAACCTGCCTAAATGACTACCGACCCGTAGCACTCACATCTGTAGCCATGAAGTGCTTTGAAAGGCTGGTCATGGCTCATAGCAACACCATTATCCCAGAAACCCTAGACCCACTCCAATTTGCATACCACCCCAACAGATCCACAGATGATGCAATCTCTATTGCACCACACTGCCCTTTCCCTCCTGATCACCACATGTTCTGAGTACATGTCCTGGTAATCCATCTGGCCCTGCGGCCTTATGAATGTTAAACTGTTTAAAGGTCTTACAGTTGTCCGGAACAGCTGGTGTTCTCCTGCATGGTTTGTTGTTGCTTGCCTCGAAGAGAACATAGAAGGCATTTAGCTAGTCTGGTAGGCTCGCGTCACCAGGCAGCTCACAGCTGGTGATGTGGTAAACTCCTCAATGTTATCAGATGAATCCCGGAACATTTTCAAGTCTGTGCTAGCGAAACAGTCCTGTAGCTTAGCATCTTATCCTGTAGCTTAGCATCTCACCTTAGCTTCATTGGACCACTACCGTATTGAGTGTGTCTTTGGTACTTTCTGTTTGAGTTTTTGCTATAAGTATAAGCAGGACTCAGTAGGATAGAGTTATCAGATTTGCCAAATGGAGGGCGAGGGAGAGCTTTGTGTTTCTGTTTGTGGAGAAAAGGTGATCTAGAGATTTTTCGGCTCTTGTTGCACAGGTGACATTCTGGTAGAAATGAGGTCAGACAGATTTCAGTTTCCCTGCATTAAAATCACTGTCCACTAGGAGCGCCGCTGGTATACTGGTAAAAATGAGGACAGACTGATGTGCATTTTCTTCTTTGCTTATGGCCCTATACAGCTCATTGAGTGCAGTCTTAATGCCAGCATCGGTTTGTAAATAGTATGTTTTGCAGTTTATCATGAGATATTCTACCTCAGGCGAGCAAAACCTCGAGACTTCCTTAACATTAGAGCTCACACACCAGCTGTTGTTAACAAAGAGACACACACCTCCCCTTAACCTTACCCGAAGCTGCCGTTCAGTCTTGATGATACATAGAAAAACCAGCTGGATGTATATTATCCACGTCCTTGTTCAGCCACGACTCTGAGAAACATAGGACATTACAGTTCTTCAGGTCCCGTTAATAGGAGAGTCTCGAACAGAGTTCGTCCAGTTTGTTCTCTAGTGCTTGTACATTCGCCAATAGAACGGAGGGTAGAGGTGGTTTATTTACTCGCCAATGTAGTCTCGTCAGGGAGCCCGCTCGTTTTCCTCTCTTGCGCCGTCTCTTTCTCTTTTGAGTCCCGGGGATTAGGGCCTGGTCCGGAATGAGCAGTACGTCCAGAGCTGCCTACTCGTTGAAGTAGAAGTCTCCATCCATAATCGAGGTTATTGACCACTGTTCTGATCACTGTTCTCTACCGTTCTCTACCGCACCTGCTGTCTCTAACTCTGAATGATTGGCTATGGAAAGCCAACTGACATTTACTCCTGAGGTGCTGTCCTGTTGCACCTTCTACAACCACTGTGATTATTATTATTATTTGACCCTTTCTGGTCATATATAAATGTTTGAACATCTTGGCCATGTACTGTTATGGTTCCTCTCTAGGTTTCTTCCTAGGCTCCTGCCTTTCTAGGGAGTTTTTCCTAGCCACCGTGCTTCTACACCTGCATTGCTTGCTGTTTGGGGTTTTAGGCTGAGTTTCTGTAGAGCACTTTGTGACATCGGCCGATGTAAAAAGGGGTTTATAAATACATTTGATTGAATTTGATTGATGTCCAGAATCTGTTTTTGGTCATAGGAAATTATGGCGGAAATATTATGTACAAAAAAAGTTTTTAAAATGTGCTTTAAAAAAACACAAAATAGCAGAATTGGTGAGGAGCCCATAAGATGGCAGCTATCCTCTATAGCGCCATCTTATAATATCATGATATGCATGTCTGCCATCGCCGATGGCAACCCAGCAGCTATTAAACAGCCTCCCAGTTCATCTTAACCACACTGGCCCAAATAAAAGTCAGGAGATACAGTGTGTATTTCTCATACACACAACAATGATAAATCCATTACTCTGTTTAAAAGGAGAAAAATATAATACGGTACTCATATCAACCTTTTATAATTCACCAGCTCAATGCATAGTTGAATGGAATCACAACAGACCATTTAACCCTTTAATGCATTTATATGCGCTCAACGGTTAGTAGCCCCAATTTGTTCGCACCTCCATGTTAACCCCGTAGAGAACAATCTTATAACCAGCAGGAAACGGATTGCAGCAAACCTTTCTTGTGGAATTGGAGACATCGGTCCCTCAACAGTACAAATTGGGTCCAATCCTGATGTGGCGCGTCTGAGGACTGACTGTGACTGTTTATGATTAAACACTGGTTTCTCATGAGATTACAGATTAGACAGGAGGGGGTGGTGTCTGTGTCTGTGTCTGTGTGTGTGTTCCATTTCAGCTCCTGATGTAATGGTCCAGATGACCTTTCTTTATCTCGGCCGCAGTGTCTGGACTGAGAAATGGTTACAAGCACCGCAACACTGCTGGAGTCATCATCAGGCCGGTAATTCAAACCTGCCGTTTTGAGGGCCCTTCATTCATCAGCGCACAGGCACGCGACTGGAAAGGGGTCAGAGGTCGGCGAGGGGGGGGGGGGTCTGATAGTGGCCCACAGAGCACACAGACAATCCTTTAAGTTTGAATCATGGTCGACTTGAGAGATACTTAACCCCAAGAGCACCTGGACTCCCCTGGCTGGGTCTCAGATAGCAGCGTTAACATGATTACTACTCGCTAATGTCCCGTTTTGTCTGAGTCACTAAGTCTGCAAACAGAATAGCTCAGGACGCCATTATGTAAATGGTGGGTATCTAATCTAAAGTTAAATACGCTGGAGTGCATTGTGGGACAGATCAAAGGAGCGTGTGTAGTCCAGCTATGGTGCACTATCCCAGGGGGTAGATTGGTCTTAAAGAGGGCTGATAGCTGCTGCCCCTATAGGGCGGGGATAGGGGGTTATCAATCAAGGCTGTGTGTTATGTGCACTGAGGTGCTGGTGAAGTTGATCAAAGCTAGCAAAGAGCAATGGTCAAAAATCAGCAAGAAGATGACGGAACTCTCATGAGGTGAGGACTAATCATTTGTCTTGTCATCTGTGTTATAATTAAGTGATAATGCCCGAGAAGCCAAACACCGGCTTCGAGGGCATTATCACCTTTATACAACGGGTTACCAACATATTCAAATAATGATTGATATATTTTCATTAAAAAACACATTTTTATTTATTTATTCAAACTATTTCATCCTTCCACAAGATATAGTCCTGACACGAATCTAGGGTTGCTATAGACGTTCAGTCTTTTTGTTCTGTATCTATGAACGCGACCCAGTCGTTCGTTCTAAATGTTCCATTGCCATACTGGCTTATCCCTTGCTTGCTAGCTAGCCAACTACGGCTAACTTAGTCAGGTCAAAAAATGCCGCCAGAAAAACAGCTAAGTAGCTGCATTTGCATTTGTTTAAGCTGTTTTCTAGTGACATTTATTTGGATACAACCATAACAATAAGCTAATGAGGTGTGTTTTCGCCTGGCGTAGAAAATGTGCTCACTCGTCAGGACACTGTTGTTCAGAGGAGCTAGCCAACAACACAGCTACAGTAACAGAATCACTTCAAACTGAAGCTGGAAAGATTTATTTTTCAACATTTATTTTTTATAAACTCAGGACCCTGTCTTTCAAAGATAATTTGTAAAAATCCAAATAACTTCACAGATCTTCATTGTAAAGGGTTTAAACACTGTTTCCCATGCTTGATCAATGAACCATAAACAATTAATGAACATGCACCTGTGGAACGGTTGTTAAGACACTAACAACTTACAGCCGGTAGGCAATTAAGGTCACAGTAATGAAAACTTAGGACACTAAAGAGGCCTTTCTACTGACTCTGAAAAATACCAAAAGAAAGATGCCCAGGGTTCCTGCTCATCTGCGTGAACGTGCCATAGGCATGCAGAAGGAGGCAAGAGGACTGCAGATGTGGCCGGGGCAATAAATTGCAATGTCTGTACTGTCAGACGCCTAAGACAGCGCTACAGGGAGACTGGACGGACAGCTGATCACCCTCGCAGTGGCAGACCACGTGTAACAACATCTGCACAGGATCCGTACATCCAAACATGGATGATACAGGATGATAACAACAACTGCCGGAGTTACACCAGGAACGCACAATCCCTCCATCAGTGCTCAGATTGTCCGCAATAGGCTGAGAGTGGCTGGACTGAGGGCTTGTAGGCCTGTTGTAAGGCAGGTCCTCACCAGACATCACCGGCAACAACATCGCTTAGAGGCACAAACCCATCGTTGCTGGACCAGACAGGACTGACAAAAAGTGCTCTTCAATGACAAGTCGCAGTTTTGTCTCACCAGGGGTGATAGTCGGATTCACATTTATCGTCTAAGGAATGAGCGTTATAACGAGGCCTGTACTCTGGAGCAGGATTGATTTGGAGGAGGAGGGTACGTCATGGTCTGGTGCGGTGTGTCACAGCAATGCTGTGCGTTACAGGGAAGACATCCTCCTCCCTCATGTGGTACCCTTCCTGCAGGCTCATCCTGACATGACCCTCCAGCATGACAATGCTACCAGCCATACTGTTCGTTCTGTGCGTGATTTCCTGCAAGACAGGAATGTCAGTGTTCTGCCATGACCAGCGAAGAGCCCGGATCTCAATCCCATTGAGCACGTCTGGGACCTGTTGGATCGGAGGTTGAGGGCTAGGGCCATTCCCCCCAGAAATGTCGGGAACTTGCAGGTGCCTTGGTGGAAGAGTGGGGTAACATCTCACAGCAAGAACTGGCAAAGCTGGGGCAGTCCATGAGGAGGAGATGCACTGCAATACTTAATGCAGCTGGTGGCCACACCAGATACTGACTGTTACTTTTGATTTTGACCCCCCCTTTGTTCAGAGACACATTATTCCATTTCTGTTAGTCACATGTCTGTGGAACTTGTTCAGTTTATGTCTCAGTTGATGAATCTTGTTATGTTCATACAAATATTTACACATGTTAAGTTTGCTGAAAATAAATGCAGCTGACAGTGAGAGGATGTGTCTTTTTTTGCTGAGTTTATATCCATAAAAATGATGCCAGTTGATTCATGATTTCTACTGGCTGAAAAATGCTGCCTGCCCTTCTGTCTCGTCCCGACTCCCGACACGTTCTTTACTATGGGACAGCAGGAGAATGAATTTGAATATTGAAACAATGTTGCAAATCTCTGCTGTTGAAAACTAAATGTTAATCTAAAATAAATGTGAGATCATGTCTAGATGCTTTTTGTTCTGGAGATCAAGTTTATAAATTGCCTGGCTGGGCTGATGAGACAATGGATTGCGCAGTCAGATGGAACAGAGTAAATAGGCATTTTAACGTCATAGTTTTAGCCAGTGGCAACTTGTCGAATTAGACACTGGCTGGAATGCGTTTTTAACCAATCAGCTTTCAGGATTAGACCCACCTGTTGTACAATTCTTGATAGAGGATCGTTTGCTAGAATGAACTCTGCATTCTTAAGTCTTTATATGATGTCTTGCGGTATCTTATTGAAAATCAGCAGTGATCCCAGCAAAAGGATGCTGGATAGATAGTGTTAAACCAATGTTGTTGAATCAGCTGAATAAATAGCCACATTTGACGATTAATCCAGATTAAAGCAGAAACCACAAAAAACGTCACAGTTTCTTCAGTCAATAATGTCAGTGGAGAGAACTCAACTGTCTCCAATCTCACAATGACCTGTTGATTCCAATTGTGTTTTACAGGACTTCGGTTTCAACCCCTATTCCTCAACCGGGTCCACCTACAGAATAAGAAACCATAAAAGTTGAATTCCTATAAATCATCCTTATGCCATGTGCTCTCTCCTCTCCATGGTCTTTCTGGTAATGTCAGGGAAACCGTAGGAAGGCCGGGATTGGAGTGCAATGGATTGTTGTGCTGGGAATAGAGCTGGGATAAAAATGCAACATTCCGAGACAAGGACAAGGCTCTGATATATTGATTTATCGAAGCTGTGAAATATAGTCCAACAGGCGGGGAGCCAGACACAAGGGAAGAATTAATATCAGTCAACCCAACAGATAGTTGTTTGAGATATTTTACCTCCACACAGAAAGTACCCAAATGACGATGAACAGAAACATGTACCTCAATGTTACTGGTTAACATGGGGTTTGAAGCTATACAGCAACAAACATATAACTTGGGTACGATTCATCAAAAAACCACGGGAAGGTATGTGGTGGAAGGAAGGCGCAGAGACTACAGAGAAATTTGCAAGTGAGAAAACACTAATCGCTCAAAGAGTTAGATTACTGGATTTTGGATGCATCCAAAAACAGTTGACATCATGTAAATAGATTGATTCGTCAGGGATAGGATAATCTGTATTGCTAATTCCACATGTTAAATGTTAAAACCTAGTTCTAGTTTTGATTGAAAGTTAAACAGAGAAAAATAAAAACTATAACCTTTTTAATTTCGCCACTGAGGGCCTCTATAGTTACACTGCCTGGCACATGACTGCCACCTGTTGGAGGCACAGTGAAACCACACCCTCAACCAAACACCAACAAAGGTAACTTCACATTGGCCACTCTACTTTAATTTACTAGGGTCTTTCACTGAACATATATCACTTGGCTATAACAATACAGTCACGTTCATATACTCATAGACAAACGTTGGCCTAGTTCCTAAAAACCCACTATGCTTTATGCATTTGTCAACTCTTGGTCTCTTTAAAAGGGGCCAAAACTACAAAAACTGTTTAAGAGCAGTAAAATGGTCACTGGGCTCTGTGTTTGTGTGGGAAACTGTGTTTATGGCGGACCGGGCCCCTAAGAACTGTGACATGGCTGAGGGAGTGTGGGTCCAGACATGCTGTCTGGAGGAGGACCCGTCACTCATCACCCTGTCTTTCTGAGAGGGGAGGGAGGGGGAACAGGCCTCAGGGATGTCTTATGCTGCTATGGTCCTCTGGGGTAGTAGGGAGGGAAGAGGGCTATATCAGTCTGCTCATGGTCCTATGGGGTAGTAATAGGGAGGAGAGAGGTCTGTGTTCGTTGGGGAAAGCGCAGTGTATAGTGTGTTTGCCCTATGGTTCTCTGTCCATGGGGTGAGTTGAGAGGGGAGAGGGCTGAGTCTGCCTGGCCTGCTTATGGTCTTCTGTCATCTGGGGTAGTAGGGAGAGTAGAGGCCTGAGTCTGTCTGCCTATGGTATTCTGTCCTTTGGGGTGGAGAGGAAGGTTCTGTCCATTGGTGTTAGTAGGGAGGGGAACAGGCTCTTTCTGCCTGCCTATGGTCTTCTGTAGACTGGATAGAGAGTTTCCTCTGGGGCACGGGTAGAAGGGGAAGGCAAGGGCTGTCCCTGTTCCTGCTTATGGTCTTAGGACAGAACATAGAGGGTACACTGGGGCGGAGGTAGTGCAGAGAGGAATGGGTTGTGTCTGCCTGGTCCTTGTCCTGTAGGGTAGTGGGGAGGCGGAAGGTTGTCACTGAGCCTGCCTTGGATTTTCTGTCAACTGAATAGCAGTGGTCCACAGGGCCCTGCTCTTTACCCTAGTAGAAAACTGGAGACAAGCCAGATACAGTAACATTGTTCCACAAGTTACTCACACGTCAGAGCACAGGTTTGTTTGCTTGTGTGTGTGTGTGTGTGTGTGTGTGTGTGTGTGTGTGTGTGTGTGTGTGTGTGTGTGTGTGTGTGTGTGTGTGTGTGTGTGTGTGTGTGTGTGTGTGTGTGTGTGTGTGTGTGTGTGTGTGTGTCAAAACTCAATGGAAAGATATGTTGCACTTCAATTAATTCCACCTTCAAAACTGACCTTGGCTGAATCATCAGATAAACACGCTACATATAGGCTACATGCCAGTATAATGTACAGTATAATTCAGCTTTACAGTCGTTTGGCTGCTAACTGCAATCCATAAACAATCAGTCATAAACATACATGTATACTCCATTTAAACAGCATACCATCTGTTCTGACACTCTGATCCATAATTATAACAGTTTCATGAACATTTCAGTCAGCCCATTGTGGAAATTCCTTTTTCATATTGACCACTAGATGGCCCCAAAGTACATTGTATTTTAGATTACCCGCCAAAGGTGGAGATTGATGAGACAGTCACTATACTATAGTGCACAAAAATATAAACGCAACATGTAACAATTTCAAAGATTTTACTGAGTTACAGTTCACATAAGAACATCTGTCAATTGCAATAAATTAATTAGGTCCTAATCTATGGATTTCACATGACCGGGAACACAGAAATGCATTTGTTGGTCACAGATACCTTTATAAAAAAAAAGGAAGGGACCTCGATTAGAAAACCAGTCATTATTGTTGCCTCATGCAGCACAACATCAAATAAAATGTTATTGGTCACATACACATCTTCACCAGATGTAATTGCAGGTGTAGCAAAATGCTTATGTTCGTAGCTCCAACAGTGAAGTAATATCTAACAATTCACAACAATACATACAAATCTAAAAGTAAAAGAATGGAAATAAGAATTATATAAATATTAGGATGAGCAATGTCCGGAGTGTACATATATATACAGTTCAGGTTGGAAGTTTACATACACCTTAGCCAAATACATTTAAACTCAGTTTTTCACAATTACTGACATTTAATCCGAGTAAATAGTCCCTGTCTTAGGTCAATTAGGATCACCAATTTATTTTAAGAATGTGGAATGTCAGAATAATAGAAGAGAGAATGATTTATTTCAGCTTTTATTTAATTCATCACATTCCCAGTGTGTCAGAAGTTTACGTACACTCAATTAGTATTTGGTAGCATTGCCTTTAAATTGTTTAACTTGGGTCAAACGTTTTGGGTAGCCTTCCACAAGCTTCCCACAATAAGTTGGGTGAATTTTGGCCCATTCCTCCTGACAGAGCTGGTGTAACTGAGTAAGGTTTGTAGGCCTCCTTGGTCGCACACACTTTTTCAGTTCTGCCCACAAATGTTCTATGGGATTGAGGTCAGGGCTTTGTGATGGCCGTTCCAATACGTTGACTTTGTTGTCCTTAAGCCATTTTGCCACAACATTTCTCCAAAAAGTATGATCTTTGTCCCCATGTGCAGTTGCAAACCGTAGTCTTGCTTTTTTATGGCGGTTTTGGAGCAGTCAGTGGCTTCTTCCTTGCTGAGTGGCCTTTCAGGTTAAATTTATATTGGACTCATTTTACTGTGGATAGAGATACTTTTGTACCTGTTTCCTCCAGCATCTTCACAAGGACCTTTGCTGATGTTCTGGGATTGATTTGCACTTTTAGCACCAGAGTACGTTCATCTCTAGGAGACAGAACGCGTCTCCTTCCTGAGCGGTATGAAGGCTGCGTGGTCCCACGGTGTACATACTTGCGTACTATTGTTTGTACAGATGAACGTGGTACCTTCAGGCATTTGGAAATTGCTCCCAAGGATGAACCAGACTTGTGGAGGTCTACAATTTATTTTCTAAGGTCTTGGCTTTTGATTTTCCCGTGATGTCAAGCAAAGAGACACTGAGTTTGAAGGTAGGCCTTGAAATACATAAACAGGTACACCTCCAATTGACTCAAATGATGTCAATTAGCCTATCAGAAACTTCAAAAGCCATGACATAATTTTCTGGAATTTTCCAAGCTGTTTAAAGGCACTGTCACGCCCTGGCTATAGAGAGGGTTTTTATTCTCTATTTTGGTTAGGCCAGGGTGTGACTTGGGTGGGCAGTCTATGTTCTTTTTTCTAGGTTATTGGTTTTCTATGTGTTTGGCCTGGTGTGGTTCCCAATCAGAGGCAGCTGTCTATCGTTGTCTCTGATTGGGAGCCATATTTAGGTAGCCTGTTTTCCATTTTGTGTTGTGGGTGATTCATTTATGTTTAGTGTGTGGTGCACCTGACGGAGCTGTTTTCGGTTGTCACTTTGTTGTTTTGCTTTGTAGTGTTCAGTTTACCATTAAAATGACGAACATTTTCTGGATTTTCGGCAGTGTATCAAATATTTGTTCTCCCCACTGTATATTGAGTACCTGTCAAAAGTTTGGACACCTACTATTTAAGGATTTTTCTTTATTTTCTACTTTGTAGAATAATAGTGAAGACATCAAAACTATGAAACAAAAAACAAGATGGCGCCGACAGTGATGGTCGCCTCGCTTCGCGTTCTTAGGAAACTATGCAGTATTTTGTTTTTTATGTATTATTTCTTACATTGTTACCCCAGGACATCTTAAGTCTTATTACATACAGCCGGGAAGAACTATTGAATATAAGAGCAACGTCAACTTACCAACATTACGACCAGGAATATGACTTTCCCTAAGCGGATCCTTTGTTTGAACCACCACCCAGGACAATGGATTTAATCCCTGTAGCCGGCCCAAAACAACGGCGCCGCAGAAGGGGCAGACGGAGCGGCCTCCTGGTCAGGCTCCGTAGACGTGCACATCGCTCACCGCTCCCGAGTATACTACTCGCCAATGTCCAGTCTCTTGACAACAAGGTAGACAAAATTTGAGCACGGGTTGCCTTCCAGAGAGACATCAGAGATTGTAACAATCTTTGTTTCACTGAAACATGGCTCACTCGGGATATGTTATCAGAGTTGGTACAGCCACCCGGTTTCTTCATGCATCGCGCCGACAGAAACAAACATTCTCTGGTATGAAAAAGGGCGGGGGTGTATGCCTTATGATTAACGATTTGTGGTGTAATCATAACAACATACAGGAACTCAAGTCCTTTTGTTCACCTTACCTAGAATTCCTTACATTGTGATTATAATCACAGCTGTGTATATCCCCCCCAAGCAGACACCTCGATGGCCCTGAAAGAACTTCACTGGACTCTATCTAAACTGGAAAACATATATCCTGACGATGCATTTATTGTAGCTGGGGATTTTAACAAAGCTAATCTGAAAACACAGCATATCGAATGCGCGACTAGAGCTGGCAGCATTCTGAATCCTTGCTACTTTAACTTCCGTGACGCATACAAAGCCCCCGCCCTCCTTTCGGCAAATCTGCCTACGACTCCATTTTGTTGCTCCCTGCCTATAGACAGAAACTAAAACAGAAACTTACAAAAAGAAAACCGGCCCCGTCGCGGACACCGACGTCTTGCTCCCAGACAAATTAAATAACTTCTTTGCTCGTGTCACGGCCGTCGAAAGAACTGGACCAAAGCACAGCGTTGTGAGCGTACATATTTCTTTTATTTGAAATGACGCTGACAAAAACAATAAACAATACAAAACAACCGTGAAGCTTAAGGGCTATGTGCCACAAACAACTTAACTTCCCACACAGAAAGGAGGGAAAAGGGCTACCTAAGTATGGTTCCCAATCAGAAACAACGATAGACAGCTGTCCCTGATTGAGAACCATACCCGGCCAAAACAAAGAAATACAAAAACATAGAAAATAGAACATAGAATGCCCACCCAAATCACACCCTGACCAAACCCAAAATAGAGACATAAAAAGCTCTCTACGGTCAGGGCATGACAGCTCGCTTTGAGGACAATACAGTGCCACTGACACGGCCCGCTACCAAAACCTGTAGGCTATCTAAACACGTTAACACTCGCAAGGCTGACAGGATCCCTAGCCGCGTCCTCAGAGCATGCGCAGACCAGCTGGCTGGTGTGTTTACGGACATATTCAATCAATCCCTATCCCAGTCTGCTGTGCCCACATGCTTCAAGAGGGCCACCATTGTTCTTGTTCCCAAGAAAGCTAAGGTAACTGAGCTAAACAACTATCGCCCCGTAGCACTCATTTCTGTCATCATGAAGTTATTTGAGAGTCTAGTCAAGGATCATATCACCTCCACCCTACCTGATACCCTAGACCCACTCCAATTTGCTTACCGCCCCAATAGGTCCACAGACGACGCAATCGCAATCGCACTGCACACTGCCCTAACCCATCTGGACAAGAGGAATACCTATGTAAGAATGCTGTTCGTCGACTACAGCTCAGCATTTAACACCATAGTATCCTTCAAACTCATCACTAAGCTCGAGACCCTGGGTCTCGACCCCGCCCTGTGCAACTGGGTCCTGGACTTTCTGACGGGCCGACCTCGGTGGTGAGGGTAGGAAACAACATCTCCACTCCGCTGATCCTCAACACGGGGGCCCCACAAGGGTGCGTTCTCAGCCCTCTCCTGTACTCCCTGTTCACCCATGACTGTGTGGCCATGCATGCCTCCAACTCAATCGTCAGGCTTGATTACCAACAACGGCGAGACGGCCTACAGGGAGGAGGTGAGGGCCAGGAATGTGGTGTCAGGAAAATAACATCACACTCAATGTCAACAAAACAAAGGAGATGATCGTGGACTTCAGGAAACAGCGGAGGGAGCAACCCCCCTATCCACATCGACAGGACAGTAGTGGAGAAGGTGGAAAGTTTTAAGTTCCTCGGCATACACATCACGGACAAACTGAAATGGTCCACCCACACAGACAGCGTGGTGAAGAAGGCGCAAGAGCACCTCTTCAATCTCAGGAGGCTGAAGAAATTTGGCTTGTCACCGAAAACACTCACACACTTTTACAGATGCACAATAGAGAGCAGGCTGTATCACCGCCTGGTACGGCAACTGCTCCGCCCACAACCGTAAGGCTCTCCAGAGGGTAGTGCGGTCTGCACAACGCATCACCGAAGGCAAACTACCTGCCCTCCAGGACACCTACATCACCCGATGTCACAGGAAGGCCAAAAAGATCACCAAGGACAACAACCACCCGAGCCACTGCCTGTTCACCCCGCTATCATCCAGAAGGCGAGGTCAGTACAGGTGCATCAAAGCGGGGGCCGAGAGACTGAAAAAAATCTTCTATCTCAAGGCCATAAGACTGTTAAATAACCATCACTAACCAGCCTCCACCCTGCCGTGAACTTAGTCACTGTCACTAGCCGGCTACCACCCTGTTACTCAACCCTGCACCTTACAGGCTTCTGCCTTATGTACATAAACATGGAATCACTGGTCACTTTAATAATTTTGAAGCATGAGTACTACAGGGAATGTGTTAATAGAACTTCGGTAGCGTTTTCCTCAGATTTACTTTGTTAATTTCCCCAGCTACAATAAATGCAGCCTCAGGATATGTGGTTTGCAGTTTACTCAAAGTCCAATGTAGTTCCTTCACATAGAGTTGATCAGGCTGTTGATTGTGGCCTGTGGAATGTTGGCTGTGCGAAGTTGCTGAATATTGGTGGGAACTGGAACACGCTGCCGTACACATCAATCCAAAGCATCCCAAACATGCTCAATGGGTGACATGTCTGATGAGTATGCAGTCAATGGCAGAACAGCTACCAGGAATTGTGGACAGATCCTTGCGACATGGGGCCGTGCATTATCATGAGGTGATGGCGGCGGATGAATGGCACGACAATGGGCCTCAGGATCTCGCCACGATATCTCTGTGCATTAGAATTGCCATCGATTAAAATGCAATTGTGTTTGTAGTTTATGCCTGCCCATACCATAACCGCACTGTCACCATGGGGCATTCTGTTAACAACGTTGACATCAACACATGTTGAAGGCGGCTTATGGTAGAGAAATGGACATTCAATTCTCTGGCAACAGCTCTGGTGGATATTCCTGCAGTCAGCATGCCAATTGCATGCTCCCTCAAAACTTGAGACATCTGTGGCATTGTGTTGTGTGACAAAACTGCACATTTTAGAGTGCAGGTGCACCTGTGTAATGATCATCCTGTAATCAGCTTCTTGACATGCAACACCTGTCAGGTGGATGGATTATCTTGGCAAAGTAAAAAATGCTCACTAACAGGGATGTAAACAAATTTGTGCACATAAATTGAGAGAAACAAGCTTTTTGTGCGTATGGAACATTTCTGGGATCTTTTATTTCAGCTCATGAAACATGGAACCAACACTTTCCATGTTACGTTTATATTTTTGTCCAGTAATACATAAGCCACTAACCATCTAGCCATTATCAACATTCTAAAGAAACCTAATACTAAAGCGCTTATGCTACATGATGTCTCAAAATGGGTAACTATTTACATACAGTATGTTGCATAGAGAGAGCATCCGGGTAGGCTTTCATGTTAGAATGGGAAACCAATCCTGAAAACATCTGCATATAAAAAGCTTTTGTGTTTGATGTTTCTAAAGCTGTTGTGTGTGTGGGTGACGTCAAAATCTATTTGGCGGTGAAGCTTGGCGGGAGAGAAGCTATGGCCTTAAAGGGAAATGTCACCCTTGCTCTTTCACTGCATATGTCCATTAACTCTATCAGTCTCCAAACCCACCAAAAATCGGCTTTTGACTTTCACATGTCCAGCCCTTATATTCAGCCTCACAATTAAGTGTTTACCATTTTTCTTTTCAGGACAACCATGTACAACACAAAATAATTTGACATAAACAGTCGCATTGATGAGTTTTATTGACAGATATAAATGGATTTATATGAATGCTGTAAGCACATAAATAGTTTGCTCAGTGGGAAATGAATATCCAACTAGTCAGTGAGAACTGTGTGGAGTTTGACGTTTGTGAGGGCAACTATGTGAGTTTATTACAGACACTATATCATTGGATTTCCTATGATCTTCTATGTAGATTAGAATAATCCCTTACTTTCTAACGACTCTTATGTGTAACTGCCAGTTAGATTTACAGGTTATGTCGTTGTTTTGTGTTTGAATTGTTTACGTGTCTGCTGTGCGGGGAAATGATAAGAGAAGCGGAAATACGTAGCTAATAACTGTTGTAACGGGGATCCTTATTGTAGCAACACACTTTTGGAGGGAAGGCAATCCCGCGCTGTGTTAGCTAAATTTTCATGTCATCGGGTGTAGTTCATAAAGTTTGAAGCGTATATGTTAGGATGGTAACGTTATAATAATTAAGGATGAAGCGTGAATTCATGCCAGGAATAATAAGTGTGAAGCTTGATTTCCTCCCTTCTGTAATAAGCAGCCAATTAGGTATTTTTCCTTTATTCATGTGTTTAATCTAATACTGCTATAGCGCCAGCTAAACTGTTTTTGTATGTAAGCACTTCAGAGTTATACCAAGCTAATAAGTCACTCGTAAGATAAGGTTGTAAGAGTGTGCTTAACTGTATTTTTCATTTACTTTATAGTTCTCACGGAAGGTGATAATTCTGACTAAATCTACAGAATAAAGCCGCCAGTTAAAATCAAGGAACGGTTGTGCTCGTGGTTACTGGAGGGAGCTACATTATGTAGCTTGTGAGCGTCATAGAGCAAAACATGTGTGTGTTCGGGAGAGTCTCAGCTTTTCATAAATAGGTTTTAATAGTTTGTAGCTTAAACCATTCGGACTCTACAGACGTTTTTTAACAAAAGACCTGGCCAGGGGGCCTTCGCCATCCACTCTTGTCTCACTAACACCGCTCTTGCTCAGCACCCGTTGATCACACAGACTAATGGTTGGCACCAACGAATGGAGAAGAAATAGACCAATCAAAAGGATATAGCTCAAACACACTACGTTTAAAAGAGGTTACTTGCCGGCGTCGCGATGGGACTCATTGGGTTAATTTTTTTAAATTAACATATAATCTGTGTCAGAAAAATCTTGAATTTTCTCACTACACGAAAGTACAAGCGTTTCTGCATCTCACCGGCAGAAACGGGCCATCTACTTTTCCTGGTTCTAAGTAAACCACAATATCCAGAATTCAATATCCAATATATCCAATATCCTGTCAAGGTGGATCCAGTTGAGAATCGTTGTCAACAGGTAGCTAATGTTACTTTAGTCATGTTGTGGTGCTCAGTGCCTGGATGTGCAAATTACAAGCAGCATAGGTTGCTGGGGTGACGTTAACATTTAATGGTTACCTTACTAAGAAGTCGCGCAGAGGTAACGTAATTAACTTAGCTAACAAACTACATGTGTTTATCTAAGTCTAAATCTAGCTAGCTTTCATAATGCGCAGGTTAGCCATTACAAAGCAAATCAATGTAATTAGCCAGCAGCTATCTGGCAATGTGATTTGTAACTTTGCCAGCTAACGTTAGGTAACGTTAGCTACAGCCCACTGGACTGTATCAAACTGTTAGCTAGCTAACTAAATACCGCAGAGGGTAACGTGACTGGCCTAACGTTATGTGTTCTGTTTACAGAGTCCGATCCCATCAACATCTTGTAACGACTCTGCCGCACGAGCATGCTTTTGCGGCACAGTCGATAGCGCGCCAGACCTCGGGCTAGAAGGTCGAGGGTTCGAGACCTGCTCCCTGCCTGTTTCATTACATTGGTGTCAGAAGTGATCGGACCTTGCATCCACGACAGTGCGTGTGCTTGGCCGGTGAGCGCGTTCCTGTAAGACGTAGAGTCGCAAGCTAGCGCGAGGTGGCGCTCTTTGAAAGGAGAGAGTAGTGTAATGACCCTGGGTTTATAAGCGCGGAAATCGACTCTGCCGCACGAGCATGCTTTTGCGGCGGCACAGTCGATAGCGCGCCGGACCTCGAGCTAGAAAGTCGAGGGTTCGAGACCTGTTCCCTGCTGTTTCATTACAATCTGCAGCGGCATCAAGCTTACCAACAGGAACTAGTGTAAGTCAAAATCTTTCCATGACTCCATGACGAGCAAAAAAATATACTGGAACTAGTCATAAACACTGTCTGTGTCTTTTTGTCATATTTGTTGTGTTTATAAGTAGGGAACAACTTCTACTGTAGTCGTATACGTAGTATGGAGGCTTAGTTGATTGTTATCGCGAAGCTTAAAGTTTAAATTGGAGAAATGAAGAGTTCTTAGTAAGGAGGGGATGGTGGGGGTGACTACCTGGTGTCTGTTGGGGGTGGGTATTGTGTGTGAAGGTTAGTATGCATGATCTATTGACACGAGGGCTATGGGTAGATATACAGTAGTACCTTGTTTGAGTGTGTATTGAGTTGTCAAAGTAGTAAAAATGTTGTCTAATCACTGATTAGTGTGTGTCCTACAGACTAATCCTGCTGCCGATGACCTTGACACCAGCTTCAGTAGTACAGATCCTGTAGACCTATTGGATGAAAGCTTTCGGCCGAGAACAAGCTCAAGCTTAACATCATCTGACTCGGAAGAGCCAAAGACTACACGTGGCTGGCAAGAGCCAAAGTGTATTGTCCAAGGTCAAGGAACTCATGAAGTTCTGCCATATCAGCTGCCAAGACCAGCTGAAGAACGTTCAGGACCCTGTCTTGAACATTCAGCCAACCAGTGGTGTAAAGTACTTAAGTAGAACAACTTTAAAGTACTTACGTCGTTTTTTGGTGTGTCTGTATTTTACTTTTATATTTATATTTTTGACAACTTTTACTTCACTACATTCCTAAAGCAAATAATGTACTTTTTACCCCATACATTTTCCTTGACACCAAAAAGTACTCGTTATACTGTATTTTGAATGCTTAGCATGACAGGAAAATGGTCCAATTCACACACTTATCAATAAAAACATCCCTGGTCGTCCCTACTGTCTCTGATCTGGCAGACTCACTAACGCTTCGATCACACCGACAGCATCATTGCATTTTGGTACACCAGAATTACATACATTTCCAATGAAAGGATGCGTTTGCCTTGCAGCATTGCGTTGCGAAGGCAGTTGGAGTGCGTTCGGTGTGGTCCATATGTTGGATTTATCGAACGTATGTGTCAAACTATGCATAGACGGCTTGACAGAAATGGTAGCAGAAGGTGAATGTTGAACTTTTGTTGCATACATATCCAGATGCTATTTTGCGCAATGACGCTGTCGGTGTGTTTGAAGCGTAAACACACATGGCTAACCGTAAAATAAAAAATTCAAACATGAAAATTGTGCCGTCTGGTTTGCTTAATATGCGCCATTTGATATGATTTTTACTTTACTTTTGATACTGAAGTATATTTTTGCAATTACATTTACTTTTGAAAACCAAATACTGTTAGTCTTTTACTCAAATAGAATTTTACTGGGTTACTTTCACAACATTTTCTACTAAGGTATCTTTACTTTTACTTAAGTATGAAAATTGGGTAATTTTTCCACCACTGCAGCCAAAATAACATCTACTGTATATTCAGTTAGACTGATGTTGTAGTGTAATATTGAATGCCTATTATACTCACAACTGCATTGCGGTATAGAGTGCTAGCTCTAGTGCATACAGTGTGTACAAATTGCTCGAATGGCCCCAACAATAACATGCAGGCAATTCGGATGCCCAAATATTGACCAATGAAAAAATTATATTTAGTCTCTCAGTCTTTTCATAATTTTCCTTCAATTCGCTGAATCTCTCTCACTGGAGAAATCATCAGAGTGAGGGAAACAGCGCCCCTCTGTCTCAGTATGTGTAGCCCATGTATCTGATGCTGTCTGGACAAAAAGAGTATGACATGTTGCCACCGCAGCGTTTGATTAATTGATGCCAGCAAGCATTTGGCCTCCCTTGTTACATTTTTTTATAAAATAATTAGCCAATCAGCGTTGGGCTGAGCTCAACTGTGGGTAGTCCTGGTGCAGCAAAACCACCCTCCAAGTGAGGCCAGTTTGGTTTTGGCTTCACACCAATAGAATCACCTGTTATCTGATGTCACCTGTTAAATCAATCAATGTATTTATAAAGCCCTTTTTACAACAGCCGATGTCACAAAGTGCTGTACAGAAACCCAACCTAAAACCCCAAACAGCAAGCAATGCAGATGTAGAAGCACTGTGGCTAGGAAAAACTCCCTAGAAAGGCCAGAACTGAGGAAGAAACCTAGAGAGGAACCAGGCTCTGAGGGGTGGCCAGTCCTCTTCTGGCTGTGCCGGGTGGAGATTATAACAGAACATGGCCAAGATGTTCAAAACATTCATAGATGACCAGCATGGTCAGATAATAATAATCACAGTGATTGTAGAGGGTGCAACAGGACAGCACCTCAGGAGTAAATGTAAGTTTGCTTTTCATAGCCGATCATTCAGAATTAGAGACAGCAGGTGCGTTAGGGAGAGAGTCCAAAACAGGAGGTCCGGGACAAGGTAGCACGTCCAGTGAACAGGTCAGGGTTCCATAGTCGAAGGCAGAACAGTTGAAACTGGAGCAGCAGCATGACCAGGTGGACTGGGGACAGCAAGGAGTCATCAGGCCAGGTAGTCCTGAGGCATGGTCCTAGGGCTCACGTCCTCTGAGAGAAGAGAGAGAGAAAAGAGAGAATTAGAGGGAGCATACTTACATTCACACAGGGCACTGGGTGAGACAGGAGAAATACCCAAGATAACAGACTGACCCTAGCACCCCGACACAAACTATTGCAGCATAAATACTGGAGGCTGAGACAGGAGCAGTCGGGAGACACTGTTGCCCTGTCCGACGATACCCACGGACAGGGCCAAACAGGCAGGATAATACCCCACCCACTTTGCCAAAGCACAGCCCCCACACCACTAGAGGGATATCTTCAACTACCAACCTACTACCCTGAGACAAAGCCGAGTATAGCCCACGAAGATCTCCCCCATGCACGAATAAGAGGGGGGCGCCAACCCGGACAGGAAGATCACGTCAATGACTCAACCCACTCAAGTGACGCATGGAAGAGCACCAGTAAGCCAGTGACTCATCCCCCAAAATAGGGTTAGAGACAGAGAATCCCAGTGGAGAGAGGGGAACCGGCCAGGCAGAGACAGTAAGGGCGGTCCGTCGCTCCAGTGCCTTTCCATTCACACCCCTGGGCCAGACTACACTCAATCATAGGACCTACTGAAGAGATGAGTCTTCAACAAAGACTTAAAGGTCGAGACAAGTCTGCGTCTCTCACATGGATAGGCACACCATTCCATAAAAATGGAGCTCTATAGGAGAAAGCCCTGTTTCCAGCTGTTTGCTTAGAAATTCTAGGGACAGTAAGGAGGCCTGCGTCTTGTGACCGTAGCGTACGTGTAGGTATGTACGACAGGACCTCGGAAAGACATCGGAAAGATAAGTAGGAGCAAGCCCATGCAATGCTTTGTAGGTTAGCAGTAAAACCTTGAAATCAGCCCTAGCCTTAACATGAAATCAGTAGAGCGAATATGTACACTTTACTCTCAGAAATGACCCTTCACATTCCATGATCAATCAAGTCCAACTTAAAGGGGCTTAGACTGAGGATAGACTACGAGACATAGAAACCCCCATGTTCTACACATTCCCCAAATTCATCCCCAGTGTTCCCAAATCTCTGTTTGGAGGTTTGGAGGCCAATTTATGTGAGCCCCTGCCAGCAGCACCCGGTCCATGCAGCGCTTCACCAAATATTTGCGCTCGGACGCAGCCAAGTTGACTTTGACCGGAGCACGACGTTCCCAGAGTTCTAATAGGGCGTCGGTGAGAGGCTTGGGTTTCAGGCAGCACTGAGCGCCTCTTGTCCCCCCATCTTACACCAAGGGAATAATTCTACACAGGCTTCAAAACAGACAGCTCCGTCGAAAAGAAGAACAGCCACATGAGAGAGCACTGTGGTTTTCTCTCTGTGGAGGCAAAACAGCCACATGAGAGAGCACTGTGGTTTTCTCTCTGTGGAGGCAAAACAGCCACGTGAGAGAGCACTGTGGTTTTCTCTCTGTGGAGGCAGACACTGATACAGATACTCTACTAGTATGGTCTGGTAGTGTGCTGTGGACGAGCAGAGGTGAGAGCATTCTGGGTAGGGGGCCAGGTGGACGCAGAGCATAGCAGGACAAACTTTTTCACTGGAGAGTTTTTCCTTGTTTTGATTCATTTAATTTTTGTGCAGCAGTTGCAACCCCACAGTGTATTGCTTTTTTTTTTTTTTGCTGTATTGTTTTATTAATTGAGTGCATTTTCCTCAAAGTGTTCTGCTTTCGGTTTATTTTGGGCCAGTTTTCGTTCAGTTTCAGTGAACTGCCTTCAAAGTGCTCTTCTTCACTCAATTTTGTTTCGGAGTGTGTTTCTTACCAGCCTGGACACGGGTAGACGTAATACAGTAAACGTAAATATGTCTCACTCCATTTTGTATGATATGTTACGTTTCGTATGGTATGTATTCATTTGTGGATGTCCATTATCCATTTCATATGATATGTTACGAATTACAATTGGTATGATATGTTACAAATTGCAATTGGTAAAATATGTTACAAATGTGTAATACGCATGATATTTTACAAATGTCTATTTGTTGTGGCTAATGTTAGCTAGATGGCTAGGTGGCTAATGCTAAAGTTAGCTATGTGGGTAAAGTTATCTAGGTTAGGGGTTAAGGTTAGGGTTCATTTTAAAAGTTAGGTTAAAAGGTGTAAGGTTAGGGGAAGGGTTAGCTAACTTGCTATGTAGTTGCAAAAAAGCTAAAAAAGTAGTAGGTAGTTGCAAAGTTGCTAATTAGCTAAAATTGTCCATGATGAGATTCAAACACACAACCCTTGGGATGTAGGCTACATGTCTTATACGCCTCCCCATCCATTCATCCCGACCTTAACCTTTTCACACGTACCAACAAACGGGTGTGATCATTCTATAGTGGTCCCAGCAGTGTACGCTCAAACCGGTGTGATTAGAATGATTATTTAGAACATCCAGTTTCGATTGATGCAACAGTCAGCATTTTAGCTGGCCACTGTTTTTTTCACAGAAACATTTTGCACAAACACAGTCCTTACAAAGTTATGTCCTGAATGTGACCAGTTTATTATTGGATGCAATGTTCAGACATTCACAGAAGTAGCTACAGCATAATTAATCACATCATGGGTGAGCTCACCATTTATCAAAATAATTGAGTAAAACAGTCTCTAGAAATCGAAAATAATCCGACGATGGGTAGTTTGTACGTGCCAACATGTTTTTTTGGGGGGGATCAACCAAAGCTAATAGGAGGACACCAGATGAGTTTGGTCTATTTATAGTATGCATGTTGAAGGGATTGTGTTGTCTACCATCGTTCACATCCCATCATTCACTTCTGGAAGTTTACTCGAAAAATCTTCGGTCCGACAGACAAACACAGAATGCATTGTATGTCAACAAACATGGCTCCACACATAGCTGGAATTAGCTTAACTCATCATAATCAGTACAACCTTCAAAAAAATATTTTACACACATAATATGTGTCCATTGTAATCTATGAAAGAATCGGAATGCATGATTTGTCAACAGTACTTGAAATAAATAAATAATTACCAAACAAAACATTTTCTGACAGTGATTTATTGATACAAGTGGAGCATGCCGGCAGTCAATCACGTAACCTCTCACTCCCAGTCTGAGCCATTCAGTGTTGTTATTTATGTGTGTAGCTAGTGAGCTAAGCTGTAGCTTTCGCAATGTCTTTCAAAATGAGACAACTCACAAATGCAGAAATTCTGGAGATTTTTTATAAATTGTGACAATGAGTTAGAGTATGGAAGTCAGGAATAAGATTCTGACAGTGACAGTGAAAGTGAAAGTGAGGAGCGGCCCCCAAACCTTGTAGCCATTGAGAACCCTGAATCTGAGGACCCCTTGTCCGCTGACGAAGTCCCAGGTCACTTTGAAGATGCTGATGGTGATGGAGGCAGACCGGCAGTGGATGAAGTACAGGAAGTCTGTGGTAGCTGGAAGGCCGCCAGCCATTTCACTCCTCCTCCTGGCCCTGCAGTTGGCTTTGATGAGTTCCAGTCTGGAGTGCAAAGCCCCTTGCCATTTCCCTCTGAGGCAGAGTGCTTCAAGCTGTTTCTGACAGAGGAGCTGGTGGGAGACATAGTAGAGGAGATCAATCGCTATGCCTTGGAGCTACAGGAGAAGAGAGAGCCAGGAGTGAGGGGGAAACTTGCTAAATGGGTGGCAACCACAATTAATGAAATGTGTACCTTCCTGGTGACAGTCCTTCTCATGGGAAAAGTAATGAAGAACTCCCTAAGAGAATATTGGAGCACAGATCCTATGTTTACAACTCTCTTCTTTGCCACCCTCTTTCCCAAGACCGCTTCCTAGTTCTGCTGCGATGCATGCATTTTGTCAACAATGCTACTGCCAACCTAAATGACCCGTTACACAAAATAAGAAATGTTCTTACCAGCCTGACATCAACATTTGGTCAGTTCTTTGTGCCATACAAGGACCTATTCATTGATGAGTCCCTGATGTTATGGAAGGGTTCTGTCAATATATTCCCTCCAAAAGGCACAGGTTTGGGGTCAAGTTCTTTGAAGACAGGATTTGTCCGGGACATTATAGTTTACCCAGGGTACACCACTGACATCCAACATTATGAGGGTCTTGGGGTGTCCGGGTCCGTGGTGATGACCATGCTGGCTCCTCATCTCGGCAAGGGACACACTTTGTATGTGGACAATTGGTACAGCAGTTCCACACTCTTTGAGCATCTGGTCTCCAACAGTACAGGGGCCTTGTGGCACAGTCAGGTCAAACAGGAAGGGGATGCTAGCATTCGGATGCGGGAAGATGCAGAGAGGGGAGGTGGAGTTCAAGGAGAACAGTCAACAGCTGGCAGTAAAGTGGCATGACAAACGAGACATCCATGTCCTCTCCACTGTCCATACAGCAACCATGTCGGTCACAGGGAAGGTGGACCACCTGACGGGAGAGTTAACCTCTCTAGGGTACGTGAGACGGTAGCGTCCCACCTCTTCAACAGCCAGTGAAACTGCAGGGCGCCAAATTCTAAACAACAGAAATCCCGTAAGTAAAATTCCTCAAACATACGTGTATTTTACACCATTTTAAAGAGACACTTGTTGTAAATCCAGCCACAGTGTCCGATTTCAAAAAGGCTTTACGACGAAAGCAAACCAAACGATTATGTTATGTGAGTGCCTATTCACAGAATTAACACAGCCATTTTTCCAGCCAAAGAGAGGATTCACAAAAAGCAGAAATAGAGATAAAATGAATCACTAACCTTTGATGATCTTCATCAGATGACACTCATAGGACTTCATGTTACACAATATATGTATGTTTTGTTCGGTAAAGTTCATATTTATATCCAAAAATCTGAGTTTACATTGGCGCCTTACGTTCAGTAGTTCCAAAACATCCTTTGATTTTGCAGAGAGCCACATCAATTTACAGGAATACTCATAATAAACATTGCTAAAAGATACAACTGTTATGCATGGAATTTTAGATGCACTTCTCCTTAATGCAACCGCTGTGTCAGATTTCAAAAAAGCTTTACGAAAAAAGCAAACCATGCAATAATCTGAGTCGGCGCTCAGAGCCCAATCAACACACAAATATATCCGCCATATTATGCAGTCAACAGAAGTCAGAAGTAACATTATAAACATTCACTTACCTTTGATGATCTTCATCAGAATGCACTCCCAGGAATCCCAGTTCCACAATAAATGTTTGTTTTGTTCGATAATGTCCGTCATTTATCCAAATTCCTCCTTGTTATTCTAGCGTTCAGTACACTTTCCAAACTCACGACGCGCGGGCAAACTAAGTATTGAATCAATCTTTATTCCATTGTCTTCAGAAGTGCGATGGAACAGAGCTCACTCTCACGTGAACGCGCATGGTCAGAGCATGGTCAGGTAGACCTGACTCATTCCTCTCCCCTTCGGCCCCACTTCACAGTAGAGGCGTCAGACAAGGTTCTAACGACTGTTGACATCCAGTGGAAGCCTTAGGAAGTGCAACATTAACAATATGTTATATACAACTTCAGAGTGTTTTCTATCCAAATCCACTAATAATATGCATATTCTAGCTTTTATGGCTTTGTAGCAGGCCGTTTACTCTGGGCATGCTTTTCATCCAGACGTGAAAATACTGCCCCCTACCCCAAAGAAGTTAAAGATCAAACCAGACTGTGTGCTTCACTATAATGTCAAAATGGGGGCAGTGGATAAGGCAGACATGATAAACAGCTTTGTGGAATGCGCTCGGAAAACCACCAAGTGGTATAAGATATTTTTCCACCTGATCGACACTGCTGCCCTCAACGGCTACATAGTTCACCGCCAACTAACAGGTGAGATGATTACTGAACAAGGTATTTTTTGTAATTGGAGTAATTGGATGTACAGTTCACATACAAATCACATACAGTACCATTTTATTTTAAACATTTTTTATTTCACCTTTATTTAACCAGGTAGGCTAGTTGAGAACAAGTTCTCATTTACAACTGCGACCTGGCCAAGATAAAGCATAGCAGTGTGAACAGACAACAACACAGAGTTACACATGGAGTAAACAATAAACAAGTCAATAACACAGTAGGATTTTTTTGTTGTTGTCTATATACATTGTGTGCAAAAGGCATGAGGAGGTAGGCAATAAATAGGCCATAGGAGCGAATAATTACAATTTAGCAGATTAACACTGGAGTGATAAATCATCAGATGATCATGTGCAAGTAGAGATACTGGTGTGCAAAAGAGCAGAAAAGTAAATGAATAAAAAAACACATTATGCAATTATAGTGACATTATCTCACCCACCTACCCACTGCCTCATCATCCTCCCCACTCCCTCTCCCCCATAGGTAAAGTAATTACCAACCAAAAGTACAGAGAAAACCTCATGAGAGAGCTGCTGGAGGAGCACCACACCCCTCAGCGCCCATCCACTGGGGGTCGTCCTGCTGCAGACAATCCCCTACTCCTCACTGCACGGCATTTTCCCTGCGAAGTCCCTCAAACTGTTGCTCAAGGTAATGGCACACGGAGGCACTGCAACGTCTGCCGGTCTGGCACCAGTAAAAGGAAGCATAGGAGGTTGACAAAGTATATGTGTTCAGCTTGTGACACACCTCTATGTGTCTCACCATGCTTTGGGGAGTACCATGTGCTCGAGCACTATTGAGCACATCTGCAGCAACTACTGACTGACTGACTGACTGACTGACTTGACAGGTGACTTGACCGGTAATCTGCCACGATACAATGCCTTTAGAGGTGGGGGGGGGGGGGGGGGGCAGTTGTTGTTCAATCACTGCATGAATATGAAATATGGGTTATGTATATTCCTAAATTGTCAGCCTCATCTTGCAGTTTTTTTTCCTCTAGTTAAACAAGTTTTTGCTGTTGTTGTTTCGACCACCACCAATACTTCAATAAATCAAAATCAAATCAAATGTATTTATATAGCCCTTTTACATCAACTGATATATCAAAGTGCTCTACAGAAACCCAGCCTAAAACCCCAAAACAGCGAGAAATGCAGGTGTAGAAGCACGGTCCTTCTCATGGGAAAAGTAAAGAAGAGCTCCCTAAGAGAATATTGGAGCACAGATCCTATGTTAAAATAGACGACTATTACATATTGGCCTATGTGATTTCTTGCTGTGTTTTCCTCCAGTAAAACTGTTAAGGAGTGTACGCTAGCATACAAAAGCAGTCCTCGATCTTCAGCTCGTAAGGTGTCCACTTCCTGTTATGATGTTGGCAAATAATGTTCAATACTGTTGGTGTGTGTGGTTTCTGAAAGTACAGAATAGAGAGGAGTTATTAGTAATTAGAATGCAATATCAGGATATAGCAATACAACTATTTTACAAAGAAGGAAAATAACAACACTGCTATAAAAATAATAAATGATAACAGTAAGGAACAATAACTGTTGATGTCCACAAGGTGGCAGGGCAGGGCAGAACAGAGCTATGCTAAACATGCCAAATGAAAACAAACCGTGGTCATAAGGCCAGGGTAGCTTCATAAGACAACACAAGCTAATACTTCTCTGACGCAATTAGCATTGTTTTACAGAGCTAATAGAAGAATGTAGCTAGCTACATAAGCACGATTGAGTATAACACCATAAAGGTTATGAAATGAAGTTACCTCGCGTGTCTGCGGTTGTAAGGAATACACACAAATATATTATGCTCCATACATACAGTGAACTACAGTAGAAATGACATAACACGACATACAGAAACTATTATAACGTAACAAGGCACTTACTTTAATAGAAACGCACACATGTCAAAGATATTATCATGTAGTAATGAAAACAACAATGAAGGCAAAGCAAGCACCAACCTGAAAATGTGAAAAGTTTGTGCAGTTCCTGCTCTGACTGCTGATGCGCAAATATCTGCATACTTGATCTGCGGAAACAATGGGGAAGTGCTTGTGGAAGTTTGTCGGCTCAGTAAAGCCTAAAACATAAATTGTCCGCAAAAGTGAAATGGCCTACTTTTGTGTGAATTAATGAGGAGGCGGAACACACCTCAATTCAAACTGCTGTTTGAAAGTAAAACTTGTTTGAAATTGACAAGTTGAAACAGCCTATAAATAAAAGCAGGCAGTGTGCCTTAGTTTGAGGGTGCGCGGATTCACTGTCCTGTTGCGTAACAATCACATTTTGGAACAGTGAGCGCATTCTGACATCACGTGCATAAAAAAACTCACACTGGGTCAACTCACATGTGAAAAGGTTAAGTTATGTAACCATACCAAATGTGTGTGTCCCAGATTTACGTTTGCTATGTTACGTCTAGTCTATAAGACCAGGCTGATTTTATTAACAGAGAAGTGTAATTGACAAGTGCAAATATGTGAAAAAGAAAACACTAGCATTGTATGTCATGCAATGTGAAGAAAAATGTTCACCAGAGGGAAAGCCTCAAATCAAAACACAAAAGACAAACAGAATTAACAGCTTGCCCAAATGGGTTTAAGAGATGTGACAAATAATGACTTTAAGATAAATACATAATGTTCATGAAGCAAATTTTTGCTCTGGTGTTTATCGGTATGACACAATCACAAAGGTAACCATCAAACAACCACAACCAACCATCAAACAGCAGCATGTAGGCAGCACAACCATTAGACACACATTCACAGGCCCTAATAGCTTCTGCCCCACAAACATAATTTGGACATTGACACATTAAAGGCAGCGAAGCTCTCTGCCTGCCTTTTGACTTCTGTTCGCTGGCAGTATAAGGTAGAAACACGCATGTGCAAGTCATGTCAATTCCTTGCGTTGAGTTTGAAGAGCGGGAGAAAGGCAAACAGTGAAGCTGCCTTTCCCCTGGCCACCTTGCGCATTTTGGACCAGATCACTGCAAATTTGCGAAGTAAGTACTAGTTCAGAAATTGATGTTATTATGCAGAAAAGAATATGCAGAAAAAAAACACTGCCTACCCTGTCCACACGTCACTGGCAATAAGGAAGTGATGGGGAGGGGAATGAAACAGCAAAATAGCATATACAGTGGGGCAAAAAAGTATTTAGTCAGCCACCAATTGTGCACGTTCTCCCACTTAAAAAGATGAGAGAGGCCTGTAATTTTCATCATAGGTACACTTCAACTATGACAGACAAAATGAGAAAAATAAATCCTGAAAATCACATTGTAGGATTTTTTATGAATTTATTTGCAAATTATGGTGGAAAATAAGTATTTGGTCACCTACAAACAAGCAAGATTTGTGGCTCTCACAGACCTGTAACTTCTTCTTTAAGAGGCTCCTCTGTCCTCCACTCGTTACCTGTATTAATGGCACCTGTTTGAACTTGTTATCAGTATAAAAGACACCTGTCCACAACCTCAAACAGTCACACTCCAAACTCCACTATGGCCAAGACCAAAGAGCTGTCAAAGGACACCAGAAACAAAATTGTAGACCTGCACCAGGCTGGGAAGACTGAATCTGCAATAGGTAAGCAGCTTGGTTTGAAGAAATCAACTGTGGGAGCAATTATTAGGAAATGGAAGACATACAAGACCACTGATAATCTCCCTCGCTGGTGCTGCACGCAAGATCTCACCCCGTGGGGTCAAAATGATCACAAGAACGGAGCAAAAATCCCAGAACCACACGGGGGGGACCTAGTGAATGACCTGCAGAGAGCTGGGACCAAAGTAACAAAGCCTACCATCAGTAACACACTACGCCGCCAGGGACTCAAATCCTGCAGTGCCAGACGTGTCCCCCTGCTTAAGCCAGTACATGTCCAGGCCCGTCTGAAGTTTGCTAGAGAGCATTTGGATGATCCAGAAGAAGATTGGGTGAATGTCATATGGTCAGATGAAACCAAAATATAACTTTTTGGTAAAAACTCAACTCGTCGTGTTTGGAGGACAAAGAATGCTGAGTTGCATCCAAAGAACACCATACCTACTGTGAAGCATGGGGGTGGAAACATCATGCTTTGGGGCTGTTTTTCTGCAAAGGGACCAGGACGAGTGATCCGTGTAAAGGAAAGAATGAATGGGGCCATGTATCGTGAGATTTTGAGTGAAAACCTCCTTCCATCAGCAAGGGCATTGAAGATGAAACGTGGCTGGGTCTTTCAGCATGACAATGATCCCAAACACACCGCCCGGGCAACGAAGGAGTGGCTTCGTAAGAAGCATTTCAAGGTCCTGGAGTGGCCTAGCCAGTCTCCACATCTCAACCCCATAGAAAAATCTTTGGAGGGAGTTGAAAGTCCGTGTTGCCCAGCAACAGCCCCAAAACATCACTGCTCTAGAGGAGATCTGCGTGGAGGAATGGGCCAAAATACCAGCAACAGTGTGTGAAAACCTTGTGAATACTTACAGAAAACGTTTGACTTCTGTAATTGCCAACAAAGGGTATATAACAAAGTATTGAGATAAACTTTTGTTACTGACCAAATACTTATTTTCCACCATAATTTGCAAATAAATTCATTAAAAATCCTACAATGTGATTTTCTGGATTTTTTTTCTCTCATAGTTGAAGTGTACCTATGATGAAAATTACAGGCCTCTCTCATCTTTTTAAGTGGGAGAACTTACACAATTGGTGGCTGACTAAATACTTTTTTGCCCCACTGTATTCCAATCAAAATAGCTTTAATTTTCTTCTGAAACAAAACCCTTCAGCTCAGCTAGGTGGAATAAATGGGAGATGTTAACCAGCTAGGGAAATTCCCACGGAGGGAATGAATCACTGTTGTTTCACGAGAAAGAGGAAACTCTGCCTACAGAGAGAGTTAGAGCTGCAACCGACAGGCTTGTTCTGCTGGAGGGTATCCAACGCAGACAAGTCCTGACAACGAGGGATCTGGACTACCCGGGGAGCTTCTGATGAGGGAGTCAGTCTCTTGTCCCCTTTCTTTCTATATTGATGCACAGGCTCACTTTGTCACTCACTCATTCACTGTCTACCCTTCTCTCTATCAAACAGAGTCTGCTTATGTCCTCTTTGTCTCTCCCTTTCCCACACTCTTCTTCTCCCACTCCTCTCCTTTCCTTTTTTCTCCCCTGGAAAGTCGTGGTTTCATTAATCATTAGCAGTGACTCAGAGGAACAGCCAGTCTGTGGTCGAGTTCATCCCACCGGATGTTTCACTGTATCCTCCTGCACAAGGCGATGTCAATGTCCCAATCTTGAATCCAAAGTTAGGGGACAAGAATGAAAACATGCCCTTGTGAGGCTAAGATTAGTTAGGTTGAGTAGGTCTTTGGCCAAGCTTTCCGAGGCACTGGCAATAACAATGTGTATATGACAGTTAATTCCTGCCTCAAAAGCTCAAAATACCTACCTAATCACATTTTTTAAATAAAAAGTGTCAACCTAAGAGAGTATGCACATAGTGTCATTCCTATGCTACTGTAGCTTGCTAGCTAGGTTACCTTTCCAGCTTTCCAGCAAATTGTTCTGAATGAGAGGCAAGGACATTTATCATCTTCACACCAAACCAGAGGATATTGGAAATTCCACATTGACATGACATGTTTGAAACAGCTGTTATGCTAGTCAAAATTGAAATCAGGGCATATGCGGTGGCCATAGCATCAAAGGTCAAATAGGGGGTGCTTATATTTGTCCTGTTTCACACATGTACCCACTCCCCACGAGACATATCCCACTCCCCACGAGACATATCCCACTCCCCATGAGACATATCCCACTCCCCACGAGACATATCCCACTCCCCATGAGACATATCCCACTCCCCACGAGACATATCCCACTCCCCACGAGACATATCCCACTCCCCACGAGACATATCCCACTCCCCACGAGACATATCCCACTCCCCACGAGACATATCCCACTCCCCATGAGACATATCCCACTCCCCACGAGACATATCCCACTCCCCACGAGACATATCCCACTCCCCACGAGACATATCCCACTCCCCAAGAGACAGATCCAACTCCCCACGAGACAGATCCAACTCCCCACGAGAGACCCTCGTAGAGTGCGCGACCAAGGATCAACCATTATTGACAGCGACCTTGCAGCAATTAGGTTTAAGTGCCTTGCTCAAGGGCGGATCGACAAATGTTTTCACCTAGTTGGATAGGGGATTCGAACTAGCAACCTTCTGGTTACTGGTCCAATGATTGTTAAATAATAATAATTCTGTGTTTTGAATCCAGGATCGTTTTGCGTATCAGTTCATGAACCATGTGCCATGGAATCGGTATGTAGAAAATCTCTTCCCAACTATTTTGCAATCTATATGGCACAGTTGTCAATTTTATGGTCCTTAAATGAAACTGGTATACCTTTTTATTTATTACAATTTTCTTTAACCAAAGACTACTGACTCACTGTAGTGAATAGCGACTCAGGAGGTGCATGATACAGTGGCTAGTGTCAACTAATCCATGCTTATTTCCAGCTACAACTGCCATGTTTTCCTTGGCAAATCCTCTATTTCTCTGATAACCTGGCTAGCTAGCTAATGATAGCCTAGTTGGCAGAAACATAAGCAAGCTAGCAATTGATGTTACTTACATGTATACAGAACTGCAGTTCTCTCATGTTGTGGACATCCTGATATCAAAATGTAATTGTTCAATCTTACCATATAGTGTTACACAAACTCTTTAGGGCATGTCATCTTGTGACATCTTCCAGATCCTTTCTACCACTTCTTCCACTCTACCCACCCTCCACAGACATATACCCACCCTCCACAGACATTTACCCACCCTCCACAGACATATACCCATCCTCCACAGACATATACCCACCCTCCACAGACATATACCCACCCTCCACAGACATATACCCACCCTCCACAGACATATACCCACCCTCCACAGATATATACCCACCCTCCACAGACATATACCCACCCTCCACAGACATATACCCACCCTCCACAGACATATACCCACCCTCCACAGACATATACCCACCCTCCACAGACATATACCCACCCTCCACAGATATATACCCACCCTCCACAGACATATACCCACCCTCCACAGACATATACCCACCCTCCACAGACATATACCCACCCTCCACAGACATATACCCACCCTCCACAGACATATACCCACCCTCCACAGACATATGCCCACCCTCCACAGACATATACCCACCCTCCACAGACATATACCCACCCTCCACAGACATATACCCACCCTCCACAGACATATGCCCACCCTCCACAGACATATACCCACCCTCCACAGACATATACCCACCCTCCACAGACATATACCCACCCTCCACAGACATATACCCATCCTCCACAGATATATACCCACCCTCCACAGGCATATAACCACCCTCCACAGACATATACTCACCCTCCACAGGCATATACCCACCCTCCACAGACATATACCCACCCTCCCCAGACATATGCCCACCCTCCACAGACATATACCCACCCTCCACAGACATATGCCCACCCTCCACAGACATATGCCCACCCTCCACAGACATATGCCCACCCTCCACAGACATATGCCCACCCTCCACAGACATATACCCACCCTCCACAGACATATACCCACCCTCCGCAGACATATACCCACCCTCCACAGACATATACCCGCCCCCCACAGACATACCCCTCTCCATATCCCCCTCCTGTACCTCATCCCCCCTCTCCTCTCATCCATTGGGTTCTTTGAAGGGCCTTTGACCACTGCATAGGAAATGATGAATGATCTTTATCTCCCTCCTTTAAGAAGCCAGCCTGACATGCTCTCCTTTCTCTCCTCTAAGTGGGATTTAGCAGCACCGAGCTCCTGTGGTAGTCTTATCTATAGGTCCCAGTTTCATTTAAAAGCTGAATAAGGTGAGAATGTGAGTATGATGGGTTCCATTCTGCAGAGATAACAACTCTCACACATAGTCCCTAAAAGCACCTTTTTCCATAATTATTTCCATTTTTACAAGGGACAATCAGCAGTTGCTACATCCCATTTTTGGACTTATAAATGAATTATATGTACCCATTGATTCTTGAAGAATATAAATGATAAATGCCTCATGAGCTTAGTTGCACTGTCTTATCCTATCAGAACCCAAAATATTACTGGTTTTACTCAATTAATGTTTGGAAACAAAGTAAATGTAACATACACTGTATAGCCTCAAAACATGGTAAAACTATACTTGCATCCATAGCTCTGTCTATGAATTTAACAGTTTATATTTGTCCAGCCCCATCCCTCAGCTTTTTATCAAAACAGTGGCAGGGACCCGCTTTGTTATTGTTTTAACTGCTGATTGGCCCTTTAAGGGGTGTATTGGAAATTACTATGCTTCACGCTGCCCGAGTCTCCCAATTCAGATCTGACCTTACCTTGTCAGACATGCTATCATTATCATTTTTTCCAACACTGTTTGTTTACATGTAGGTACCTTGCAGATTTAAAAATATATAGCTAGACCACTGTATGTCATGCATTCTATGTGGGATCACATCAGTGTTTATATCAAAACAACACACAACACTGTAAGTGTCACGCCCTGACCTTAGTTATCTTTGTTTTCTTTATTATTTTGGTTAGGTCAGGGTGTGACGAGGGTGGTATGTGTGTGTTTGTCTTGTCTAGGGTTTTGGGTATGTCTAGGTGTGTGGGCCACCTAAGTGGGCCAAGACTGAGGTGGAGCGGGGTCCACGTCCCGCACCCGAGCCGCCACCATAAGAAGGCCCACCCGGACCCTCCCCTTTAGTGTCAGGTTTTGTGGCCGGAGTCCGCACCTTTGGGGGGGGGGGGGGGGGTACTGTCACGCCCTGACCTTAGTTATCTTTGTTTTCTTTATTATTTTGGTTAGGTCAGGGTGTGACGAGGGTGGTATGTGTGTTTTGGTCTTTTTGTCTAGGGTTTGGGGTATGTCTAGGTGTGTGTGTGTAGTCTAGGCATTATGTAGGTCTATGGTGGCCTAGATTGGTTCCCAATCAGAGGCAGCTGTTTATCGTTGTCTCTGATTGGGGATCCTATTTAGGTTGCCATTTTCCCGTTTGGTTTGTGGGTGATTGTCTATGTGATGTTGCATGTCTGCAATCGTTATATTTAGCTTCACGTTCGTTTTTGTTATTTTGTATTAGTTTGGTTATTATTCTTCGTTATAATTAAAGAAGATATATTCACATCACGCTGCGCTTTGGTCTCCTCACTACGACGTTCGTGACAGTAAGGTACCAAGCAAGATTCCGAAGCATAAAATAAGTTGTTAAAAGCTTCTCGTTGGCAGTGAAAACCTTAATTTGTAAGGCGAGGCCCATTCCGCATTCCTCCATGGCTGCCTATCCACCAGTACCGAACCCATCCACCAGTACCGGCCAACCCTGTCAGGGCAAACTCATGGGCCACACACAGTGTTGACCAAATCTCTGGCCATGCCCAATGGCCATTGCAACCCTCTAAGTTTGATAGACCTTTCCTGAATTCCACCTGATCTGACACCATAGCAACTCAATTTTCATAACCCAAAAACCCCCTCAAGCTATTAAACTTCTCCCACATGCTTTGACCACTTCCATGTAGGAGATTAGCATTTCATTAGCATTTTTTATTAAACAGTGCATATGCATACTGGGCCTGATTATTGACATGGTATTTAATGGCGTGCAATTGAAGAGACGACTGTTAATTACACATAAACCAGTCTGATTGCTTTCACTGTCTAATGAATAGTCAGTGAAGATAAATGGCTTGGCTCTAATTAAACTGCTCCCAGTAACCCCTGGTAGATATAATTTGGGCTTTTAAAGCACAAATTAGAGTTTGAAGTAATTCAAGAAAAAGTTCACCACACACTTAGAGGTAATGTGCAGCTAAATATTTGTGTTTACTGAAGCGACAATACTATTTATTATGCGAGAGTGACATCCAATTACTGTATGTTGTCAATTGGTTGAGTACCTATTTTTCCCTAACCTCTACACTCTGTGTTGAGTGATGAAGCCTGTAACAAAACAAAAATGTAATATATTGAAAGTACACAATGTACGTGATCGCCATTTCAATAGCAGGAAATGTAGTTCTTCCATCTCACACTCGTGACATCAAAAAGCAAGTGAAATATCAGTACTTAACCTGGAATCCTGATATGAATGATGAAAAGTACTTAATGTTGAATTCCAGACTAGGAGAGTCCCTCATCCTCCACAACACCATCACCTTAACCGCATACAGCTGTACAAACCTTAACTCATCCTCAAATCTTCCCATGTCTTTTTCCAGGAAGACCATTCCCAGGGGGCATTTCATCTCCCCTGAGCCTTTGTGGTTTGAAAATTGACAACTAACCCAAAGAGAGAAAGGCATTACATGTTCGTATGATTCATCCCAGTCATCCGTGGCTTCCCAGTGATTTGTGAGTTTTATAAGATGGGACCAGTGACCTAAAAAACCCTGTAGATTTCCCCAGAATTATTGAACGAGTTCCATTATGGCATGAGGAAGCCTGAAATTGAAGGTATCTTCAAAAACCTATCTACAGCAGCATGCAGTGTCAGATTGGTCTGACACACAGGGTGGCACAGCGTGAAACACGATGGAGGGAGGGAAGGGGCCCAGAAAACAGGTCGCGATCACCACAATACACATCCCTCAAGCCACTTCCCCTCCTCAACAAGCAGGAAGGTGTTAACCAACCAGAGCCTTAAGTGGGTCCAAAATAACCTTGTACTCAAGAGTGGCTGATTCTCTCGTTTTTCTCTCTCAATATTCTCTTTTCGACATCATCTCTCTCTTTTTTCTTTCTTTCCTCCTTGTCGCTTACTCACACGCACACGCCGGCACGTGCACTCTCACGCGCACACACAAACAGGGAAATGGAACGCTCACAGTGCTCCGCCATTATTAAAAATGCACGACTACAAGCATCCTTTCGAAAAAGACAAGGAGAGAGAGGCACAGAGCTACAGGAGGAACACAGAGCTGAAGACAAGGCAAAGCTCCCCTGACACCTCAGTAGAAGGAAAATTCAATAGAGACGTTAGAAAAAAGAGAAAAAAAAGACGGGCTGAGTGACTCAATCAAAATAGCAAGGAAAAAAAGAAAGAAAGAGTGGCTGCAATTATCATGAAGGAGTGTGACAGGTGGAGAACGCCCTCATCAGCCATCGCCACGGTGATTCTGCGTCATTAGGGAGTGGTTGAGATGGAGAACCCATCATGGCACACCGTTGATTGCTGGGATTGAGTAGAACCCCCTGGGCTCAACAAATATGAGTTATGTCGGGCTGGTTTCGAGCTGCGAGGCGCAGTGTTACTCGAAGTCCCACATTGAAGTCCGCGTACAGTGAAAATGTAATAAGGATAGCCTTGTTCAGTGCCCTTGAGCATATAGCTGTCGTTATATGTACCAGCCTGTTATTAACCAATAAGAAAAATCTTGAAATCTAGTTATATCCCATGGGAACTGCCTTATGTATTGATTTCAGCACTTCAACGCTATGACATAATAATTGCTGCCTACTCAATGCAAACCCATTGGCCGAAGGTAAAGTATGAGACAGTAGTTCTTCCAGCCATGTCCTGTGTTTGCTCACCATACCACTCTTCACACTCTCCCAGCCTACCAGGGCCTGAGCAGTTACAGCTGTTTGCTGAGATGACACTAACATCAGTGACACAGACAGGAAAGACCATTTGCTGGCTGTTAGTGTACATGTCTTCTTTGACATGTGGTTGAGATGGACCGACCGGGGGCTTGTAAAAGACATGTCTCAGCTTACGCTTCAGTTTGCTCAGCCACATAGCACGTTATTGAGTTCTGGGTTACCAAGGTAACTCAAGGGGCTGGAGAATAACACCAATGTCTACACAGCTGGTGTGCATGAGAGAGAGAGAGAAAGAGAGCGAGGGAGAGCGAGAGAGAGAGAGCGAGACCGAGCAAGAGAGAGAGAGAGAGTGAGTGAGAGAGAGAGAGAGAGAGAGAGGCAATAGGCCAGTGATTGAAGTCTCGCGTAGACAGTTACTGTAAGCGTGTTTATGTCCGTGGTATGTGGCCATGTTTATTTTCAGGCCAGCTGTGCTATTCTTTTAATTGTCCCCGGTCCAGCGTTGTAAAAACTTGGTCATTTCTCGTAAACCAGAACTGTTTATATTCCAGACACACCTGTAGGTAGTAGATTTCAATACATCTAATGTGTGGTTCCTTTATATAGCAAACCACACACAGAGAAGATAGCACGACGTCTCCAATAAACAGAAGAGCATAAAAAAACACATATCAGACGTACGTATCAGCTTGACATCACATCTAGATTTGGTAAGAACAAACAGAGGCTTTAATGCTGTAAAATGTATCCAAAAATCTATGTAGATACAAAATTTGCCCCCCGAAATGAAAACAAATGTTTTTCTGTCATCATTACAGTGGTTTCATTTGCTGGTTTCATTTTCAAGTGGAATGTCACATCTAGGAAGGCATTTAATTAATTAGAAATATAATATATCTCTGACTGAAAAAGGCTCATTTTGTCCATGGGGGATTAAAACAGGGATTAGAACAGGCCTGTGCGTTAGCGTTTTTATGTATTCTAAATGAGTCTCCGGGTGTATGATCCATTCCTTCTTGTTTCCCACTTCTCGTTTCCCCATTTACTGAAATTCATATTACTGCTGCCACGTTAGTAGCACAGAATCAATGAAAATCGAATTCTTCTCAGAATGACGGTATTGTAAGCAGGAGATAATCGGCAGGAATTTGGTTATACTGCGGAGTAGACAATGGAATGAAGAAATAGCACGTGTAACACGTGTGAGAATGTAATCATCACTCATATTGTAGGCCTAGATGCTAAGCTAACACACTACATTAAACAAGATAAATGCATCTCCCATCTCATATGCACGCCTGAATGTTTCATCATTGTGATTGGCTCTAATTGCTCAATGAGGAACAGCTGTTGAGGCTTGAACTAACTTTTTTTCACAGAGCTGGAGAATATTGACACTTTTGAATTCACAGGGTCGTAATCTGAATCAATCTAGTACCTAACAGACAATAACACGGACTGATTCACACCTTAAACACATCAATACATATGCAGACACATGCAGGCACACACACTTCATGTCAAAATGAATTCTTATATAATGTAACATCTTCCTTACAAGTGTCCCAGATAATCAATATACTTTGGATTTCATACGACAATACACACCATTGTTAAACTGATCCTCCATTGTCCACACTCGAGTTAACATGAATTCCCTATAATTGAATTATACTAGGAATTATTCGTTTGATTTCAACATTCAACATTTCAACCTTGAAGAAAGCAAGGATTCCTTCCGTTTGCGCTTAACTTGAAGAAAGGCAATGTGATGAACAAGTTTAGTGATAGAAGGATCTATTCCATTGATGGCACAGCAGTTTGCCGTACCTGCTAGTTTCAACTGATTGGATACAGCCACTGTGTAATCAGAGATTATTGTCAGAGAGATACAAAGAGATAAATGGATGTTCCGTTCCGGTCTTATTCTTAATGTGCATTAGGTAATAGATATCACTTTATAGTCCGTAGTTGGGAAAAGACAAAAGTGTGCTGAGACAAATATTTGGTTGTAGTAGTTTTTAAAGTTTTATAGTGATTGCATGATCAAATCATAAAAAAGTCATTTGATAAACACAACTTTAATTGAATAAATACATACAGTACAGTATATCAGAAAGATACCGTAACTCTTGTGATCATAAGTAATACGACACTTTCTAAAACGTGTAGCTGAATCGATTGGCAAGATCAATCCCTTCCTGATAGTCCTTTCCTATCTAAGGACAGGATGTTAAATCATTCAATGAGAAAGTTCCATGGAAAGCCATCACAGCTCGCTTCTGGCTCGAAACAGATGGATGGCGGGTATTGGCGTCCCTTACACTAACCCTCTGAGATGGTCTCACCACGCGCGCATGATGTTACTTAGGTAACTGCTGCCAATATAGACAGCAGTGACATCACAACCCCTTAAATCGGTAAACGGAGGGGGACGTTGTCACGCCTGCTCCCGCTCCCCCTCCCTGGCGCTCGAAGGCGCCAGGCTCCTCAGCATTAAGCACACCTGCCTTCCCCAGTCACGTGCATCAGCGATTATTGGACTCACCTGGACTCAATCACCTGTGTCATTACCTCCCCTATATCTGTCTGTTCCCAAGCTCTGTTCCCTGCTGCAGGATTAATGTTTTTTTGTCTTTGCATACCCGGTTCTGACGCTGTCTCTGTCCTGTTTGATATCTGTTCCATATTAGATGTTCTACTCCCCGTACCTGCTTCTCTTCTCCAGCGTCGGTCCTTACAGACGTCGAGGGACATGATTCAGCAGAAGTTCAGCTTAGTCCAATTTCTTCTTTCTTTCTCTTCCTCGTCTTTTTTTATTTTGTCCAAACAGACTGGCGTGGTGAGAAAATGGCATAGCATTGTTTTTTGCCTTCTGTTCTGTCAGTGTGTCACCTTTGTAGTCTCTCACTGTCACAGGCCATTGATCACAGCAAAGTATTGCTTTTGTTCTATGCACTATGCTAAAATAGAATGAATGTCAAAGGGAAATATTTCAGAGTATATTTCAAAAGCTGAAATGAAGGAAATATATATTCAAAGCCGTAAATCAACAAAGTCAGGAGGGAGGGGTGTGAGAATCAGACATGAATAACTTCCAACGAGGGGAGTCGTGTGTTGCTGTTTCCTAGTCACTTGCTTCCTCTCTTTCTCCACAGAGAGGAAATTGAAAAAACGGGGACTTCCTGAATTGTGCTCTTCCTGCTTCCAGGCCTATATGGGAGAGAGATTGAGTGGTCTCAGTGTGCTCGTTCCATGCTTCCACCGCTGGGTCAGGGGACCAAGGAGAGAGCAGCTTACATTATCACAGCAGTGGAGGGAGACTACATCAACATGTGGTTATGCACCTGTAATAACAACTGTCCACCCGTTTAAACGCAACGCCGTACCCCTGCGAGCCACATTCTGGCAACGTCAGCTACTCATCTGCATGCATATTTGTCTGGACAGCTAGGGAGGTTTTATGTTCAGCCTTTACATTAGACATTGCGTTATACTCTACGGTGTTAACTGTAGTTCCTCCTTACTGTCTTCTGCTAGGCTAACACTGGTGTAACCATTCCCTTGTTACCACGGGGAAAACCAGCCTGGGATATAGATGATGTAGGCTTCACTGGTACAGTAAGCCTCGTGGAAATGTAATATATGAGTATAGGAACGTTCTAGACAAGCACAATTGTGGATGTAGACCTGGGCGGATTACGATCAAAATAAATCCATCCACGCCTTCAAATTCCATCATTAAGTAATCAAAGGCTCAGAGAAGTTGATGGGAAAACATTCTGCAGTACATAGGGAATTTCCAAAAATGCGGCGGGAAACATACTGTACGCTTTTGATTCTCTGTGATGTCGCTGAGACCTCCTAAGCTGCGCAAATCTTTTGATTGAACGTGAGTCAAATCATGTTGACATGAATAATGAGGTTCTATACCTCCTGGCACAGCCAGAGAACTGTATGTCACTTAGGATGAATATTAGATTCTCAAAAGGAGAAAAATTCCCCAGCCTAGGATTTTTCCACTTTTGTGGCTGAGGTTAGCATGTGGATTCATTTATTCAACAGAGAAATGAAAAGGTGTTTCTGTCTGGGTGTGTGTGTGTGTGTGTCCTCACTAACTATAATTAGCTAATAAAAACGTAGTAAGATATTTCTAGTCGTTCGAGTGGCTCAGCCTACAATCTCTAAGATATACATATAAATGCCCATATAAAAAAGCACACTAAACCCGAACTAAATATTTGTCCAAAATGCTATCATTGCCAAGTCATTTAGCCCCTTTCTTTTCTGCCCACAACTAAAAGAGGCTTGGTGGTTGGTGCGCGGTTTAATTGCACATCTGGTAGCAGTTAGGACTGCGTACTTGGCACCGCGGAGGCTTCTACAATCGAGGAAAGCAGCACGTTCCATGAGCCTGGCCCAGCCTCTCTCCCCCACGTCTCCTGGCTAGAAACAAAATACCCATTTGGCGCAAAAGGAATTTGACCCTTGATCTCCATGGGCGGGAGGGTGTCTCCTTGGCATTGACTTTTAGTCATTATTTGATTGAACTTTTTTGAGTTCTTGGACAGTGGGAACTTTGCTCTGGGAAGTGTGGGGGAGAATGTGTGCGAAGGAGAGAGACAGAGCTCAATGGGTTGGGGGACTGTTTGTGGGAGGGAGAGAGGGAGAAAGAAAGAATAAGAGAAATGGATGATGATACTTGTGATAGGGGCTCAGTGGGTTGTCTACTGCCTATTTACTGTATCATTGCCTCTTATGATGCCACGTTGCACGGCCCTCCTCGTAACAAATGTGACTGATCTTTTTCTCCTGGGTGGAAAAAGCGTTATTTTGATCATCCAGTGGGAGGACTGGAAGGATGTTTGAACAGCTGGCTCCGTGATCCATCTGTTAACGGGCTTGGCGTAGCATATTCCTGCCCTTGCCATATTCAACACCTCTCGCCCATTCCTTCTCTACATTCATACATAAATTCACACTTTTTCATTTAAAAATCCAAATAAATTGTCTGTAGACGAAAGGATGTAGCGCTCTTCAGTAGTGCGAATGATATCAACCACGATTAAAATGAATGCCGTTGTTTTAATTGAGATGAGACCTGGGACCTAGAACGTTCAGTATTTAATGGAATGCCGTGTAGCCTTGGGCATTTCCAGCCTAGCCGCTAGTGTAACAGTATAACTTTAGTCCATCCCCTCGGAAGCGAACCAGGGACCCTCTGCACAGATCAACAACTGACACCCACGAAGCATCGTGACCCAACAACAACACTTACTGTCAACCTAGACGGGTAAACACCAAAACAAACACACTATTGAAGCCATGTGAACTTCCATGAGATAGGTAACACTCACGTAATTCGCAATTGCGTAAAAGAACACACCAGAATTGGTGGAATGCTAGTTTCTCGAGCCAACTAGTCACAGAGATCTCCAAGAACAGACCAGGACAACTATAATCTCCATAACGACATAAGTACATATAATCACAATAATCACCTACTTGTGTGGGTTCTTAATATCACCTTCTTATTATTGGAGGGTCAATTCTAGGTTTCGCTAGCATGATTGCTATATACTACTATGCTAGTTTATTGCTGCTCTAGCAAAACATGGCTCTGAATAAATTCATTGTTATTCACCAGGGGAGGAATGCAATTATAAATGCATTATGTGAAGTTGAGAGCAGCAGTACAGGATGTGCCGATGAGAACGGCATTAGTCCAACCACCGACACACTTTGCATATCTGCAATCCAAGCAACTCAGCCCCCTCCCGCACCTTCTCACCATGGTAATGGACAGGCATGGTCACAGTCTCCTTGGCACAGTCCATCTGTTGTTATTGCCTTTTTTGAAGGGGGGGGGGGGGGGGGGGGGGAGTTGCGAAGGGAGTTCCCGACCACATGAGCGGTGCAGGCCTGTTTTTACGGTACATTAGCGTTAGCGCTGGGCTAACGCGCTGCATGACGTCCATTTTCTAAATGCAAGCTGCTGACGCAGATGGCCGACTCGAGTGGGCTGTAGTGGAGGAGGCAGTAGCGGTGCTCCCCCACCACAGAAACAACCTCACGACAAAAAGCTAATCCACATCCGGACATTCAAAAAGGTCACATTTCCTCAATATGGTGTTCTATTACTTTTGTTTGCCAAACTGTGAATAATAGTATACAGTGATTTGATATCCCTCCTCCTATAAGGTCTCATTTACATTCTAGAGCCACTCATACTGGAGTTGTTACTTTCTCAGTAGACTACTTATGGTTTCTCTCCAAAATCCACAAAGAGAATAGTGTGTTTGAATAAACATGATCATGCGAGCAGCCAACCCCTTCTCGCTCTGACTAGTAAAAGGCAGCCATCATAGACAGTACGAGTCTGGTTCCTCTATAGGCAAGTTATGATTGGTGCCAGCTATTGAGGCATCTTTAAGGAACACATGATTAGCTGTTGCAATTGCACCAGCATACCGGCCCAGAACATGATGCTAGCGCGGGTACAGTATTCCAAACGAACAGTAAAGTCCCGGTATGTTTTTGTATATTGGAGCAGAAACATCCTCATCTGCTGTCACAATGGCCGTCCAGAGACTTAGCAGGATCACACACTGTGAAACAGGAGTTTAATGGGCCATTCGGTTTGTACAATCAGCAGCCAATCACCTTCCTTAGGGTTCTGGGGACCAACTTTGGAGACTCCTGTGTGTGCAAGGCATCTGGCGTCAATGCTGGAGAGGCTGTAGAGAGAGACGTTCCTGTTCCCTTGGTGGAGGAGCATGCCGGAATGTGGCGCAGTGGTATTTCTTCGATGCTTGGACCGGCCACACTCTCTGCTAGCGGGGTGTGTGTTTGTGCCGGTGTGTCTGTGTGTGTTTGTTTTCTGTGCGCACACGGTCAGTCTGTCTGTGTGTGTGTCCATTTGTGGGGAGACAGGTGGCAGGGGCACCCTGACTATCTTCCCCTTAGATGGTGTGAGAGATGGGCAGACGTGGAGAGGTGTCGGGGGGGGGGGGGGGGGGGGGGTCAGATCCATTCTAGGACACAGCTAAGCAAAAGATCAAGGTGAAACACTCACGGCTCTGTGAGGATGAAGGATTTAAAGTGGGACACTGCTGTATCATCTCCAAGTCTAATCAGTGTATCAGAATTAAACATCAAATCTAATCTTCGGTTTTCTCAGATGGCTGGTTTGAACTAAAGGTCCTGAAATTTAAAGACACTCTGGCCCATTCAATATTTTACAGTCATGCTCTGGTTTATAAGGAGCTTATGCTGTGTGATGTCATCATTCTTACTTTAGGGCAATTCCACGTAACGGAATTCAAATCAAATCAAATGTTATTTGTCACATGCGCCGAATACAACTGTGAAATGCTTACTTACAAGCCCTTAACAAACAGTGCAGTTGTAAGAAAAATACGTTTCAAGTAAAATGTTTTAAATTAAAGTAACAAATAGTAAAAGAGCAGCAGTAACATAGCAGTAGTGAGGCTACAGTATATACAGGGGGTACCGGTACAGAGTCAATGTTTTTCACATTGAAATGTATGCCAAACAAAAACGATTGACTTCCAAGTTTAACCAACCATACAACTCTATGCATGGGCCGATAGGTAGCCTAGTGGTTAGAGTGTTGGGCCAGTTACCGAAAGGTTGCTGGTTTGAATCCTTGACCTGACAAGGTAAAAATCTGTCACTCTGCCCCTGAACAAGGCAGTTAACCCATTGTTCCCCTGTAGGCCGTCATTGTAAATAAGAATTTGTTCTTAACTGACTTGCCTATTTAAATTGAAAAAATAACTACTTTAAAAAATGTACACAGTAAATATATAAACAAATTGGGAAAAACTGCAGATTCTGTTACCAAACTTTGTATCTGCACAGTTCTTCCTGTAAGTTGTAACATTTTCAGAGGAAATTATTAAAGGTAGTCCTTGGCGCATAATATTTTATGGTTTGTTAAACTTTGAAATCAATGGCTTTTGTTTGGTATATATTGTCAATATGTGTATGAAGGCGAAGTCAGGTGCAGGAGAGCAGAGTATGATTAAATAAAGCGCACTTTATTATAGTTCCAAACCGGGAGCACAACAAAACAAACGCACTCAAAAAACGGAACAATAAAGTAAAGCGCTTAACAAACATCACTTGACATGAAGACAATTACACACAAAACATGATGGGAAACAGAGGGTTAAATACAAGTAGATTGATTGGGGAAATGAAAACCAGGTGTGTATGAAAACAAGACAAGACAAATGGATATATGAAAAATGGAGCGGCGATGGCTAGAAAGCCGGTGACGTCGATCGCCGAACGCCGCCCGAACAAGGAGAGGAGCCGACTTCGGCGGAAGTCGTGACATATATTTAACGTGAAAAATGTCGGTGTAATTCCGTATCCATGAAATTGCCCTTTATCATTCCGGTCCTTGTGGTTTTTGCCACCGGAGGAGGAATATATACATACATTCCTATGTGGTGACTGAAATTCTGGGTTATGTTGTGGTCCTATTGAATTAATTGTACATACAGAATACACCAAGTGACGAAAAGCAGGCCACAAGCATTGAGGGATTTAACGTAGTTACTTTAAGCAGGTGGAAGAGTGTTTTAGAGCTCATGAGGATGTTCCATTATACTAATACTCCTCGTTTCCTCACTTACACTTTCAAACCTCCGCAACTCTCTCCCCCTCTTTATTAAGACCACACTGGGCCTCCACAAAATCAGCCGATGCACCATCTGCCCACACTAGCCCGTGTCATATCCTCCCTCCCTATAAAAAAACATGCAGAACAAGCATCACCCTAATTATGACCCTCACATCTGTTGTCATTGCATTTTTAAAGACATGATTTACTGTATTCATAATACATTATCATCTATGACTATGATACATTATCTGTGAAGCCCCGGCAGCAGAAGAGCCTACTGTACACACTGTGCTGACAGATTTACTGACTGATGCACTCCAATAGTGACTGGGAGATTTACAGCAGGTTTGTTGCCATTGAGCCCAAGACACCTCCTGGTGCAGTCTGGGCTCATTTCTATTAAGATTAATAATGGCCGTATTTACGAGGAAAACTGTCCCTCCAGGACACTTACGGCTGCACTGTGCCAAACCGCCACTGGAACAAATGCAATAGGCTGATTGAGGGAAAATCAAAGTGAGAGAGAGAGCCCGTGTGTGTGTGTGTGTGTGTGTGTGTGTGTGTGTGTGTGTGTGTGTGTGTGTGTGTGTGTGTGTGTGTGTGTGTGTGTGTGTGTGTGTGTGTGTGTGTGTGTGTGTGTGTGTGTGTGTGTGTGTGTGTGTGTGTGTGTGTGTGTGTTTTGTGCAAGTGAGTGTGCATCACCTGGTAGACGGCTAGTGATGGCTGTTGAACGGTCTGATGGCCGGGTAATTAAAGCTGTTTTTTACTCTCTCTGTCTTGGGTCTGATACACCTGTACTGTCTCCGTCTGTCAGACAGTAGCCAAGTGAACAGTCCATGGCTCAGGTGACTAAGGTCCTTAATAATCTTCAAATCAAATTGTATTGGTCACATACACATATTTCGCAGATGTTATTGCAGGTGTAGTTAAATGCTTGTGTTCTTAGCTCCAACGGTGCAGTAGTATCTAACAATTAACAACAATACACACAAATCTAAAAGTAAAATATTTGAATAAAAAAATATGTTGGAATGGCATTGACTAAAATACAGTAGAACTATTTAATGAAGCTGCCAGTTGAGGACTTGTGAGGCGTCTGCTTCTCAAACTAGACACTCTAATGTACTTGTCCTCTTGCTCAGTTGTGCACCAGGGCCTCCCACTCCTCTTTCTATTCTGGTTAGAGGCAGTTTGCGCTATTCTGTGAAGGGAGTAAGACACAGCGTTGTACGAGATCTTCAGTTTCTTGGCAATTGCTCGCATTTCTCAGAACAAGAATAGACTGAGAAGTTTCAGAAGAAAATGTTTCTGGCCATTTTGAGCCTGTAATCGAACCCACAAATGCTGATGCTTCAGATACTCAACTAGTCTAAAGAAGGCCAGTTTTCTTTCTTCTTTAATCAGGACAACAGTTTTCAGCTGTGCTAACATAATTGCAAATGGCTTTTCTAAGGATCAATCATCCTTCTAAAATGATAAACTTGGATTAGCTAACACAACGTGCCATTGGAACACAGAGAGTGATGGTTGCTGATAATGGGCCTCTGTAAGCCTATGTAGATATTCCATAAAGAATCTGCTGTTTCCAGCTACAATAGTCATTTCCAACATTAACAATGTCTACACTGTATTTCTGATCAATTTTATGTTATTTAAATGGATAAAAAATTTGCTTTTTGTTCAAAAACAAGGACATTTCTAAGTGACCCCAAACTTTTGAACGGTAGTGTATATACAGTGCATTCAGAAAGTATTCAGTCCCCTTTACTTTTTCCACATTTTGTTACGTTACAGGCTTATTCTAAAATGGATTAAATTATATTTTGCCCTCATCAATCGAAACACAAATACCCCATAATGACGAAGCGAAAACAGGTTTTTCCATAAACTGCTTACAGGATAAGGAAACCTAAATGTAATTTTGTAAATTAGGTGAACTATCCCTTTAACATTGAGGTTAACTATTCCTTTAACCATCTAATGGTCAGAACCTGGTAATATCAGGATGTAGGATGGGAAATAAACCTAACAACTTGAATGACTAATTTCTCTGAAAACATCACCAACTTCACTGGAAATACATTAAATAGGATGAGAAACAATACTCCAAGCCGCAGCTCCATAGTTCTTGTCAGACATAGAAAACTGATGCCACATACTTGTTGTTGGGGTGGGATTGGTGTGTGTGTGTGTGTTGGGGGGGGTTGGCATTTGACCATTTCTTTGGATTCATCATGTCTAACTCATTGTTAAGAAAAGTTTGGTCCAATTCAGATGTTAGGTCCTATATGTTTTGAATATTACATGAATCCTATAAATTAAAATGACCAATTTAGATGCTATCAATGTGATTAATTTCTCAGAGATTAAATAATATTTCATCAAAATAATGTTGCAGTAATGCTAATCTTATCTGTTTCTAACAACAAGAAACAATTTCAGAACAATCTGAGAAGGTGCGTGTTAAAATCTAATTATTGTGCTTTTTGAGGTGATACCAGTCAACTGACAACACTTACTAAAAATCTGGGGCAGACTGGTACTCAGATACACTAACCGGCTATCAAATAAATAAATTAACAAGCATTGCCAACACAAATCTACTGTGGGAGCTTCCAAGTCAGACAGGATCAGGTGAATAAAAGTTCATGGTCATTCGTTGTCTAAGACTGAGACTCCTCCACAGTGATTCCCATGATTTAGTGTATTAACTAAGCTCTGCAGGTAGTGTTTGGGAGCTAGTAGACAGTACCCCTTCCCAGTAGTACACACTCCCACTCTCTGACTCCGTATGATATGATTAACACCATTGTGATTTGGCTTCATATTTCTATATTATGAGTCAACTTGAGGTCAAGTCTCTCTTACTCTACTCTAACCTTTCCCACCAGATACTAAAACACTTAGTTATGCTTATTAAAAGTTAATTAATGATAAACAGGCCAATTACACTGATTTCATCTTTCAAAACAGTTGAAAATCTGTTTATGGAGATAGCTTTTAAATACATAATTTGCAACTGCCTCTTTAAATAGTCAGCCTATAAATTCATCACCATAAAATGACATGTACTGTAGATCACTATTAATATAGAGTATTAGCTCTTATTCATCACCCTTTACCACCAGTGAATGATCAACCATGGTGTTAATGTGCCAAAGTCAGCTATAACTCCAAATGACGGTGATTATCTTCAGCTGTGTCAACCAAATGTCATTAGAGACTTGCTGTACTGTTCTGAACATTATTATATCAAATCAAATACATTTTTATTCGTCACATGCACCGAATACAGATGTAGACCTTACTGTGAAATGCTTACTTACAAGCCCTTAACCAACAATGCAGTTCAAGAACTAGAGTTAAATAAACTAAAGTAAAAAATGTAATTAAAAGTAACACAATAAAATAACAATAACGAGGCTATATATATTTAACAAGGCAAGTCAATTAAGAAAAAAAATATTATTTACAATGACGGCCTGAACCCGGACGACGCTGAGCCAAATTGTGCGCCACCCAATCACGGCTGGTTGTGATACAGTCTGGAATCAAACCAGGATATGTAGTGACGCCTCTAGCACTGAGATGCAGTGCCTTCGACCGCTCCGCCACTCAGGGGGTAGAAGCTGTTAAGGAGCCTTTTGGACATAGACTTGGCACTCCGATACCGCTTGCCGTGCATTAGCAAACAGAACAGTCTATGACTTGGTGACTGGAGTCTTTCATATTTCTTGGGCCTTCCTCTGACACCGCCTGGTATAGAGGTCCTGGATCGCAGGAAGCTTGGCCCCAGTGATGTACTGGCCCGTACACACTACCCTCTGTAGCGCCTTATGGTTGGATGCTGAGCAGTTGCCATTCCAGGCGGTGATGAAACCGGCCAGGATGCTCTCGATAGTGCAGCTGTATACATCTTTGAGGATCTGGGGACCGATGCCAAATCTTTTCAGTCTCCTGAGGAGGAAAAGGTGTTGTTGTGTCCTCTTTACAACTGTATTGCTGTGCTTGGACCACGATAGTTTGTTGGTGATGTGGACACCAAGGGACTTGAAGATCTCGACCCGCTTCACTACAGCCCCATCAATGTGAATGGGGATGTGTTTGGCCCTCCTTTTCCTGTAGTTCTCGATCATCTCCTTTGTCTTGCTCACGTTGAGGGAGAAGTTGTTGTCCTGGCACCAAACCCTCCCTACAGGCTGTTTCATCATTGTTGGTGATCAGGCCTACCACTGTTGTGACATCAGCAAACTGATTGATGGTGTTGGAGTCATGCTTGGCCACGCAGTCATGGGTGAACAGGGAGTAGAGGAGGGAACGAAGCACGCATCCCGAGGGGCCCCCCGTGATGAGGATCAGCGTGGCAGATGTGTTGTTTCCTACCCTTACCACCTGGGGGCGGCCCGTCAGGAAGTCCAGGATCCAGTTGCAGAGGGAGGTGTTTAGTCCCAGGGTCTTTAGCTTAGTGATGAGCTTTGAGGGCACTATGGTGTTGAACGCTGAGCTGTTGTCAATGAACAGCTTTCTCACATAGGTGTTCCTTTAGTCCAAGTGGGAAAGGGCATTGTGGAGTGTTATTTAGATTGCATCATCTGTGGATCTGTTGGGGCGGTATGTGAATTGGAGTGGGTCTAGGTGTACGGGATGATGGTGTTGATGTGAGCCATGACCAGCCTTTCAAAGCACTTCATGGGCACCGACTTGAATGCTACGGGGCGGTAGTCATTTAGGCAGGTTACCTTCGCTTTCTTGAGCACAGGGACTATGGTGGTCTGCTTTAAACATGTAGATATTACAGACTCAGTCAGGGAGAGATGAAGACACCTGCCAGTTGGTACGGGCATGCTCTGAGTACATGTTCTGGTAATCCATCTAGGCCCGCGGCTTTGTGAATGTTGACCTGTTTAAAGATCTTGCTCACATAGGTTACGGAGAGCGTGATTACACAGTCGTCCGGAACAGCTGGTGCTTTCATGCATACTTCAGTGTTGCTTGCCTTGAAGTGAGCATAAAAGGCATTTAGCTTGTCTGGTAGACTCGCGTCACTGGGCAGCTCACGGCTGGGTTTCCCTTTGTAGTCCCTAATAGTTTGCAAGCCCTACTCGCCCCATCCGACGAGTGTCAGAGCTGGTGTGGTAGGATTCAATCTTAGTCCTGTATTGAAGCTTTGCATTTTTGATGGTTCGTCTGAAGGCATAGCGGGATTTCTTATAAGCGTCCGGATTAGTGTTTGGGGCGGCAGGGTATTCTAGTGGTTAGAGCGCTGGACTAGTAACCGAAAGGTTGCAAGATTGAATCCCGAGCTGACAAGGTAAAAATCTGTCGTTCTGCCCCTGAACAAGGCAGTTAACCCACTGTTCCTAGGCCGTCATTGAAAATAAGAATTTGTTCTTAACTGACTTGCCTGGTTAAATAAAGTGTCCTGCTCCTTGAAACTGGCTACTTTAGCTCGGTGCGGATGTTGCCTGTAATCCATGGCTTCTGATGTGTACGCACGGTCACTGTGGGGACGACGTCATCAATGCACTTATTGAGGAAGCTGGTGACTGAGGTGGTTATACTCCTCAATGTCATTGGATGAATCCCAGAACATATTCCAGTCTGTGCTAGCAAAACAGTCCTGTAGTGTAGCATCCGCGTCATCTGACCACTTCCATATTGAGCGAGTCACTGGTACTTCCTGCTTTAGTTTTTGCTTGTAAGCAGGAATCAGCAGGATATAATTATGGTCAGATTTGCCAAATGGAGGGTGAGGGAGAGCTTTGTATGTGTCTCTGTGTGTGGAGTAAAGGTGGTCTACAGTGTTTTTTCTCTGTGTGGCATGCTGGTAGAAATGAGGTCAAACGGATTTATGTTTGCCTGCATTAAAGTCCCTGGCCAATAACAGAGCCGCTTCTGGAAGAGCATTTTCTTGTTTGCTTATGGCCTTACACAGCTCGTTGAGTGTGGTCTCAGTGCCAGCATCGGTTTGTGGTGGTAAATAGAAAAAAATATAGAGAAAAACTCTTCCTTAATAGACATCACGCACCAGTTATTGACAAATAGAAACACACCCCCACATCTCATCTTACCAGTTGTAGCTGTTCTGTCCTGAAGATGCACGGAAAACCCAGCCAACTGTATATTATCCGTGTCGTTGTTCAGCCACGACTCGGCGAAGCATAAGATATTACAGTTTTTAATGTCCCGTTGGTAGGATAGTCTCGAACAGAGATCATCCAGTTTATTCTCCAGTGATTGCACATTGGCCAATATAACAGATGGTAGAGGCGGGTTACCCAATCGCTGACGAATTCTCACAAGGCATCCCGATCTCTGCCCCCTGTATTTACATCTTTTCTTCACGCGAATGACAGGGATTTGGGCCTGGTCTCAGAGAAGCAGTTTATACTTCGCATCGGACTCGTTAAATAAAAAAATCTTCTTCCAGTTTGAGGTGATTAATCGCTGTTCTCATATCCAGAAGCTCTTTTCATTGGTAGCAGTAGCATTATGTACAAAATAAGTGACAAACAATGTTAAAAACCCAGAAAATAGCACAGTTGGTTGGAAGCCCGTTAAATGGCAGCCATTGTCCATCTATTATACAGTAAGCAGGCCTGTGGACCGGAGTGTGTAGCCAAAAACAAACTACCTCTATCTAATTTCGGGGCAATATGAGACCTTAATGCTAGGTACTATCACATTCCTCTTTAGAAAGGGACCATTCACTCTGACACAGCAAGGAGAGGGAGGGAGGTTTATGTAGCCGAGGGGACATTTAAAGGATCCCCCCCCCCCCAGTGTTGGACAACGCTGAGAGGCCATGCTGGTTTGAGAACATGGAATTAGAAGTGGTCCAAACCACAATGACATGAGCAGGAGGAAAGAGTGTGATGTCATAGTAGAGTGATGTGATGGAGGTTGCCGATGATTGGACGCAAGCCTTGTCTGACCTTAGGGGAACTTTTCTGGGTAGAATGAAAAAGTCTTTAGCTAAGTACTTGAGTTATTTACTAAGATAGATTACTTAGCAATTTAGCAAAAACAAACAATAGAATGTGTTCTTGCCTGATGCATGTTTTTTTAGCTTATATGTAAAAAAAAATAAATAAGATATATATATATATACTGTTTTCTGAATGCGATAAACGCAAACTACAAGCTGGATAGACTGATTTATGTGTCACACCAATTTTGCCTAGATTGCCTTTTTAATTTAAGATATCTGAGATCTCTGAAAGAAAAAAAACGTCCCTAGTGAAAAACATAAAACTGCTCCCAACGCATGCCAATATACAGTATATTGTTTCAAGATGACCGAAAGATTTCTGCAAAAATCTTCTTGAGTTTTGGAATCATAAGTTGACTGTCACGTTGATAAAGAGCACAGTCTGTGTCCATTATACCCCGTCTACTGTCTACTGTATTGATGACACCATGTCCCCCCTCCTCTGTGGCGTTCACGTCCCCCTTTCTCTGTGGCATTTCATCGTTCAATTGGATTCAAAGATTAAAGTCATCATTTAAGTACCAAGAAATGCTTTCAAGTGCTTTCATGTGAAATAATGCCTCCCATATAATATACTGACAAAGTGTGGCTTAGCTTAAGCTCTTTGCTATGGACACAAATAGTTTGTGACATGAAAGGGATTCAATTAGTCAGTAAAATGTTATACTTTTCAACATGGAACCACACACGGACTCTAAGCTGCATTAGACCACTTAATAGAGATGAATTAAATGCTTAGTCTGTGGGGAATATAACAATGCTTGATCTCCCTGGCCTCCTGGATCCTGATGCTAAAATTATATTAAGGGGACTGTTTGGAATTATTGGATGCAAATCTGTGTTTGGTTATTTAAATAAAATAAAAAATACCGTTTTTTGAATGACTAATAAAGTCATGGGACTGTTGAAATGTCGTTTGAGGCTGGGAGACAGATTCATGAGGGTTTCTTTTCTTTCGCTGAAATCTATGAATGTAAAGAGGTTTCCATATAAAAAGTTAGTCATAAAGGATGTTCTCAGATACGCTTATAGAGGCTGAGTTTGTTTTTGGTTCCTACCAAACCTGGGTACAAATAGCATTTGCTTTCTTTTAAATACTTTGAGTATTTAGTTGTGCCAACCTGGAGTGCCAGATGGGTGAGGTTTGCGTTGTTTTGCATGTGTGTTTGGAACTATAATCATTTATCCTCCCACACTGCTGAGTCACACTAACCAGAATGTATAGCTGCATTGTAATGGCTCAGGTATTAATCTTTGATCACCCATAATAAGAATTTCAATCAACAATTTCATGAGCGTCCCAATTCATATGATCTAACCTCTGGGTGTAATTCCACTGCCACCCAGCAGAGACCACTGTGGGCAAACATCTTCCAATAACAGGACCTTTGACATCATCAACCTTGAGCCCTGACATGAACACATGCACCAATGTCATTGCTATGGAAACATCTATTTCCAGGAACTGGAGTTTAAGCCTATGTCGGGAAATCTGTGGTTCTGGTCATATTCTTTTTAGTTATAGCTGCATTCTAACATAACTTCCAGGGTTTGGCTATTGACTGTCTGTAGTCTGTTTACATTCATTCAAAGTGAGAGGTACAGCAGCTTAGAGTAGACACCACTAAAATAAGTCACCGCCCTATCTTTCAGACCGACATTCAGTGACACCTCACTCTTTCTTTATCACACAGACCCAAACTCCTCGCCCTACAAAAGGAAGCTTGACAAACTCCTCAGTGAGCAAACACAATGAGGAGTTCTACCTAGACAGTGATTTGCAGGCTGTAGTGTAATTCAGCCTGGCACGTCACAGACACCAGCTAGACACATTGTGTACCCATCTTTCCCTTTGAAGCAGACTAATGTCCCGTAAGAAAGCAGGTGTGTGGGAAGAGACAAAGGACATGCAAAAGCACTGGCAGGAAAGCTTAATGGATCAGAAACAGTGACAAACAGATGCATCTCCTCTCCTGCATTTGTTTTTGGTGCTTGTTTGGTTTCCATGTAAAAATGACAAGCTCGGGTGCCTCGATGAGTCACACGTGGCTGTCGTTCCATTCATCCAATAAACAGGCTGGGAAATATTGTATTACTGCCATTTGTCTTAGAAATGATTTTGCATTCAAAAGCTGTTTTATGTCTGTTTGTTTATTCTTAGTGTGTGTGTGTGTGTGTGTGTGTGTGTGTGTGTGTGTGTGTGTGTGTGTGTGTGTGTGTGTGTGTGTGTGTGTGTGTGTGTGTGTGTGTGTGTGTGTGTGTGTGTGTGTGTGTGTGTGTGTGTGTGTGTGTGTGTGAGAGAGAGAAAAATGCCTTCATAATTCTCATAACAACCTGCTGATGCGCTGAAACAGATTAACCATTAATGATTAAAGCGAGCTCAGAAGCAACCAGTCTTTGTAGATAAACTCCAAAGCAAGTGTTTACTGCAGCCAGAGAAGAAAAGCTTCCATCTGATCTAAGACTATAAACGAAATGAGCCTGTGAAAATCTCCAAAACGTTCCAAACCCTATTTAATTTGTTAATAGAACTGGTGAACACTGTGTAGCCAACAGAAAGTCAACAAGAGAGAAAGGGAGTTTTTCTCAGAGAATGACAGCCTTATTGAGATCCTACCTTTGCCGGAAGCCTTTTTTACATGGATCCATGCCAGCAAATACTTACCGTAAACCAGCCATATTGTTAGGAAAAGCTCACTCATATTACAATGGCCTGCAGTGCCCTGATCCTCAAAGTTATAGCCTACTTGAAAATGTTTCTGACTTGACAGAATACTGGTATGTAGTCCTACAGTGTTTTCCAGCCCTTTAGATGGGTTACCTGACAATGCCATGAAAACTATGCACACGCTTCAATGGGGCAGAAGGCTCTGTGTTGTTGTGATTCTGGATGGCCAGATAGCTAGCTACAATGACAAGAAGATGCCATGTGGGCAATTGTAGGTGTCTCGTTTCAGCTAGTTTTATCTTGTTCTCGGTAGCATGTCTTGTTTTGGGATGTTTTGACTGATGTCACATCTATGCTAATATGTCTAAAATTCACTAGCTAGCTAACCAACAACTGTAACAATGTACTCGAGAGACAACAAGTGCTCATTATGCAAATGTATTTATCAATAAATATTGGAGACAAAATATAGTTTACATGTTGTCAACAACTAAGCCAACACTGACTTGCCTAGTTAAATAAAGGTTAAATAAAAAAAAAAGTAAAAAAATGCGTTGCTAAACAACCAACCCGGCTATAGCTGGAGCTCGACTGATTCCAGTTGGCATTTTGTCCACCTGAGCAATGTTACCTGACTCCAACTCAAGTGCCTTGTCTGTCCAGGCCTAGAGCAAATATTGCCAGTCATCTTAAGGAGTCCACTTAAGAATACATATCCACTATTTTTGCTGCTGCCCCTTACTGTTTTGGAGGGGCAGGTCTATACTCCTAAAAGTATAGAATTGAACATAAAAGTGTTTGTCATTGAGACTGTAAAAACTAATGTGCTACAGCAACCAAATTCACCAAAAAGCACGTTCCCAAACCTATAGCGTACATACCATTCTCAACACTCCTTACACAATACTTAAATACTTAACCACAAACTATAAAAAGCTATACATGGTGAAATAAATAATGTTTATGGAGGATGATTTATATTGGCTTGCGAAAACACAAACCAAAATCAAAGACCACAACACATAAATGTGTCCCAAGACCCAAACGTTAAATAGCGATCCTTTGGGTCCATTCATTTCACATGCTTCCAATTCCGACAGAAATGTTCAAGAGGAAACAGTTGATTTAGGATATTACTTGAGAATGACTTCAATTAGCCATGGATAATGTGAACCCTCAGCATATACATCATGGTTGACAGCACCAAGCGACCAACAGCAGGCTAGTATGACATGTGACTGTGACTTTCCGAGCAGCACATAAAGTCACATGGTCACATGTGACTTTTCAGAGCAGCGACAGGCTCATTTGAAAGGGACATTTCAGAGCGTTGTTATATAGATGACTATGAATGTCAGAATGTTAGTCTAGTAAAGCCTCATCATATTAGACTAAGAGGATAGACTCTGAATACTTAACAGATTAATAGACAATGTTGGGTTGCTATTGTTAGGAATAGGATTCACTGTATCCATGGTAAAGTATAGGAAACTACTTTCTTAATATTTTACCAAATCATTCTGATACGCAGTGAACAATGATTTCACTGTACTGGGATTGGAATAGTTTGTAGTGTAAGAAGCCAACATGCACAAGTTGTTCCTTACTGTTTGGTTGTTCTCAGAATGTTCTCAAAATATGCATTACAGCAACAAGCATATTTACAGAGGCTTGTACACATGTTATATGGACATACACATGTATAGTCTGATCGAAAATGATTGGCACCAATGATAAAGATGAGCAAAAAAGATTGTATAACATAAATAATACAAATACTGGGCTATATTGTACATAAAAATATAATAATGATAAAACATATATATATATATATATATAATACTAATACAATTGCTCAGAGAAAGAGATTTAGTTTAATCCTGAAGAGTCTATTGATGCACCCGTGAAACAATCTAAGTAACAATTAAGAAAATATATATTAAAATCTGTCCATTTGAAACTAGTCTCAGTCCACGCATGTGCCTATGGCAGCCTCCCGCATCTGCGGTGGAAGGTAGCAGAGCTATAGCGGTGTGTGTCAGACAATGAGACAACCCGAAAATCGGTCTGCTCAGGAAAACCTATGTAGCATCCGAACCGTTATGGAAAGGGGAGACTCTCACGATGGTGTTCCACGACCCCCACAAGTGTCGTCGTCTGAACGTAATCCATACAAACAAATGGAAGTATGGAGGTAGGTTGGTGCCAACACAAATAAGGGGTTAAATATGTGTAAAAAAAACTGAATATTTCCTGTGCTTTCTTATATCTCATAGATATAGGACAGACACCTTATTTCTTGTGATTCATGACATTTTTTCCCCAAATTCAATATTTAATCAAATAATTTGTTCATCTTTTTTTTATACATAAAGGGGTCCTAAAACTCAAAATCAAATAGCTAAATGATTAATGGTACTGTATGACCATCCTAAAACCATTCCATATGTTAGCACTTCAGCACCAATCGCTACGTTGTAACGTTGGGTCAGCTAAACGCACAGTGGAGCAGCAGACTCGATACTGTACTGACTCATGGCAGAGCAGGCTGTTTGCTACCTCATTAAAACGTGTTCATTTTGATAAAAATAATGTCACTACAGTAGCTAACTAACTAGCTAACTTGCTAATGGAAGGAGCATGGCATTGAGTGTTGCACTAGCTGGTTGGTTATCTTCTCTTTCGTTTTATATGAGGTGACTGGCTTAGGCTTAGCTAGCAAGGTAATAATGGACAAGTTGTCGTGTACATGATCAAACTTCAGAAATACACTAAACTCCTTAGTTTGATGTAAAATAACGTGACTAAGACCTCCTCGAAATCAAACTTCAAAATGAATTACAGATTTATCGATATCTTGATTTATTTGTCTATTTTTGAGGGCGACAAGTGACTCTTGTTGCTAGGTAACTGTCACGCCCTGGCCATAGAGAGGCTTTTATTCTCTATTTTGGTTAGGCCAGGGTGTGACTAGGGTGGGCATAGTGACTAGGGTGGGCATAGTTTCTTTATTTCTATGTTTTCTATTTCTTTGTGTTTGGCCGGGTGTGGTTCTCAATCAGAGGCAGCTGTCTATCGTTGTCTCTGATTGAGAATCATACTTAGGTAGCCTTTTTTCCCACCAGTGTTTGTGGGTAGTTGTTTTCTGTATAGTTGTAGTTACCTTAGAGAACTGTTCATTTTTCTCTTTGTTATTTTTGTTTCAGTGTTCAGCTTAATAAAATATCATGAACACGTACCACGCTGCGCTTTGGTCCACTCCTTCTTCATCAGACGAGCGTGACAGTAACATTATAAGATTCATGGGAAGAAGTTGCTGCCAAGGGCGCCGAGTAGACATAGGATGCCCATTCGATCAAAAAGCTTTGAAGGACGCAGAGGATCCCTCCATGACTAGACAACTAGCATTTGAGTTTGACTCGATTGACTCGTGAAAGTGCATATCAAGTGATCTAGTGCTCGAAGTGGTCACTCAAAGTGTTGGGTTTAAGATTCAGGCTTAGACCATTCGTCTATACAGAATCTTTCCAGATCCTTGATATCCTTTTTCTGTGCTTCTGGACTGCCCTCTTCAGTTCAAACCACAGGTTTTCAATGGGGTTCAATTATGGAGACTAGCATTTCTTTGTGGATTTTGATGTGGTGTCCTTGGGGTTAAAGTGCATTCGGAAAGTATTCAGACCCCTTGACTCATTCCACATTTTGTTACGTTACAGCCTTATTCTAAAATATATATTTTTTTTTAAATCACCTAATCAATCAACACCCAATAACCAATAATGACAAAGCAAAAACAGGTTTTTAGATTTTAGCAAATTTTCGGAGAAAAGAAAACACTCAAATATCACATTTACATAAGTATTCAGACCCTTTACTCAGGACTTTGTTGAAGCACCTTTGGCAGCGATTACAGCCTTGAGTCTTCTTGGGTATGATGCTACAAGCTTGGCACACAAGTATTTGGAGAGATTCTCCCGTTCTTCACTGCAGATCCTCTCAAGCTCTGCCAGCTTGGATGAGGAGCGTGGCTGCACAGCTATTTTCAGGTTTCTCCAGAGATGTTCGATCGGGTTCAAGTCTGGACTCTGGCTGGGCCACTCAAGGACAATAAGAGACTGCGTTGTCTTGGCTGTGTGCTTAGCGTCATTGTCCTGTTGGAAGGTGAACCTTCACCCCAGTCTGAGGTCCTGAGTGCTCTGGAGCAGGTTTTCATCAAGGATCTCTCTGTACTTTGCTCCGTTCATCTTTCTCTAGATCCTGACTAGTCTCCCAGTCCCTGCCGCTGAAAAACATCCCAACAGCATGATGCTGCCACCACCATGCTTCACCGTAGGTATGGTGCCAGGTTTCCTCCAGATGTGACACTTGGCATTCAGGCCAAAGAGCTCAATCTTGGTTTCATCAGACCAGAGAATCTTGTTTCTCATGGTCTGATAGTCCTTTAGGTGCCTTTCGGCAAACTCCAATTGGGCTGCCATGTGCCTTTTACTGAATAGTGGTTTCCGTCTGGTCACTCTACCATAAAGGCCTGATTGGTGGAGTGCTGAAGAGATGGTTGCCCTTCTGGAAGGTTCTCTGATCTCCACAGAGGAACTCTGGAGCTCTGTCAGAGTGACCATTGGGTTCTTGGTCACCTCCCTGATCAAGGCCCTACTCCCCCGATTGCGCAGTTTGGTTGGGCGGCCAGCTCTAGGAAGAGTCCATTTAAGAATTATGGAGACCACTGAGTTCTTGGTGACTGCAATGCTGCAGAAATGTTTCGGTACCCTCCCCCAGATCTGTGCCTCGATACAATCCTGTCTCAGAAATCTACGGACAATTCCTTTCGACCTCATGCCTTGGTTTTTGCTCTGACATGCATTATCAACTGTGGGACCTTATATAGACAGGTGTGTGCCGTTCCAAATCATGTCCAATTAATTGAATTTACCACAGGTGTACTCCAATCAAGTTGTAGAAACATCTCAAGGATGATCAATGGAAACATGATGCACTTGAGCTCAAATCCGAGTCTTATAGCAAAGGGTCTGAATACTTATGTAAATAAGGTATTTCTGTGTTACATTTTTCATACATTTAAAAAAAGATATGCATTTGCTTAGCCATTATAGGGTATTGTGTGTAGATTGATGAGGATTTTTATTTATTTAATCCATTTTAGAATAAGGCTGTAATGTAAAAACATTTTGAAAAGTTCAAGGGGTATGAATACTTTCCAAATGCACTGTCTTGTTTCAGCCTCCTGGCAGAGGCCACCAGGTGTCCTGGTACTTGGTAAAGTTCATGATGCCATTGACCTCAGGACCAATATCATAAAACATTTTAGAAAGTTCAGTGCAGTTATCCTCGCAAGGTGTGGTATTGAAAGGTAACGAAAACAACTATTACTTGGTAAACAAAATAAATAAATAAATCACCCAGAACTAAATTGCTATGGGGTTTATCGATTACACTTGGTGAATATCTACCTTCAGCAAAGACCCTGGAAGCAGTCATTACAGAGCTAATTTACAACCAAAGTGGAGGGCTCCATAATAAAACCAGTATGAAATGCTGACAGCTCCCTTTAGTTGATGGATGTTTCTGGAGTGGTTGATGATTACCAAACTGCTGGTAATGTGGATGCATGAATCATAGCATGAATGTAGCTGCAGAAGCACTCAGCTCGCGTCATGGACTGACAGGGGAAGGAGACATCAGCAAACTCCTACGTGGAAGGAGAAGATGGGGAGAGTCTGCTAATGAATCGTACTGAATGTACCAATGTTACAATGGCATCTGTGTGGGATTTGATAAAGGTTGTGCTGTGTGTGTGTGTGATGTGTATGCACGTGTGCGTGTGCGCATGTATCATCATGACTAAGGAGGACATCTGCGTCTCTCCACTTGATTTCACACATGCTGACAATTTTATAATGACCTGCATTTTTCATTGCTTTTTTAATAGTTTGGCAGGAATTGTCTCTGAGGATCACATTCCCCATTGGACAAGAGCAGAGCGGAGAGGGGAAAGAGTGAGGATTGTGGAGACTTAGCAAGCATTGTTACATTTCACAGAATAACCAGGTAACGATGTAACAAGAGAACAATACAAATGGATTTAAGCTCCTAACCAGGCAATACAGAGCTCATGTAGGATAGAAATGAAATGTTAGTCTAAAATGATGTTAGGGTCCTGATGTAACCGTGCGCAGGTTACCGTCAGGTACCTTTATCGGGGCGGGAGTAATCTGATGATTACCACATGGAAGAGCACTTAGGGCACATTAGCAAACTGCCGTCAACATGGACGGGACTGACGGACGGACAGACACACAGCATGTGCAAATGTATCCCTATTGTTCAATCAACATACCACAACATTTACACATATGTACACATATTTACATGCATGCAAAACCTTATTGCACCGCACACACATCCCACACAGGAGACTCACAATGATATACGTTGCAGCATCAAATCAGTCACCCGCCCTTGTATTTCTCAGACGAAGCAGCTCTCCTGATCTCAACTGTTTCCCAGATGTGGAATGTCAGTGATGATCCCGTCCTATGGATCTCAGTGGGAGGCACGGGGTGCCCTTTGTGCAGGAGCTGAACCCGTCCCAGCTCCCTTCATAGACTTCCGCTGTTATACAGTTGCTCTAAGGCTGGCGCCTCTTCCTTCCAACTCTACCATGCTCTGTTTATTCATTGTTTGTGCACAGGAAGCATGAGTCGGCGGTAATCAACATGTGGACACACAGAAATACACATGCTCTAGCATGCGTACACATATGCATGTGCACACATGCCAAACGCATACACTGAGTTAGTCTTTGTTTCTTTTTTAGCCACCAAGCACTGGCATTGTAATACTTTTGATTACTGTTTATTTATACGGCTTTTATTTCTCAATTTAGATTTTTGTCAATTTCTTTTGAAGTGGAGGATATCTCATTGCACTGGATGACTAACAGACGCTTGACATACAAATTGAAAACATAAAAAGCAGGCTACTCAGGGAAAGGAAAGGCCTGGAGTTGTATTTTGCTTGCTAAATATACACCCTCAAACAACATATCCCTTAAAATATACCCCTGTGAGCAACGTGAGAGGCGTTTACAGTCGCCACAAAGCTTCTCCAAGCATTCATAACACTGAGTGATGATTTATGAAAGCAGAATCTGTTATTAACTTTGGTTTTCTTTTGACATTTGGGAATCTATTCAGTGCACCCTTGCATTATGGTCTGTCTCCGTGACTGTCCAGACAGGTCTTGGATGGCCAACACAAACAACCAATCCCCTGTAGTTGGGCAGCAGGCGTCACGGCAACCCAAAACGGTCCACGGCAACCGAAAGAGTCGACACCGAGCACCAGACCCTCCACTGTTCGTCCGACCATAGTAAAGTTTTCCAGACTGGAAAAAATGTCCACAACAATTAACATAGTTTAGAGGCAAAGGCACCTTAGCACTAAGCTGAAACAAGAATGGTAAAGAACAAGAAAAAAAAACGACATAAACACACAGTGCAGGAATAAACTCATTAAAGGGAGACATTTTAGCTGGCTACAAAAGCAAAAGATTGTTTTTTGTCTGAGAGATTAGCAATGCTCGAATTTGTCTGGCACCAAGGCAGCCATTAAAATGTTTGGCACTCACTTGCCTATGCTACGGGTGAAGCTTTTTACTGAGATCCAGATCTAATAGAAGGGGAATACCAGCCATACAGACATGAACAGGCTTGGAATGGGCCAAAGGGGCGGCTGAAAAGCACAACAGACGTGTTGAGCTGAAAATATGGCTACCTCCATGACAACCTTCCCCTTTTATGTGAGTGTTCTCGGGCTTTGAGATTTATGTTATTGAAGGTGGGAATTTTTGCGCCCGGCATTGTTGAACTTGCTCTTGCAGGTCTTAGGTGGTAGGTGCACATGTCAACAAGACATCTGATCGCAGATTATATATGCATACAGGTTCGGGTTTCTAAAAACAGCCTGGTCCCAGTGCACCAAAAATAAAAGGGCTGAAAAGTGAGAGAGAGGAAAAAAAATGGTTGGTTGTCTGGTTTCAATTCTCCTGGCTCATTGTTAGCAGAACACTGTGTATTGTGGTAGAAAACTAGAGCTTTGTCAGCCTCCAGCTTTCACACATTGTCCAGAAGTGTGGCAGAGATGCTGAGGTGGGACTTACACTAAAGGATTTACAAGCTGTAAAGTGGCTTTTTGGTTTTGACATTTTACTTTTGTCCCCATAGGAGAACACTTATTGGTTTCAGGTAGATCCCTTTGGTGGTTAAAAAATGTATATTTAGAACCTTTCAGTGGTGTAACGGTTCCACGTAGAACCTTGTGTAAGTGAAAGGGTTCCACTTGGAACCAACAATAATTATTTTCAGAAGGTTCTCCTATGGGGATAATTGAAGAACCCTTTATAGTTCTAAGTAGTACCTTCTTTTCTAAGAGAGTAGTTTACCGACGTCTCACAGACTGTTGATATGGAACAACAGCATCCAGGGGTAAAGTGAGGGATAAACATTGCTCAATGACTAACCTCTGTCTCCTTTCCTACCTTTCTATCGCCTTTCGTCTTTTCACGTGGCTCCTGCCCTTCTCTCTATCATCTAGCTCGACTCTTTCCCCTCTCCCATCCATCTCTCTCTCCTCCCTCCTTTCCCACCTTTTTCATCTTCTCTCTAAAATCGTCCTCCTCCCTTGTTCCCTCTCTCCTCTCACCCCCTCCTTTCTTATCTTCCTTATCTCCCATTTACTCTACTCCCTCTTCATCTCTCTTCACTTCTCTGCCCTTTTCCTCTCCTCTCTCTTCTCGTTCCCTCTCTCTTCTCACTGAGATGTGAAGAGCGTTGCCCTCTATGTTGGCCCCAGAACAAGCGCTGGCCTTGTGAGGCTCTGTTTGCTCTCCGAGATGTTTTCTCACATAGCAGTGTTTCACAGCCTGCCCTGGCAGATCACACCTCCCTGTGTGTGTGTGTATGTTTGAGTGTGTGTGTGTGTGTGTGTGTGTGTGTGTGTGTTTGCTTACACTCAAACCAGGCCTATGCATTAATACTTGCTGTTGGTAAATTGCATAGGTGTGTGATTGTGTGTGAACACACACCTATGTGTTTGTGTTTCTGTGAGTATTTACTTGTTTGTGCGTGTGTGTGTACCCTTGCTCACAGAAGAACTAATGGACCAAGGCATGCATTGCTTTCCTGTTTTCTCTATCAACAAACGGAAAAGGAAATTCTCCAGGTTTTTAGATTTTATTGGAATTGTTTGAGAAAATGAAAATTAGCAAATTAACATTTCACCAAAATACTCCACCACGAGCGGCTGTAAAACGACAAATATCTCCCAAAAATTACTTATGTTTGTCAAATGAGCATCAATATGGTTGATAGTCCATAATCATAAATTATATACTTAAAATTAACTGTATAATTTGAATTATGTGTCAGTGAGGGTTGCTTTTTTAAGCACCAATGAGATTGCAGCAAAAACCTGAGGCAGCTGGTCACATCTTACTACATTTAGTCTTTTGAAATGTAGATTGTACCCCTGTACGCATCGATATACAGTATGAGTCTTTCCACACATACAGGATCTTAATTTGAGCCAGTTTGCTACAGCAGGAAAATAATCCAACAGCAACAGAAAATGTGAATTATTATTTGGATCATAATTAATGGACTTTTTTTGTATGGGCTGATACGTTTTTCGTAAGGGAGAATCAAGTCTGACATTTCTAAGTGGAAAGCCTTTTTAAACCTCAAATACACTAAACGTTTAATATCAGGAAAGTTATACTGCAACAGGGTGATCAAATTAAGATCCTACATCTGTAGTAAGATCCCATATGAACTCACTCTCTCAGGCAGATGGCCGCCAGAAATGTTCCATACCGGTCCTGAGTAAAATCAGTTCTAGATGAGGTCTTTATTGTGTGTGACAGGAATTGACTGTCTTTTTAAATTGACAATCTATCGGCTATCCATCATTCTGAAGCTACAGCTAGCAGGACTTCAAATATACATGCCACTCTACAAATTACAATTACAAATTACATAAGACTTCTGAGCAAAAAAGTTTGAATTTCTAGGTACATGATGGATTCTGAGAAACTTTGGAAGAGGGCGATCTAAACACATACTTTAATACAAATTAATATGAATCAGACTAAATACCATGTAGTATGTTGCCCATGTCATGGCATTTGTAAATACTTGCAAAGTGCATGTTTCTCTGATAAGTATGAGCTGAGTTTAATGTTGAATTTGATATATTCATCAGACAGAATAGGTTTGCTGGAGCTAAACCAACAATGCTGACTTTTGGAAAAAATGTAGAACTGCATTTCAAGGTAAAGGAACAATATTTCAAAGTTGATCATACCGTCGTTGTGGAATTCTGTTGTTGAATATTTGGCCAATTCCAAATCTGGGAAACAAAGAATAACGTGAGTAATGGCAGGAAAGATGTCATTAGCCTCGTCTGAGGCAAAAGACTGCCATATGGTGTCCAATGCACAACAACGCACTGCAAATAGAAGATTTTGACATTTATCTTATCTTTTATCACCATGTACTGCCCACACAAGAGAGAGACCTAACTCTCTCAGGGCTGAGATGGAATCCATGTTAGCGAAGCGAAGCGAAAATCTCAGGGAGGGTCACAGAAACCACACTCAGGGAAAAATAACACACATCACATGGATCAAAACGTGTGATACGGGAGCCAATGAGGTTCATCTGACAAAGAACATTCCTAAATTGTGTGTTTTCTTCATTTATCACGCTCCATCTGAAAAAGTGCAGTCCTGAGATGCCAGAGAGTTGCAGTTAGCATTCCCAGACTCAAATTAATCAGGACATTTACCACAAAATGACCTAAGGGACTGGCATTTTCCTAGGTACTTTTGGCCGTCGACACGAGAGAACCACGACACCGTACGCGAAACTTGACAAGTCTGGCGTCTAGCAATTCTAATCAGACTAGGTTCAGGCCTCATTTGCTTAAAAATACATGTTTAATTATATTTTAACGAGAGGTACATCTCGAGAGCTGTTCAAATAATGACAAAACGGTTTATATCGCCTCCATTTCAAACACTGTCGAGGTGTTTAATAACTCGAGTACCATCTGTATCTCACCCGGGGTTCGTTGCTAATTTTAAACCTAATAATGTACTGCTCTTCGGACTTTGCTCCGACAGCAATTCAGGTCTGTCAAATATCCCCTCCCAGACAGTTCCCCCGTCTATCCTGCCCACACCTGATCTTATCTGCTGCTACACAATATGGAACATGATGGAGAGACAGACAAAAACAGCACTCTTATGCAACCCAGACTTTTAGAGCACGTTCCCTAATCGGAACAGTGAATGGCCACAGTCAGACAGAGGGGGGATTTCAGGAGTGCAGCCAAAAGGCGAGAAAGGACAGCAGATCAGATTGCATGTAGATGAAGATTTTGAGTTTTTAGTGATATTAGTCCCATAAAGGCGTCTGTATTACACAGATTTCACAAGATGGCTAACTGCTTATGCAACTGGGGAGTGGGAACACAGTGCAAAGTCTCTGCATATTAAGTCAACTCCTCAAATCCCTGTTAAATTCAACCTGCCAATAAAGACTCATTCAGTTGATGATCTTTCTATCTGAACAACAAGTAGAGTATGAACCCTCTTTTATGATCAGGTGTGTAACAAGTTCCATGATAAAGCAACGATTCCCCTTTGGTAATTTTCTCAAAATACTCAGGCAAGGGTAGAATATTTCTGACATCTTGAAACAGACACCTGCACCCAACTCGGCTGACAAAAAGCTACACACTTTGAGGTTTGGTTCTGAAACCAGCACACTAACGTGACAACTCTCAGACACCGACACAGGACTTCATTTTAGTAATACACACAGACTACTTTTAGCTTCCCCCCCGCCCCTCCACTCCACCACCCTATTTGAAAAAACAGAGTGCTCTTACTGCAGCTCCGGCAGAGTGATCCGGCTGGGCTTTTATGAGATACTGGAGTGGGGCTGGCGGCAGGAAGACTGACCGGCTTGTGGGGAGGACAGAGGAGCCATTTTGTTGCCCCCATCCCATCACTGAGCCCCTTTAAATATGAATTCATAAACTCCCAGAGCCATTGCCCCACATCAAACACAGACCTCGTAGGAAAAGCACTGAGCTGATACATCTAGGAAAGAAAATAGAGAGAAACGGGTAAACAGGACTATGTGCAGACAGAAATGTATGAAAATATTGATGTGCTAAATATATTCAGAGGAGTCATTGGTTTTGTGGAATAGTGTCGGAATGATGATTTAAAGCAAAAGCACTTGAATAGATTTTGAAATAAGCAGCTGCGTCTTGGAAGTTCCAAGTGTGAAAATGTATTTACTGAACAACAATTTCAAAGATTTTACTGAGTTACAGTTCATATAAGGAAATGAGTCAATTGAAATAAATTCATTAGGCCCTAAATCTATGGATTTCACATGACTGGGAATACAGATACGAGTCTGTTGGTCACAGATACCTTAAAAGGTAGGGGCGTGGATCTGAAAACCAGTCAGTATCTGGTGTGACCACCATGTGTTTCTGTAAGTCGCTCTGGATAAGAGCATCTGCTAAATGACTAAAATGTCAAAAGTAAATGTTTGCTTAGTATGCAGGCCATGGAAGAATAAGGGACGTTTGTGTACAGATCCTTGCTGCAAGGGGCCGTGCTTTATCATGCTGAATCATGAGGTGTTGGTGGCGGATGAATGGCATGACAACGGGCCTCAGGAATCATCCCTGTATCTCTGTGCATTCACATTACCATAGATAGAAATGCAGTTGTGTTTGTTATCCGTAGCTTATGCCTGCCCATATCATAACCCCACTACCACGGGGACTTTGTTCACAACATTGACATCAGCAAACCGCTCGCCCACACGACGCCATGCACCCTGTCTGCCATCTGCCTGGTACAGTTGAAACCAAGATTTATCCGTGAAGAGAACACTTCTCCATCGCGCCAGTGGTCATCAAAGGTGAGCATTTGCCTTCTAAAGTCGGTTACGACGCCAAACTGCAGTCAGGTCAAGATCCTGGTGAGGATCACGAGCATTCAGAAGAGCTTCCCTGAGACGGTTTCTGACGGTTTGTGCAGAAATTCTTCAGTTGTGCAAACCCACAGTTTCATCAGCTGTCCGGGTGGCTGGTCTCAGACAATCCCGCAGGTGAAGGAGCTGTCCGGGTGGCTGGTCTCAGACGATCCCGCAGGTGAAGGAGCTGTCTGGGTGGCTGGTCTCAGACAATCCCGCAGGTGAAGGAGCTGTCCGGGTGGCTGGTCTCAGACAATCCCGCAGGTGAAGGAGCTGTCCGGGTGGCTGGTCTCAGACGATCCGGCAGGTGAAGGAGCTGTCCGGGTGGCTGGTCTCAGACGATCCCGCAGGTGAAGGAGCTGGATGTGGAGGTTATGGGTTGGCGTGGTTACATGCGATCTGCGGTTGGGATGCCAGTTGGACGTACTGACAAATTCTCTAAAACAACATTGGAGCGGCTTATGGTAGAGAAATTAACATTCTATTCTCTGGCAACAGCTCTAGTGGACATTCTTGCAGTCAGCATGCCAAGGCATATACATCTGTTCTGCCTTCACTTAGATTATTCAGATTTATTTTTACTTCAACATCTTGTGCTACCAAAACTTGAGTCAATTCTCAGTATGGAGAAACCATCCACATTTTGAAATTACAATATATACAGAGTTTACAAAACATGAGGAAAACCTTCCTAATATTGAGTTGCACCCCCTTTTGCACTCAGAACAGCCTCCATTCGTCAGGGCATGGACTCTACAAGGTGTAGAAAGCACTCAACAGGGATGCTGCCCAATGCTTCCCACAGTCGTGTCAAGTTGGCTGGATATTTTGGGGGTGGGTGACCATTCTTGATACACACAGGAAACTGTTGAGCATGAAAAACCCAATGATGTGTATAAACCCTTTTGCTGATGCTTTGTACAGTATGGCCATTGAGAGGCTATTGGCACTCCCCGGTAGGAGCAGGTAAGAATGAACAGAATTCTGGAGCATTTCAATTAAATGTTTCAAGGACAAAATTACATGTATTTTGTAGTGGGGACAATAACATTAGTAATCTCAAACAAAAAAAATATGCTTTAAGGTAAACGTTTTTCTATATTTTTTCATTCAAATTTGTATTCATAAACTGGGTGGTTCGAGCCCTGAATGCTGATTGGCTGACAACCATGGTATATCAGACCGTATACCACGGGTACGACAAAACCTTTATTTTTAGTGCTCTAATTACGTTGGTAACCAGTTTATAACAGCAATAAGGCACCTCGGGGGATTGTGGTATATGGCCAATATACCACGGCTAAGGGCTGTATCCAGGCACTCTGTGTTGGTCAGCCGTTAGCTGTGGTATATTGGCCATAGACCACACCCCCTCATGCCTTATTGCTTAAGCATAGCTCAAAGATTATCATTTAAAAGTATGCATTAAGTTGTCTGTAATAGAATAAATGTGGCAATAATGAATGTAGATATTAATAATTGCATTTCATAGCTTCCAAAATATTGGGGCAGTGCCAAGGTGGAATTACAGTGAATTCAATACAGCTCCCCCTATTAGTCATCTAGTGTATATATATATACTTAATTGGAACCCTGCAGCGTTGCAGTTCTTGACACACTCAAACCGGTGAACCTGGCACCTATTAACATACCCCATTCAAAAGCACTTACATATTGTTTCTTGCCCATTCACCCTCTGAATGGCACTCATTCACAATCCATGTCTCAATATTGTCTCGAGGCTTAAAAACCCTTCTTTAACCTGTCTCCTCCCCTTCATCTACACTGATTGAAGTGGATTTAACAGCTGACATCAATAAGGGATCATAACTTTCACCTGGATTCACCTGGTCAGTCTATGTCATGGAAAGAGCACTCAGTATAATACCATTTAATATCATGTTAACAACTTAATTTGTTCAAAGACTTTAAAAAATGCCACCAGGCATTTGTACATTCCCATATCCCCATATTAAAAGAATATACAGGATAATCTTGTATTTTACATCAGAGGTAGCCAACATTTTGGGTAGGATGTATAGGCTATAAAGCCGTTAATATTCTTTGGTGGTAGGTATGGGTATGCTAACCTCGCTAGCCCTCTCAAGTGTTTGGATGTCACTATGTCCTTTTTTGCAGGTGTTTAACTTTCATGGTCAGCCGACCTGGATGTTGAAAGGACTTCCACTATGTCAATAGCCTTTTATGCGTTAAACTAGGGTGTATCATTCCTTTTTAGATCCACTGAAGTGGACACGCTTAACCAGGTCAACAAATAGAGTAACAGACAACATAAACATCACTGCCTCGGAAACATAAGGCTGTTGTGTCTCTAGTGGGTGTTTTTTCTTCTCAGAAGCCTTGAATTCAGAAAAGTCGTCCAAACTTGCTAGCCCACTTTCTCTGTGCTCAGTCAAGCCTCGTAGAGTGGGAACGGTTTTCGCTCGCCACAGATTCCCATTTCCGCCTAGAATGTCTCAGTTGATGTAGTTTTGCATGACAGATTTATGCTTTAAATATAAGGGACATTACAATATGAGATCAAGGCAGAAATGAAAGGATGCTATGGAGGAGAGCAAGAGGATGAAGGTGATTAAGATGAGGAGGCCCAAGTGGAAGAAGATTAAAGAGAGAGATTTACATGCGAGCGAGGGGAGGAAAGGAGAAGGTGGCACTCTGGTGAATCCGATTGGACAGGCGTGTCTCTCAAACACTCTGCGGTTTGCTTCATTAAAACCACCCATCCTTTCTGCAGAGCATCAGACCTTTCGCTTTCTTCACTGTCGGGTGGAAGAGACAAAGTGGACACCGACAGCGAATGTGGGGGGGGGGGTCTCTATAAAATAAACATTTGAGAGTTTCATCATTCAATGTCACATTTGATTTGTGGCTTGCGCCATACGTCGTCTTTGATTTGTTGCTACTGTTTGATATGCAAAATGCCAGATCTGGTGATGCACAGCTAATTGGCTCGGTGGGATGCGAAGTCGGATCTGGAGGCACCGTGTTCTGTTGAGCTTGAAACCTGTGTGTCTCTGGTTCATTTCTAAAAGCACCTTGGCTAAGGTTTTACAACATGGCATCCCTTGGCTTGTCACAGCAGGGGCACCGATACATGCAGGCTGCCAAAACATCCCGTTCTGGATGGGGTGCTGTCTCTCCCCACTCCTCCCCTCCTGCGAACCAAATAAATCACAGACTCTCTCTTCAAGGTTGACCTCCTTGTGAACTGCTGGCTTTTTGAGAGCTGTTTAAATAGCAGAGGCAGAAAAAAAGATACTAATGCTTCAAAGGGGGGTTTTTAATATTACGAGTGCATACTATCTCAGTCTTAAAGTATGTCAAGAGGGTGATTAGAGGTAAAAACGTTGGATGAAATCACACTCACTGGAAGAGATGGCATCTGCTTAGGCATACAATAAAAACACATCTGTTAACTTCTGTAGCAAGAGCATAATCTACAAGCTCTTCAATATGGATATTTGTATATCTCTTACTAAAATATGTCACGCTGGAAGACTATCACTTTGATACACAAAGCAAAGGACCAGGATGAAAAGGTTGTAGCTAGCCGTGGTTACCGTCCATGACTGACATGAGTCCTCACCAGGTCTGATTGGTTACTGTGACACCCCACAGAGATAGTGAGAAGGACAAATACAAAGACAGGAAGAAAGAGAGAGTAAAGAGAGTGTGAGCAGACCTCGGAGACAAAGAGCACCTTGGGACGCAGTAGGCAGGAAATTAAGTCAACAGTCTGACTCCTTTCCTCCCCTAAAGATCCTAGAAAATGCCTATCGCAGCCGTGGGGCCATGGTTCTTTGCTTTCTCCATTCTGCTTCGGGGGAGTTAGCAAGCTAGTTTTTAATGAAACAGACACTAAAATTAGATGAGAAAAGCGAACTAGAGCTGTGGACTGTGGCACCAGATATGAAAACGTAGACACCAAGGAATAGAACAAGTGTTTGTACAAACACAGATATGCAATTCAATAAGGGGTAGTTAAAAAAAAAATGAATGGGATTACTAGACTTTGTAGCAGTGAATCTGAGTTTAGGAGTTTTCATTAATCATGTTCTGAGGTAAACACTCATGCAGATGTTACATGTTTTCTAAATATATATATATATATATATATAATTTTTATTAGAGTAATGTTGAATTCTCTCTATACTATTGTTGCAAAGACAAACGTCATGTGGAATGATATTAAGGCCATATTTCTAGATTGGGAAGAACGAGCTAAACAACAAACTGCAGTAGAGGAAGCCAATGATGGTTCAGCCAGGGCTTTTTGGTAGAAGAAGATGAGCATCCCGCAGATGGGCTAGTGAAAGTGAGCTGATTAATGATTACTCTAACTTGGCCAAAACAGAAAGATAAAAACATATCCCAGGAAGAGAAGCACATCAGATTTCTGGCAGAGAGAGGGGAAACGCAGGAAAATACGTCATCATTTCATGCTGTTCACTGGACCTAATTCAAATTTTAAAAAAAACTAAAAAAAATCCAATGGTCGCTACACAGATTTGCAGATGTTATTGCAGGTGCAGCGAAATGCTTGTGTTTCCAGCTCCAACAGTGCGGTAATACCTTAGCAAAAAAAAACAATACATACATTAATAAAAATTTAAAAACGAAATATCAGAGCGAGCAACATCAGAGACCAGAATATAAATATATACAGGGCTGGGCAGGTTACTTTCTAAATGTAATACGTTACAGTTACTAGTTACCTTGTAATTGTAATCAATAAAGTCATTTTTTGGATTATCAAAACTCAGTAACGTAATCTGATTACATACCGTTACTTTTAGATTACTTTCCCCTTAAGAGTTCTGGTTCACAAACTACTTCTCAGATAGAGTTCAGTGAGTCAAATCGGAGGGCCTGTTGGCTGGACCTCTGGCAGTCTCTATGGAGGTGCCACAGGGTTCAATTCTCGGGCCGACTCTCTCTCTGTATATATCAATGATGTCGCTCTTGCTGCTGGTGATTCTCTGATCCACCTCTACGCAGCGACACCATTCTGAATACATCTGGCCCTTCTTTGGACACTGTGTTAACAAACCTCCAAACGGGCTTCAACGCCATACTGCACTCCTGCCGTGGCCTCCAACTGCTTTTAAATGCTAGTAAAACTAGGTGCATGCTCTTCAACCGATTGCTGCCCGCACCCTCCCGCCCAACTAGCATCACTACTCTGGACGGTTTTAACCTAGAATATGTGGACAACTACAAATACCTATGTGTCTGGTTAGACTGTAACTCTCCTTCCAGACTCACATTAAGCATCTCCAATCCAAAATTAAATCTAGAATTGGCTTCCTATTTCGCAACAAAGCCTCCTTCACTCATGCTGCCAAACATACCCTCGTAAAACTGACTATCCTACCCATCCTTGACTTCGGCGATGTCATTTACAAAATAGCCCCAAACACTCTACTCAGCCTACAGGATGTAGTCTATCACAGTGCCATCCGTTTTGTCACCAAAGGCCCCATATACTACCCACCACTGTGACCTGTATGCTCTCGTTGGCTGGCCCTCACTACATATTCGTCGCCAAACCCACTGGCTCTAGGTCATCTATAAGTCTTTGCTAGGTAAAGTCCTGCCTTATCTCAGCTCACTGGTCACCATAGCAACACCCACCCGTAGCACGCGCTCCGGCAGGTATATTTCACTGGTCATCCCCAAAGCCAACACTTCCTTTGGCCGCCTTTCTTTCCAGTTCTCTGCTGCCAACGACGGGAACGAATTGCAAAAATCACTGAAGCTGGAGTCTTATATCTCCCTCTCTAACTTTAAGCATCAGCTGTCAGAGCAGCTTACCGATCACTGTACCTGTACACAGCCAATCTGTAAATAGCACACCCAACTACCTCATCCCCATATTATTGCTTACCCTCTTGCTCTTTTGCACCCCAGTATCTCTACTTGCACATCATCATCTGCACATCTATCACTCCAGTGTTAATGTTAAACTGTAATTATTTTGCCTTCATGGCCTATTTATTGCCTACCTCCCTAGTCTTCTACATCTGCACACACTGTATATAGATTTGTCAATGTTGTTCTATTATGTTATTGACTGTACATTTGTTTATGTGTAACTCTGTGTTGTTGGTTTTGTCGAACTGCTTTACTTTATCGTGGCCAGGTCACAGTTGTAAATGTGAACTTGTTCTCAACTGGCCTACCTGGTTAAATAAAGGTGAAATAAAAAGAATAATAAAAAATAGGGATTAGAAGAAGACAAACATTTATGTTACCAATTGAACGACATCTATCGCAGGATAAATCAATGTTAAAGTTTACATAGCTGGACATGTATGGATGTTACATTTTACTTTATGGGTTGGTTATGTAGGCTTCTTCTAACGCATCGCTTTCTATTACGTATAATAATATCTTTACATTAATATATATAATGTATAAGTCCAAAAATGGATGTAGCAACTACAGATTTCCCCTTTAAGTCTATCAAAAGTGTGCAAGTTTAAGCATGTCTCCATTAGGCCTATGGATTTGTTTTCTTTTATCAGCATGATTTAGATTGAGCAATAAAACCCCCACTTTTAGTCCGTAGGCTGGGATCCGCACTATGCAGCTGTTGCCAGAGCGCATTTTTTACTGGCTGTCCAGGTTTCAAAACAATGATTGGCAGCTTAAACTTCTTGAAGTCAAACATTATTGGGTTCAAATATACATTTAGATATGTGAACAGCCATCCATAACAACCACAATCGGCAAGGCGCAAATAGCTAAATGAGAGAGCAGCAGTGTGATTCACATCAATGTGCTATGTATATATCAATAATACGTTTTATCCGTATCGCCATAGATGACACCACTGCTGTCGTCCTTACCTCCAAGTGTTTATTCAAGTTGGATAATCTTTGGATGCTGACAGCAGTCGCACCATTGGAAGACATAGCTTGGACTGCAGCCCACAAAGCCTATAATCTGCACAAAATATCCCATAATGACAAAGCAAAAACAGGTTTTTAGACATTTTTTCAAGTTTATTAAAAATCAAAAACTGAAGTATCGCATTTACATATGTGTTCAGACCTTTTACTGAGTTACTTTGTTGAAGAACCTTTGGCAGCGATTACAGCCTTGAGTCTTCTTGGCACACCTGTATTTGGGGAGTTCCTCCCATTCTTCTCTGCAGATTCTCTCAAGCTCAGTCAGGTTGGATGGGGAGCGTAGCTGCACAGCTATTTTCAGGTCTCTCCAGAGATGTTCGACCGGGTTCAAGTCCGGGCTGAACACACAAAGACATTCAGAGACTTGTCCGAAAGTCACTCCTGCTTTGTCTTGGCTGTGTGCTTAGGGTCGGTGTACTGTTCGAATGTGAATCTTCGCTTCAATCTGAGGTTCTGTGTGCTCTGGAGCAGATTTTCATCAAGGATCTCTCTGTACTTTGCTAAATTAATCTTTCCCTCGATCCTGACTAGTCTCACAGTCCCTGCCGCTGAAAAACATCCCCACAGCATGATGCTGCCACCACCATGCTTCACCGTAGGGATGGTTCCAGGTTTCATCCACATGTGACGCTTGGCATTCAGGCCAAGAGTTCAATCTTGGTCTCATCAGACCAGAGAATCTTGTTTCTCATGGTCTGAGAGTCTTTAGGTGCCTTTTGGCAAACTCCAAGCAGGCTGTCATGTGCATTTTACTGCGGAGTGGCTTCCGTCTGGCTACTCTCCCATAAAGGCCTGATTGGTTCACCTCTCTGACCAAGGCCCTTCTCCCCCGATTGCTCAGTTTGGCCAGGCGGCCAGCTCTAGGAAGAGTCTTGGTCGTTCCAAACTTTTTCCATTTCTAAATGATGGAGACCACTGTGTTCTTGCGGACCTTGAAATCTGCAGAAATGTTTTGGTACCCTTCCCCAGATCGATGTCTTGACATAATCCTGTCTCGGAGCTCTGCGAAATTTCTTCGACCTCATGGCTTGGTTTTTGCTCTGACATGCACTGTCAACTGTGGGACCTTATATAGATAGCTGTGTGCCTTTTCAAATCATGTCCAATCAATTTGAATTTACCACAGGTGGACTCCAATCAAGTTGTAGAAACATTTCAAGGATGATCACAGGAAACAGGATGCACCTGAGCTCAATTTCGAGTCTCATAGCAAAGGGTCTGAAAACGTACATAAATAAGGCATTTGTTTTTTTTATACATTTGCAAAAAATGATATTATAAATTCTTCATTTTCGCTTTGTCATTATCATTATGTGCCAAGCTTGTAGAGTTACCCCCAAGAAGACTTGATGCTGTAATTTCTGCCAAAGGTGCTTCAACAAAGTACTGAGTAAAGGGTCTGAACACTTATGTAAATTAGATATTTAAGTGTTTTAAATTTACAAACATTTCGAAAAATCTGTTTTTACTTCGTCATTATTGGGTATTGTGTGTAGATTGATTGAACAACTATTGAATCCATTTCAGAATAGGGCTGTAACTGAACAAAATGTGGAAAAGGTCAAGGGGTCTGAATACTTTCCGAATGCACTGTACCTCAATCAATCAATCAAATGTTTTATAGAGCCCTTTTTACAACATCAGTTGTCACAAAGTGCTTAGTCACGAAGTGCTTATTAAGAAACAGAGCGTAAAACCTCAGAGAGCAAGCAATGCAGATGTAGAGGCATGGTGGCTAGGAAAAACTCCCTAGAAAGGCAGGAACCTAGGACAAAAACCTAGAGAGGAACCAGGCTCTTCTGGCTTTGCCGGGTTTAGATTATAAGAGTACCTGGCTATTAAGGCCAGATCATTCTTCAAGACGTTCAAACTTTCATAGAAGACCAGCAGGTTAAAATAATAATCATAGTGGTTGTCGAGGGTGCAGGAGGTCAGAACCTCAGGAGTTAATGTCAGTTGGATTTCCATAGCCGAGCATGTAGAGGTCAAGACAGCATGTGCGAGGAGGGGGTCCGGTGAACAGGTCAGTGTTCCATAAGCGCAGGCAGAACAGCAGAAACTGGGTCAGCAACACGACAAAGTGGACTAGGGACGAGGATAGCCAGGAGTCGTCAGGCCAGGTAGTCCTGACGCTTGGTCCTAGGGCTCAGGTCCTCCGGGAGGAGAGAGAGAGAGATGGAATAATTAGAGGGAGCATATCTAAGATCACACAGGACACCAGATAAGACAGGAGAATTACACCATATATAACAGACAGACCCTAGCCCGTCGGCATATAGACTATTGCAGCATAGATACAGGAGACTGAGATGGGGGGGACATAACCCCACCCACTTTGGCAAAGCACAGCTCCCCACACCACTAAAGGGATATTAACAGGCCACTAACATACTACCCTGAGACAAGGCCAAGCATAGCCCACAAAGCTCTCCCCACCGCACGAGCCCGAGGACAGGAAGGATGGAAGAGTGTGAGAAAGCCAGTGACTCCCCGCGTAATAGGGTCAGAGGCAGAGAATCCCAGTGGATAGGGGAGCCGGCCAAGCAGAGACAGCAAGGGTGGTTCGTCACTCCAGTGCCTTGGCGTTCGCCTTAGCACCCCTGGGCCAGACTACACTCAATCATAGGACCTACTGAAGAGATGAGTCTTCAGTAAAGACTTAAAGGTTGAGACCGAGTCTGCGTCTCTCACATGGGTAGGCAGACCATTCCATAAAAATGTAGTTTTATAGGAGAAAGCCTTCAGCGGTTTTCTTATCAATTCTAGGAACAGTAAGGAGGCCTGCGTCGTGTGACGGTAGCGTACATGTAGGTATGTACGACAGGACCAAATCGGAAAGATAGGTAGGAGCAAGTCCATGTAATGTTTTGTAGGTTAGCAGTAAAACATTGAAATCAGCCCTAGCCTTAACAGGAAGCCAGTGTAGGGAGGCTAGTACTGAGGTAATATGATCACATTTTGGGGTTCTAGTCAAGACTCTAGCAGCTGTATTTAGCACAAGCTGAAGTTTATTTAGTGCCTTATCTGGGTAGCCGGAGAATTGAGCATTTCAGTAGTCTAACCTTGAAGTGACAAAAGCATGGATTAGCTTTTCTGCATCACATTTGGACAAAATGTTTCTGATTTTTGCAATATTATGAAGATGAAAAAAGGCTGCTCTTGAAATATTTTGTATATGTTCGTCGAAGGAGAGATCAGTGTCCAGAGTAATGCCGAGGTCCTTCACAGTTTTACTTTAGAGAACTGTACAACCATCGAGATATATTTATACATCTGACAGCAGATATCTTCATGTGTTGGGACCTAGAACTAGCATCTCTGTTTTGTCTGAGTTTAACCTTGTACTGCAGTGGGCTAAATCAGGGTCATACAGAGTGATTATTTAGACAAAAATCTGGTGTTTCTATGTCAAACATTTTTGTAATATTTCCGTCTTCTGTGATGTACAGTACCAGTCAAAAGTTTGGACACACCTGCTCATTCCAGGGTTTTTCTTTATTTGTACTATTTCCATCTAGAACAATAGTGAAGACATGAAAACTATGAAATAACACATATGGAATCTTATAGTAACCAAAAAAAGTGTTAAACAAATCTAAATATATTTTAGATTTGAGATTCTTCAAAGTAGCCACCCTTTGCCTTGCACACTCAAGTGCAGTCACAAAAACCATCAAGCGCTAAGAAGAAACTGGCTCTCATGAGGACCGCCACAGGAAAGGAAGACCCAGAGTTACCTCTGCTGCAGAGGATAAGTTCATTAGAGTTATTTGCACCTCAGATTGCAGCTCAAATAAATGCTTCACAGAGTTCAAGTAACAGACACATCTCAACTGTTCAGAGCAGACTGCGTAAATCAGGCTTTCATGGTCCAATTGCTGCAAATAAACCAATAGTAAAGGACACCAATAATAAGAAGAGACTTGGTTGGGCCAAAGAACATGAGCAATGGACATTAGACTGGTGGAAATATGTTATTTTGGTCTGAGTCCAAATTTGAGATTGTTGGTTCCAACCTCCGTGTCTCTGTGAGACGCAGAATAGGTGAACGGATGATCTCCGCATGTGTGGTTACCACCATGAAGTATGGGGTGTGCTTTGCTGGTGACACTGTCGGTAATGTATTTAGAATTCTAGGCACACTTAACCAGCATGTCTACCAAAGTATTCTGCAGCGATACGCCATCCCATCTGGTTTGTACTTAGTTTTTCAACAGGACAATGACCCAAAATACACCTCCAGGCTGTGTAAGGGCTACTTGACCAAGAAGGAGAGTGATGGAGTGCTTCATCAGATGACCTGGCCTCCACAATCACCCGACCTCAACCCAATTGAGATGGTTTGGGATGAGTTGGACCGCAGAGTGAAGGAAAGTGCTCAGCATATGTGGGAACTCCTTCAAGACTGTTGGAAAAGCATTCCAGGTGAAACTGGTTGAGAGAATGGCAAGAGTGTGCAAAGCTTTGGCAAAGGGTGGATACTTTGCATAATGTCAAATCTAAAATATATTTTTTATTTGTTTAACACTTTTTTGGTTACTACATGACTCCATATGTGTTATTACATAGTTTTGATGTCCTCACTATTTTTCTACAATGTAGAAAATATAAAAAATACAGAAAAACCCTTGAATGAGCAGGTTTGTCCAAACTTTTGACTGGTACTGTACATCACAGACGACTGAAATGCATATGACACAACTTTTTGACAAAGAAACACCGGATTTTCGTAAAGAAAAGAAAAACTTTACTCATGATGAAATTATGAAAAATATTAATAACATTTCACCCATGGGGCCAAAAAAGGGCACTTTTGGTCATTGACTGCAGGAAAGGGCTACAACTAAAAAAACAAATATCTGCAATCCACTTCCTCAAGTCTGAAACTCAGGCTTCCAGGGTAGGCAATTTTTGGGGTTTCACCATGTTTCATCAAAATGTACAGCTGTGTGTCATCTGCATAGCAGTGAAAGTTGTTGACAATATGTTTCCGAATGACATCATCAAGAGGTGGCATATAGAGTGAAAACAATAGTGGACCTAGAATGAAACCTTGAGGAACACCGAAACATACCATTGATTTGTTAGAGGACAAAACATCCACAGAGATGAACTGATACCTTTTTCAACAGATAGGATCTAAACCAGGCAAGAACTTGTCCGCGTAGACCAATTACAGTTTCCAATCTTTCCAATACAATGTTGTGATCGATGGTGTCGAAAGCAGCACTAACGTCTATGAGCGCGAGGATAGACGCACCTTCATGAGTGCAGTCTCAGCACTATGATGGGGTCTAAAACCAGACTGGGGCGTTTCATATAAATCATTTTTCTTCGGGAAGGCAGTGAGTTTCTGAGGAACAGCTTTCTCAAAAATGTTGAGAGGAATGGGAGATTTGATAGACCAATAGATTTTTTTAAATTCTGGGTTAAGGTTTGGCTTTTTCAGGAGACGCTTTATTACTGAAACTTCTAGTGAATGTGGTACACATCCGTAGGATAGGTAGACGTTTATTATGACGAACATAGAAGGGCCAAGCACAGGAAATAGCTCTTAGCTCAGTTTAGTTGGAATAGGGTCCAATAGACAGCTGGAAACATTTAGATCCACAATATCTATTCCATGGGACAAAACTAGATCCAGGGTATGATTGTGGCAATGCGTAGGTGCCGAGACATGTTGTGTAAAACCCACTGAGTCGACGATGGCTCCGAAAGCCTTTTGGAGTGGGTCTGTGGACTTCTCCATGTGAATTTCAAAGTCACCAAAAATGTAAATAATATCTGCCATGACTACAAATCTGATAGGAATTCATGGAACTCAGTGAGGAACACTGTATTCTGGCCCAGGAAGCCTGTATTCAGTAGCTACAAAAAGTGATTGGGTAGGCTGCATAGATTTCATGACTAGAACCTCAAAGATGAAATAGCATTTTTTAATATAAATTGACAATTGCTTTCAAAAAATGTTGCAACACCTCTGCCTTTACGGGAGATATGGTCACTAGTATAACCAGGAGGACAGGCCTCATTTAACTCATCAGGCTTAAGCCATGTTTCAGTCAGGCCAATCACATCAAGATTATGATCAGTGATTAGTTCATTGACTATATCTGCCTTGGAAATGAGAGATCAAACATGAAGTAGTCCTATTTTTAGTTGTGAGGTATTATCACAGTCTCTTCAAAAAATGACAGGGATAGAAGAGGTCTTTATTCCAGTGAGATTGCTAAAGCGAACACCGCCATGTTTAGATTTTTTCCGACCTAGATCGAAGCACAGACACGGTCTCAATGGGGAGAACTAAGCTGACTACACTGACTGTGCTAGTGGCAGACTCCACTAAGCTGGCAGGCTGGCTAACAGCCTGCTGCCTGGCCTGCACCCTATCTCATTGTGGAGCTACAGGAGTTAGAGCCCTGTCTATGTTGATAGATAAGACGAGAGCACCCCTCCAGCTAGGATGGAGTCCTCAATTACCTCGGAGTCCTCAATCGACTCTGTACTGTTACCTCATGTACATAGCCAAGTTATCATTACCCATTGTGTATTTACTATGACGTTTTATTATTTCTCTATTTTCTTTGTCTCTGCATGGTTGGGAAGGGCCCATAAGTAAGTATTTCACTGTTAGTCTACACTTTTAGTCTTCAAATTAATTTGAACTCTACTCTACAGCACTGTACTCTCCTTTACTGTACTGTTCTCTACTATACTCTACTCTACTTTACAGTACTGTGCTGTCCAAACTTGTTGAAACATAGACTTCTATGATTGGTTCATATTTGGTCTGGTAGGGCGAACTGTCCGTGGACGGTCGGTGGTCAGTGGATGAGGATGCTTGTTAAAGTAAATGGAAAGAGGGTAGGTGTCATGTTAGGTGTCAGTAAGAGAGGTGACATTAACTAGAGAGAGAGAGAGAGAGAGAGAGAGAGAGAGCGGTAGAGAGAGGGAGAGTGAGAGGGAGGAGTTTCACAGACTGGCTTTGACAGAAAGAGGGGGAAAAAACAGTTATGAGCTGAAAATAACAGTATGCCAGTAGAAGGGAGGATAGTAGCAGGTGACCGAACTGTGGTTTGTGACTACTATGATTTCCTATTACTGCCAATTGAATTACAGTAATTGGTGACAATTAATTAACCATTTTAATTGCTCAATAATTCATAAACAAACTTGATATAAGTAAGAACACTATAACTAATTCTGTTAACTCCTCACGAGGGAGAGAAATTTGAAAATATCTTGAAGAGGATTAACCTTTCTGGTGCAGGTGTTCCTGCTAGCGACCCACCTCGACAACATCCGGGGAAATTGCAGAGCACCAAATTCAAAATACAGAAATAGTCATAATAAACATTCATGAAAAAGTGTTATACATCGGCTTAAAGATTAACTTCTTGTTAATCCAGCCGCTTTGTCAGATTTCAAAAAGGCTTTACGGTGAACGCATACCATGCGATTATCTGAGGACAGCGCCCCGCTTACAAAACCATACAAACATTTTACAACCAAGTAAAGGAATTACAAAAGTCAGAAATAGCGATAAAATTAGTCACTTACCTTTGAAAATCTTCATATGGTAGCAGTGACAGGAGTTCCAGCTACACAATAAATGTTTGTTTTGTTCGATAAAGTCACGCTTTATATCCCAAAAACTCAGTTTTGTTGGCACGTTTTGTTCAGTAATCCACTGGCTCAAAGGCGGTCAAGACATGCAGACGAAAACATCCCAATAGTACCGGTAAAGTTTGTTGAAACATGTGAAACGATGTTTATAATTAATACTCAGGTTGTCAATTGTCGAAATAATCAATAATATTTCAACCGGACAATTGTGGAAAAACAACGAAGGGCGCGCACTCGGTCATGCGCACAAACCAGCTCTGCATTCTTCCTCAGTCCACTGACAGAAAAGTCTCATTGTTCTTCATTTTTCAGAAAACAAGCCTGAAACAATGTCTAAAGACTGTTGACATCTAGTGGAAGCCATAGGAACTGCAATCTGGGTCCTAACCCATTAGATACTCAATAGGCATTCAATTGAAAATACACACATAAAAGAAAATCCACTTCCTGGATGGATTTTCCTGAGGCTTTCGCCTGCCATATCAGTTCTGTTATACTCACAGACATTATTGTAACAGTGTTGGAAACTTTAGAGTGTTTTCTATTCAAATCTACCAACTACATGCATATCCTAGCTTCTGGGCCTGAGTAACAGGCAGTTTACTTTGGGCACGCTTCTCATCCAGATGTCGAAATACTGCTCCCAAGCCATAAGAAGTTGAGTTTTTGGTATCGGAATTTCATGGCACAAGGCAATGTTTCTTAAACTTACCGAAGGCTAATCATTTCTCCAAAACTAAATTGACATTAGTTGGCAGGGGTTTTCAGTTCAGCATTATTGTGTTTTGATATATTTTAAGACCTTTTCTGTTAAACGTTGTCTAAGACCCGTTTGCATCTGTTTGACCAGAACTGAACGCCTTTGCTTATTCCAAATTTCTGGGATGGAAAATAGTTGGAAAAATTCTACTGTATATGGCTTAATTTCTACAAAATATAGACTCTTTGCTTTAATTTGACTCCCAATTTGACATGCTCTTATGAACTTCACGTTGATGCGTGTTATAGTCTGGACACTATATAAATCATTCCTACTGAATATGTATTGTACTTGACTGCAATATAGTAATAGTACTATTCATTTGAGCATTGTTATTATGGACATTGTGCAACAGAGACGCTGTGAGTCAAGGTGCAAAGGTGCAGGTGAAAAGTTTAATAAAACAACAAACATGAAACGAGACAACATAACAGTGGCGATTACGCATGAACACAGGAACAATACTGACTGAGGAAGGAACCCAAGGGAGTGACAGAAATAGGGGAGGTAATCAGGAAGGTAATGGAGTCCAGGTGAGTATCATGATGATCTGCAGGTGCACGCAATGATGGATGGCAGGTTTTTATTTTTATATTTATTTCACGTTTATTTAACCAGGTAGGCTAGTTGAGAACAAGTTTTCATTTACAACTGCGACCTGGCCAAGATAAAGCAAAGCAGTGTGACACAGACAACAACACAGAGTTGCACATGGAATAACATGGAATAAACAATAAACAAGCCAATAACACAATAAACAAGTCAATGACACAGTAGAAAAAAGAAAGTCTATATACAGTGTGTGCAAAAGCATGAGGAGGTAGGCAATAAATAGGCCATAGTAGCGAAGAATTACAATTTAGCAGATTAACACTGCAGTGATAAATGAGCAGATGATGATGTGGTGTGCGTAATGATGGATCCCAGGACCGGTGGTTAGTATACCGGCGACGTCGAATGCTGGAGGGGAGGAGCAGGAGTAGATGTGACACATTGGTATTGACCGTGACCTTTACTCTCCTGTGATGTCATGACCCAAAAGACGGGGCAGTACAACGGGACACTACCTCAAATTCTGTGACCTCATGTTAAGTTGGCTAAATCGCTCTCAGTATTCTACTGTTTGTACATGGCTGTACACCTTTAAGTAAAGTCAATTAACATTGAAACGCGTGTGGACATTCCTTGTCAAGTTACCACATCTTTTTTGGCGACGAGAATACAACTTCAAGGTCAGGTTGTACAAGACCATGCGCTAGCTAGCTAAGAAACAGTGAGTTAGCCAGTTAGCTAGCTTCATGCGCGATGAAGAGCAGGAGCCATCGGAGGGAAATGCCGACGGTGGGGATCAGCAGCATCAAGTTGGCGTTACAATGGCAATGTTTGGAACTATCAATTTGTTTTTGGAAGAGAACGAGGACTGGATGGAGTATGTGGAAAGGTTGGGACACTTTTTCTTGACGATTAGAATGAAAGATGAAGCTAAACCATGCTCTATTCTTTATGATTGTGTGTGGGGCTAAAACCTACAAGCTAATGAGGGATTTGGCTACACCATGGAGACCTGGAGATCTCGTTGCTCTCGTTAAGACTCACCCCAATCCAAAGCCGTCAGTGATCGTCCAGAGGTTCAAGTCATTTTCGGAAAACACGTCGGTCTGTTGCTAACTGTTGCTGAATTATGTCAACTCTCTGAACATTGTGAGTCTGGGGCTGTGTTAGACATGCTCTGTGACAGATTAGTCTGTGGCATTAATGAGGACTGCATACAGCGCCCTTTGCTGGGGGAAGCCACACTGACTTTCAAGAAAGAATTGGAAATATCTCAAGGGATGGAGATGGCAGCTAGCAATGCTAAGATGGCAGCTAACATGCAAAAGGCCAACAGTGGAAGTTGTGCAGTGAGTCAGGTGACAAAATAGGCTAAAAAGGGAAAAGCTGTGGAATTTTTCAGATGTGGGGGAACACAATATGCAAACAACTGTACGTTCAAGGACATTGTCTGTCACAATTGCAACAACAAGGGACATTTAGCTAAAAACTGCAGGGGTGCTAAGAGGAAGCCAGATGGTGGGCAGACTGGGTGAGGCAAGTTCAAATCATATGAACCTGCAGTCTACAGCGCACCATGTAGAGAACACAGCAAAGTTGGAAGAGGATTGTTCCTACAGCATGTTTAATGTGAGTGAGCTGCACACGGAGCCCATCTATGCTACAGTGGAGGTAGATGGTAAAGAGATGAGGATTTAGGTTGGCACGGAGGCCTCTGCATCTGTCATCAGTGAGGAGACCTACAGAAAAACTTCAAAACAGGCTCCTGCCATCACACCGGCAGGCATCAGACTGTGTAAATACAACGGAGAGACCAAACTATTGCTGTGGGAAGTGAGAGCAGGGCTCCTGGTGGTGAAAGGGAATGGGCCTAGCTTAGTAGGGCATGACTGGCAAAACAAAATACAACTGAACTGGGGTGAAATAAAACACACGCAAGTGACTGAGGATGTCCTTCAAAAGTACCCGGAAGTTTTTAGAGATTAACTGGGCATGCTGCAAGGCACTGCAGTTAAGATGTTCATGGATCCTAAGGCCAAGACTCGCTTTTTTCAAGCCCAGGACAGTGCCCTATGCCATGAAAAGGAAAGTGGAGGACGAGTTGGAGTGGCTAACAAACATCATTACTCCCATTCAGTTCTCCCGCTGGGCAGCTCCAATTGTTCCTGTTCTGATAAGTGACGTCACTGTGCGTATATGTGGGGACCACAAACTCACCATCAACAGACCAAGCTGGACGCTTACCCACTGCCGCGGGTGGAGGACCTGTTCGTGATGCTTGCACGAGGCAAGATGTTTTCAATGCTTGACATGAGCCACGGCCGACCAACAGCTCTTCCTGGAGGAGGACTCGATAGAGAGTGTCACAGTCAAACACCTCACAAAGGCGTGTTCAAGTACAACCGCTTGGTTTTCAGAGTGGCGTCCATTCAGGCCATTTTCCAGAGGTCAATGGACAATCTGTTGCAGGGGATCACTTATGTAGCAGTGTACCTGGATGACATCCTGGTTACAGGGTAGATGGGGGAGGAGCACCTCCACAATCTGGACCAGGTGTTAAAGAGACTCTACAATGAAGGGTTGCGCCTGAAGCGTAGAAAGTGCACCTTTCATGCACAGAGTGTGACGTACCCGTCACAAAGTCACAGCACAGGGTCTGTGTCCCGTGGAGGACAAAGTCAGAGCAATTAAAGATGCTACAAACCCCAAGAACGTGTCAGAACTCGTTCCTGGGCATGGTGAACTACTATGGTAAGTTCCACCCTGAGTTGTCAACAGTGTGGCTCCACAAAGATTGTAAATGAAGGTGGGGGCCAGCACAGGAGATAGCTTTCAAGGAAGTGAAAGGACCACTACAATCAACACGACTGCTGGTTCACTTCGACCAAGACAAAGAGATCATCCTGTCATGTGACGCCTTGCACTATGGTGTCGGGGCAGTACTCACGTCAGATGGAGAACTGGTCAGAAAAACCCATTAGATTTGCATTGCACATGCTGACAAGGGATATTCACAGTTAGACAGGGAAGGTCTAGCTATAGTCTTTGCTGTGAAGCATTGTCCTCAGTACCCCTATGGTCATCATTTCACCATATGCACTGACCACAAACCACTGATGAGTGTTTTCAGTGAATCAATATGCATTACTCCCATGGCAAGGATTCAGCTTCAGCAAGGATACACACTGTCAGCTTACGGCGCAACAACTGTGGTGCTTCCTGAAACTATTTTCCTAATGGAGAAATTGTCAAACTCACATGTGAATGCCAAACATATTTTGGCTTATATGAATAAGCCAAAACCCAATGACGTTCCTGTTAATTTGCTCCTTTAGTTGGGCCTCATGGTAGGCAAAGAGACGTAATTGCTAGGCTTTATGCAGTTTTTTTATTAGTTTATAGGCTAGGCTACATGTGACTGTGTGTGACTGTGTGTGTGTGTGTGTGTGTGTGTGTGTGTGTGTGTGTGTGTGTGTGTGTGTGTGTGTGTGTGTGTGTGTGTGTGTGTGTGTGTGTGTGTGTGTGTGTGTGTGTGTGTGTGTGGGCACATGCATATGAGTGCAATAGCGATAATGCTTAGGACAATTTAAAAGATTAGGTTATACATTTCTCATCCACATGTCCATAGATCTATGTTAATTCCCCTTTATTCAACATAGGACATAGTGAAACTTTGTTTCTCTTTTTTCCTAAAAACCCTTAGTGTTTTATTTTTTTGTTTCGTTTTTTGTGATGCACTACTCAGTCTGGGTGAAGTTATTCTTTAATAATACTGTAACAAACAGTTCATTTAAGGCAGTCTCCTGGAATGTCTGGGGCAGTGGGCATGTGGTCAAGAGGAAGAAAATTCAAACATTCATAAAAAAAGGAAAGCGTTTCAATTGCGATGCTACAGGAGACCCATTTATCTTCAACCGAACATGCTAAGCTGAGGAGGGACTGGGTGGGCCAGGTGTACCTATCTTATTTTAGTTCAAACAAAAGAAGCACTGCCATCCTCGTAAATAAAAATGTCCCATTGTCACGTAAACTCGTCAGGCTGCTCCTTATTACACACACCTGTCACCATCGTTACGCGCACCAGCACCTCATCAGTCTCACCTGGACTCAATTACCTGCCTGATTACCTTCCCTATATATGCCACTCCCTTTGGTTCTTTCCCTATTGTTTCTGTCCTGTTGTTTCATGTCTGTATCGTACTCGTGTTTCTTGTTTTGTTCCTTGTGTTATTTATTATTAACGTCACTCCCTGAACTTGCTTCCCAACTCCTTAGCGTACACGTTACAGAATAACACCTCACCAAACGGGAACATCTGAGTTTTTTTTTATTTTGTGAGTGTAGGTGATGTCAGGTCTGGTTGCTGCTACCGGAGGAACCAGGGATGCCACAGCTGGCTCGTCAGACTTCCATGCCTCAGCCGGTTCATCAGGTTTACAAGACCCGGTTGTCCTGTCAAGCGTCCGTTGCCGAGTCTACCGAGGATACCTCAACTGGCTCGTCAGGTTCACAAGACTCGGCCGGCTCGTCAGGCTCCCGTGCCTCAGCCGGCCCGCCAGGTTCCCGTGCCTCAGCAGATGTGACCGGCATGCTCCTGGTCTTTTGGACCATCCCTCTGGTCGGCGTTCTGCGGCTGGGACCGTCCCTCTGGTCGACGTCCTGCGGCTGGTGCCGCATGTCAGGGAGGGGGTACTGTCACTTATACTCCCTCTCCGGCTCTCTAAGTCGTCAAGCTGCTCTTTATTACGCACACCTGTCACCATCGTTACGCGCATCAGCGCCTCCGACTCACCTGGACTCAATCACCTGCCTGATTACCTTCCCTAAATATGTCAGTCCCTTTGGTTCTTTCTCTAGGCGTTATTGTTTCTGTTCTGTTGTTTCATAGCTGTACGCTACTTGTGTTTCTTGTTTTGTTCCTTGCGTTATTTATTATTAAAGTCACTCCCTGAACTTGCTTCCCGACTCCTAGCGTACACGTTACACCCATTTATATTTGAGCACCAAGATACAGACCCTGAAGGACAATTTATTTTGATTAAAGGTAGTATATTTGGGGAACATATTGCTATACTAAATGTATATGGCCCGAACACAGACTTCCCCAAATGTATGTTTGATGTGATTTTATTATTTAATCAACACTGCAAGGGAGATACTAGTCAGGATTGAGGCAAAGATGAATGGAGCAATGTACAGAGAGATCCTTGATGAAAGCCTGCTCCAGAGTACTCAGGACCTCTAGACTGAGGGCGAAGGTTCACCTTCCAACAGGACAACGACTCTAAGCACACAGCCAAGACAATGCAGGAGAGGCTTCGGGACAAGTCTCTGAATGTCCTTGAGATGGTCCAGCCAGAGCCCAGACTTGAACCCGATCGAATCTCTGGAGAGATCTGAAAATAGCTGTGCAGCGACGCTCCTCATCCAACCTGACAGAGCTTGAGAGGATTTGCAGAGAAGAATAGGGGAAACTCACCAAATACAGGTGTGTCAAGCTTGTAGCGTCATACCCAAGAAGACTCAAGGCTGTAATCGCTGCCAAAGGTGCTTCAACAAGGTACTGAGTAAAGGGTCTGAATACTTATGTAAATGTGATATTTAAGTTTTATATTTAAAATACATTTGCAAACATTTCTAAAAAAACGTTTTTTGCTTTGTCATTATGGGATATTGTGTGTAGATTGATGAGGGGAAAAAATGATTTAATCAATTTTAGAAGAAGGCTGTAACGTATTTTTGGGGGGAAAAAGTCAAGGGGTCTGAATACTTTCCGAATGCATAGGACAAAGCAGTCTCTAAGGTGCAGGGTAGAGCACCGAGTGGTAGCCGGCTAGTAACAGTGACTAAGGTTCAGCGGACGGTACTGGGCAGTCTCTCGGTCCCAGCTTTGATGCACCATGCACTGTCTCATCCGTCTAGATGGTAGTGGGTGAACAGGCAGTGGCTTGGGTGGCTGAGGTCCTTGACAATCTTTTTGGCCTTCCTGTGACAACGGGTGTTGTAGATGTCATGGAGGGCCTGCAGTGTGCCCCTGATGATGTGTTGGGCTGACCGCACCACCCTCTGGAGAGCCCTGTGGTGCAATTGCTGTACCAGGCAGTGATAAAGCCTGACAGGGTGCTTTCAATGGCGTATCTGTAGAAGTTTTTGAGGGTCTAAGGTGCCAAGCCAAATTTCTTCAGTCTCCTGAGGTTGAAGAGGCATTGTTGCGCCTTCTTCACCTCACTCTCTGTGTGAAGGGACCATTTAAGCTTATCAGTGATGTGCACACCGAGGAACTTTAAGCTTTTGACCCTCCCCACTGCGGCCCCGTCAATGTGGATGGGGTCTTGCTCCCTCTGCTGTCTCCTGTATTCCACGATCAGCTCCTTTGTTTTGTTGACATTGAGGGGAGTGGTTATTTTCCTGGCACCAAACTGCCAGGGCTCTCACCTCATCCCTGTAGGCTGTCTTGTTATTATTTGTAATCACTGTTGTGTCGTCGGAAAACTTGATGATTGAGTTGAGTGAACAGGTTGTACACGAGGGGGCTGAGCAAGCACCCCTGTGGGGCCACCGTGTTGTGGATCAGCGTGGTGGAGGCGTGTTGCCTATTGTCACCACTTGGGGCAGCCCGTTATGAAGTCCAGGACCCAGTTGCACAGGGAGGGGTTCAGACCCAGGGCCCTGAGCTTTGTGATGAACTTGGATGTCACTATGATGTTGAAGGCTGAGCTGTAGTTGATGAGCAACATTCTTACATAGCTATTTCTCTTGTTCAGGTGAGATAGGGCAGTGTGCAGTGCAATGGCGATTGCCTTGTCTGTGGATCTGTTGGGGCAGTATGTAGGGTAAGGTGGAGCTGATATGATCCTTAACTAGCCTCTCAAAGCACTTCATGATGACAGAAGTGAGTGCTACGGGGCGGTAGTCATTTAGTTTACTTACCTTCGCTTTCTTGGGTACTGGAACAATGGTGGACATCTTGAAGCAAGTGGGGACAACAGACTGAGATATGGAGAAATAGGATACGTCCGTAAACACTCCAGCCAGCTGGTCTGCACATGCTCTGAGGACAAGGCTTTGGATGCCATCTGGGCTGGCAGCGTTGCGAGGTTTAACAGGCTTAAAGGAAAATGTCTAAATGTTTCAGCTTCATATTCATTATCTACAGCACCACCCCAACATGTGAAAATTGCACGTTTCTATGTTTTGTAGTAAAAAAGATAGAGGAAGATACGTGTTTCCAATGACTTCATCAACGAATTTGTAGAATTAGTGGGCAATGCCTACTCATAATTGGTAAAAATCACACAAGCCACAATGAGGTCATTGGAAACACTTATCTTCTATCTTTTTTACTACAAAACATATAAACACGCAATTTTCACATATGTTGATGTTAGGGTGGTGCTGGAGATGATGAATATGAAGTTGAAAAATGTTGACATTTTCCTTTAAATTCAAGTCAGCCACAGACTTACGCCCCTCGGCCACGAAAGGGGGAAAAAAGAGAGATTCAATTGAAAACACATTTCTACACGGAGCAAGATTTCAGCACCTTATCAGGGGAAATAGATCTCTTATAACATTACTATAAAAATGGAATGAACCAAACTTGCTGTGGACTGTACTTCATGTACTAGCACAGTAATTACTTCTTCGAATAGCTTGTCATATGTTGACAATGGGACATTTTTAGGTAAGGTAAGGAAAGTCCTCAAACTTGGGAAAGGCAGGAGATGGGAGGTAAAACATGAATATAACAGATTAAATCAAAATAGTGACATTCAATTTCAAGATTACACTGTGTAGGGCTGATTGACTGTCAAAACAGTCTTTGAGAGATTAACTACCTGTTATGAAAGGTGTCAAAGTTTTTACTAACACATATAATTGGAAGTCAGGTTATGAAATGTGACAATCCCCCCCAAACAAAAATAAGAAAATAGGCACTTTTTACTACTAGTACTGACTCTGCTGATAACTACTTTGTTGAAGGAAAATGTGAAGGGTTGTTGTCTCACATAGCTATCTTCAGATGAATTAACTAATTGTAAGTCACTCTGGATAAGAGTGTCTGCTAAATGACTAACATGTAAAATGTAGATAAACTGACAAATCAGTCCATGATGCCTCAGTGTGCATTTTAAACCACTAGCTGCTGACACAAGCCAACCCATGCTTACCGTGATAAAACTCAATAAAATTTGTAGACACTGTCTATGCTGATTTATTAGTACCTTTTCAGCACTTTATAGCCACTTCACCCACAGATTGCCTGCCAAATGAGAAAGCTTATTTCCTGCTTGTGTGCAAATTAGGCCTATTTGCTCAGCACGGCCCTCCGAAATCTCTCTTTCTTTCTTTCTTCCTCTCCCTTTCTTCTTCCCGTCAGCTGTCAACTCTGCCTCAAACGGAAGGGGAAACTGCCGAAACAAAAATGCCTTCTCTGTCAGTCCACCGTGGAAATTACCAGTCGTTTAAATCTTAATGCACAATCAAGCGAGCCAGGCATCCATCTGTCGAACACGACTACACAGAATACAGTTCAAACGGGAAAACACAAACATTGACTAAAGTGTTTGCTCTATGCCGTTCTGTGTACAATTTTTTGTGGACTAGAATGAATTGGAATTTTTTAAAGATGGTCATACCATGGTTCATTTACAGTAGCTATGATGTTTGCTGTTTTATTATCCTTTGGTCAAACATAGAATTTGGCCTTACTGCTATTAGTCCATGGAAGCACATTGAATAACACATTAATTCATACACGGCCAAACAAAAAGTAAAAAAACACTTCAAAAGTATGGTTTGAGGTGTCTGAAATGCATCTGAGAGATATAGGAAAGCATCAGGATTAAAAAATGTATAATAAAAATAAAAAGGGTTAACCCTGGTCCCAAAAAATCCTACTCATTTTCATACATTTTTTACAGGTCGATACCGGGTTACAATGAGACGAGTCTCGTGAAGCAAAACAGAGAACACCTTCGTGTTCATGAGAGTCTCATAATGTTGATGGTGGTGTCATATTAATTCATAACTCAAACCTTTCGGACTTGACAGACATTTTTGTGAAAAAAATTGTTCGGTGTTGGGACGAGTCTCAGCTTTCGTTTTCATGAGATCCTGAAAATTGGTTGTCTCCTGACGTACATAACCCAACCAGAAGCCATGGATACAGGCAACATCCGCACTGAGATAAATGCTAGAGCTGCCGCTTTCAAAGATTGGAACACTAATCTGGACGTTTATAAGAAATCCCGCTATGAGCCATCAAACAGGCAAATCGTCAATACAGGACTAAGTTTGAATCCTGCTCTGACGCTTGTCGGATGTGGCAGGGCTTGCAAACTATTACAGATTGCAAAGGGAAACCAACCCACGAGCTGCCCAGTGACGCCAGCATAGACGGTTCTATGCTGGCTTCGAGGCAAGCAACACTAAATAATGCAGGAGAGCACCAGCTGTTCCGGACGACTGTGTGATCACGCACTCCGTAGCCGATGTAAGCAAGACCTTTAAATAGGTTAACATTCATAGGGCCAGACCGATTACCAGGACACGTACTCAGAGCATGTGCTGAACAGCTGTGAAGTGTTTTCAATGACATTTTAAACCTCTCCCTGACCCATTCTGTAATACCTGCCTGTTTCAAGTCGAACACCATAGTCCCTGTGCCCAAGAACGCCAAGGTAACCTGTCTAAATAACTCTTACCCCGTAGCACTCACATCTGTAGCAATGAAATCCTTTGAAAGGCTGGTCATGACTCACATCAACCCAGACACCCTGGACGGACTCAAAATCACATACTGCCCCAACATATCCACAGATGACGCAATCTCTATTGCACTCCTCACTGCACTCTCCCACCTGGACAAAAGGAACACCTACAGTGCCCTCAGAAAGCATTCATACCTCTTGACTTATTCCACATTTGTTGTGTTACAGCCTGAATTAAAAATGTATTAAAAATATTTTCTCTCTCACTCAACTAGACACAGCACCCCATAATGACGAACTAATAACATGTTTTTAGACATTTTATTGAAAATGATGTACAGAAATATCTCAATTTACATAAGTGTTCACACGTCATTACTCGGTAGAAGCACCTTTGGTGGCAATTACAGCTGTGACTCTTTTTGGATTAGTCTTTGCACACCTTTGCACACCTGGATTGTACAATATTTGCCAGTTATTAAGCTCTGTCAAGTTGATTATTGATCATTATTGATCTTTTTTAGACAGCCATTTTTTTTTTTGGATTTGGCTTTCTGTTTTAAGTTATTGTCCCGCTGAAAGGTGAATATGTCTCAAAGTTCCTGTTGGATAGCAGACTGAACTAGGTTTTCCTCTAGGATTTTGCCTGTGCTTACAGCTGTAATATGATGCAGCACCACCATGCTTGAAAATATGGTACACATCACGGAGTGGTACTCAGTGATGTGTTCTGTTGGAATTCACAAAAACAAAATGCTTTGTATTCAAGACAAAAAGTGTATTTCTTTGTTACATTTTTTGCAGTATTACTTAAGTGCCTTGTTGTTTTGGAAGATTTTTATTCTGTACAGGCTTCCTTCTTTTCACTCTGTCATTTAGGTTAGTATTGTGGAGTAACTACAATGTTGTTGATCCATCGTCAGGTGTCTCATATAACAACCATTGAACTCTGTAACTGTTTTAAAATCACCATTGGCCTCATGGCAAAATCCCTGAGCAGTTTCCTTCCTCTCCGGCAACTGAGTTAGGAAGGACGCCTGTATCTTGGTAGTGACTGGTTGTATTGATACACCACCCAAAACATAATTAATAACTTCACTACGCTCAAAGGGATATTCAGCATCTGTTTTTTTTTTTTACACATCTACCAATCGGTGCCCTTCTTTGCGAGGCATTGAAAAACCTCCCTCCTCTTTGTGGTTGAATCTGTTCATGAAATTCACTACTCGATTGAGGGACCATACAGATAAATGTATGTGTGGGATACAGAGACTGGGTAGTCATTAAAAAAATAATGTTAACCACTATTATATAACACAGAATTATTTAGGCTTGCCATAAAAAAAGGGTTGAATACTTATTGACTCAAGGCATTTCAGCTTTACATTTTTAATTCATTTCTAAAATGTTCCCCAAACAAAATTCCACGTTGACATAACGGAGTATTGTGTGTAGATCAGTCACACAAAATCTAGGTAAAAAAAAAATATTTTCTGAAGGCTGTGCATTGACTAACACAGCTTTCAACACTGTAGTGCCCTTCAAGCTCATCTCTAAGCTAGGGACCCTGGGATTGAACACCTCCCACTGCAACTGGAACCTGGACTTCCTGACGGGCCGCTCCCAGGTGGTGAAGGTAGGCAACAACACATCCGCCACGCTGACCCCGAACACGGGGGCCCCTCAGGGGTGCGTGCTTAGTCCCCTCCTGTACTCCCACTTCACCCACGAATGTGTGGCCGCGCACAACTCTAACACAATCATTACGTTTTCTGACAACGTGACGGTGGTAGGCCTGAACACCAACGACGATGAGACAGCCTATAGGAAGTGCCAGGGCAACAATCTCCCTCAACATCAACAAGACAAAGGAGCTGATCAGGGACTCCAGGAAATGGTGGACCGAGCACACCCCCATTCACATCGACGGAGCTGTAGTGGAGCAAGTCGAGAGCTTCAAGTTCCTTGGTGTCCTCATCACTAAGGATCTATCATGGTCCACACACACCAACACAACAATACCTCTTCCCCCTCAGGAGACTGAAAAGATTTGGCCTGTGTCCCCAGATCCTCAAAAAGTTCTACAGCTGCACCATTGAGAGCATCTTGACTGGCAGCATCACCCCTTCGTATGGCAACAGCTTGGTATCCAACCGCAAGGCACTACAGAGGGTAGTGCGTACAGCCCAGTACATCACTGGGGCCAAGCTCCCTGCCATCCAGGACCTCTACTATATACAGTTGAAATCGGAAGTTTACATACACCTTAGCCAAATACAGTTAAACTCAGTTTTTCACAATTCCTGACATTTAATCTTTGTAAAAGTTTTCTGTCTTAGGTCAGTTAGGATCACCACTTTATTTTAAGAATGTGAAATGTCAGAATAGTAGTGGAAAGAATTATATACTTCAGCTTTAATTTCTTTCATCACATTCCCAGTGGGTCAGAAGGTTACATACACTCAATTAGTATTTGGTAGCATTGCCTTTAAACTGTTTAACTTGGGTCAAACATTTCGGGTAGCCTTCCACAAGATTCCCACAATAAGTTGGGTGAATTTTGGCCCATTCCTCCTGATGGAGCTGGTGTAACTGAGTCAGGTTTGTAGGCCTCCTTGCTCGCACACGGTTTTTCAGTTCTGCCCAAAAATGTTCTATAGGATTGAGGTCAGGGCTTTGTGATGGCCACTCCAATACCTTGACTTTGTTGTCCTTAAGCCATTTTGCCACAACTTTGGAAGTATGCTTGGGGTCATTGTCCATTTGGAAGACCCATTTGCAACCAAGCTTTAACTTCCTGAATGATGTCTTGACATGTTGCTTCAACATGACCACATACTTTTACTACCTCTTGATGCCATCTCTTTTGGGAAGTGCACCAGTCCCTCCTGCAGCAAAGCACCCCCAATACATGATGCTGCCACCCCGTGCTTCACGGTTGGGATGGTGTTCTTTGACTTGCAAGCCTGCCCTTTTTCCTCCAACCATAACGATGGTCATTATGGCCAAACAGTTCTATTTTTGTTTCATCAAACCAGAGGACATTGCTCCAAAAAGTTTGATCTTTGTCCCCATGTGCAGTTGCAAACTATAGTCTGGCTTTTTTCTGGCGGTTTTGGAGCAATGGCTTCTTCCTTGCTGAGCGGCCTTTCATGTTATGTCAATATAGGACTCATTTTACTGTGGATAGAGATACTTTTGTACCTATTTCCTCCAGCATCTTCACAAGGTCCTTTGCTGTTGTTCTGGGATTGATTTGCATTTTTCGCAGCAAAGTACGTTCATCTCTAGGAGACAGAACACATCTGCTTCCTGAGCGGTTTGACTGCTGCGTGGTCCCATGGTGTTTATACTTGCGTACTATTGTTTGTACAGATGAACGTGGTACCTTCAGGCATTTGGAAATTGCTCCCAATGATGAACCAGGTCTTTCAACCAGGTTTTCTGAGGTCTTGGCTGATTTCTTTTGATTTTCCCATGATGTCAAGCAAAGAGGCACTGCGTTTGAAGGTAGGCCTTGAAATACATCCACAGGTACACCTCCAATTGACTCAAATTGTGTCAATTAGCCTATCATAAGCTTCTAAAGCCATGACATAATTTTCTGGAATTTTGCAAGCTGTTTAAAGGCACAGTCAACTTAGTGTATGTAACCTTCTGACCCACTGGAATTGTGAGACAGTGAATTATAAGTGAAATAATCTGTCTGTAAACAATTGTTGGAAAAATGACTTGTTTCATGCACAAAGTAGATGTCCTAACTGACTTGCCAAAACTATAGTTTGTTAACAAGACATTTTTGGAGTGGTTGAAAAACAAGTTTTAATGACTTTAATGACTAAGTGTATGTAAACTTCCGACTTCAACTGTACCAGGCGGTATCAGAAGAAGGCCCTAAACATTGTAAAAGACTCCAGCCACACAAGTCATAAACTGTTCTCTCTGCTACCGCATGGAAATCCTTAACGATGCACCAAGTCTGGAACCAACAGGACCCTGAACAACTTCTACCCCCAAGCCAGAAGACAGCTAAATAGTTAAATAGTTAACAATAGCTACCCGGGCTATCTGCATTGACCCTTTTTGCACAAACTTTTTTTTACTCATCACATACACTGCTGCTACTTTTTATTATCTATCCTGTTGCCTAGTCACTTTATTCCTAGTTATATATACACATATCTACCGCAATTACTTCATACCTCTGCACATGAACTCTATGATGGTACCCCGTGTATATAGCCAAGTTATCGTTCTCATTGTGCATTTATTCGTACTTCTATTATTACATGTAATTACTTTTCTATTATTTCTATATTTTCTTTCTCTCTGCATTGTTGGGAAGGGCCCATATGTACGCATTGCACTGTTAGTCTACTCCTGTTGTATACAAAGCATGTGACAAATACAATTGTATGATTTGATTTGACAATCACCGCTGAAGCTCTGCCACCTTCCATCACAGATGCGGAAGGTCGACATCGGCGGATGCGGTGAAATTAGATTTAGTCTAATCGAGCTTAGTGTCATTTCTTTTACATTCACAGTAATGTCATCCGACAGAAGGCTATGTCATTTTCAACAGAAATTGTCTTCTTATTAGGTCTTGATATTTGACAGATTTTTACGGAGCAGATTAGGTGCTTTTAAATCCACGACTCTGCCCTGTGTCTTCAAGTTGGAAGGATATTGAATGTGAAGGAGAGGTAGAGTACGTCTGGATTAAAAAAGATCATTTGATTGATGTCAGAAACATTTGAATCAGGGGCCCTGTTAGAGTCCTGTAGAGACGGTGGTCCAATCCATACTGTATTACAGGATTTGGAGCACACACATACACCTCTGTTTGGTTGTCTGGAGGAAAACACTAATGACCAGCTCCTCCCAGGAGGGGAAAGGATCAGACACACACACACACACACACACACACAGTACAGACACACAAGAACACCCTCATACACACGCACACACAGGCACACACACACTATTATCCTGCAGTGCTTTAGGCAGACATGTGGTGTTTGGAGTCTGGGGTTTATGACAGCTCTATTGTTGACAGTCATCCCCTCGTCATGGCCACCCTCTTGTTAAAGCCCTGCAGCCTGAGTTTAAGAGCCCCAAAACCTGAGACGGCACCCCATGGAGGGTGCTGGGGTTGGACATTCTCCAATTTGTATCACTCTCCATTGTTAATGTTAGCGACTTGGGTCTAAGCCGGGTTCCAGACAGTGGGCCCCAATAAGCGCGTGTTCAGTATCAACACACCCACTTAAAATCTGCTCATATTGGTATGAATTGTGGGTTGTAGAGCTATAACTTAATGAACTCAAGAACCTGCCTGCATTCCTTATAGCGCTATAGAATATCCCTCTGCTTTAAAAGCCACAGTGCGCTCAGCAGTGCTTTCGAAATTAATAAAATCAGTATATCTCTCAGTTAATATAAATGTACTTTAATCAAAATAAGACGCATTAAGCCTCCGTCACAATGCAGAAATCTGATAACGAAAAGCGCCCGGGTGGTGAGTCATGGCTCTGAAGGATTAGTGAGTGAGTTTCTGTATTGCTTCAGAATCAGAGGGGATTACAAAAGGGTACATGAGAGCAATGTGTTATGGGTAAAAATGTACCCACAGACAGTGTGTCCAGCCACATCTTTCCATTGTGAACCCTTAGTGCCTCATAAGTGTCACCTTCATGACTTCTGTCGTCTCTCCGGGTGATTTACACAAGCCAAATATTCCACTGCTGAAGCTCAGGTAGTGAAATTATATCCCTGGCTGCTACCCTGAACCTTCTGTTCAGCTCCTCTACAGTCAACCCCTCCCACGACCCAAACACCAGGCTCTTTCGAGATATAAGCAGCTTTCTGTGCCACTTGTGCAACCCTGTGTGTGTCTGCTATTCAGATTAGCAGTGTTGCTAAATGTTCTATCAATACTGCCTATTTTTTGAGTAGCTAATGCCTCCCCCCGCTACCATACAACCACCCAGGGACAAACTTACTTTAGAATGAATAATATAAAGCCTACTGTACACCTGAAACATCTGGAGGGTTTTTGGGAAGATCAAAGCATCCAATACTAAAGATCAAAAGTCGGTAGATTTACCATACATTGAGTACTCGTGTCATTCAATGCTAGCATAAAGGTATTGGCTAACTGCCAAAATACATGCCTCTCTCTCCATGGCTAACTGTATGCTACAATGTTTGTTTGACTGCATACTCAGAATGACATTCTAGCTGTTAATAAAGTGCAGTTTTGATCATTAGAAAGCTGTCATTCTAACCCACCGAACCTTCACAAAAGAATATGCTAACTGCATGATGCTACATGTCTTTGTTAGCGTACTAATTCCACATTCCAGTCCCTGCATCTCATATCTATATATTAGCCTTATCTCTGCACAACTACCTTACCTGATAGCACGCAAACTCCAGTATCCATTGACTGCCCCCTCACAGTGTTGAAAGGCTGTGTCTCCCAGATGTTGCTAGCCGGATGCCCCGACTGTTTCTCATTGTGTGCTACACTTACAGCACACTCCACTGCACCTGGTAAAGATCTGTTGTAGGCCTACCCCCAGGCTCTTTATTTTCGATTTGCCTCAAATCAGAGGGAGTTTACCGGTGGATGCTGAATGACCGAATGCCAGTGGAATTATCTATGAGGTCCATCATCGTGACACATACTGACTCCCTGTCTTCATCATACAATGAGGTAGTGTAACAAATGGGGCGGGAAACATGTGTTCCTCTGTCACCTGAGGATTGAAAGAACCTTTCATGTCACCATATAGGTTAGATCAATTCAGATGGATGAGATGTTATATACTCAGGCCCCCAGTGTCTGGTCTGGATCGTGAAGTTACAAGCTCTGCTGGTCGGCTGCTGCATAGCAACCTGGCGGTGCCAAAATACCTGGTCTGCCCTAGAAAGCCTATGTAAATTAGAATTGCTCGAACAGCCCCCCAAAATGTGTAGATGCACGTTTTCCAGCTCTACAATTGGTTTATTATGATGAAGTTTGATTGCCACAGTGAATCATTTTAATGTTCACTACTAATCAAGCTATTTAATTAAATAGTGATCCATTCTGACTACTACATTGGTCATCACACAGAACCACGTGCTGACACAGACCAATCGTGGGCCGGCAGGGGGGTGTGGTATCAACAAGCCTGTCAAGTGGAGATGGAGGGGCTGACCAATGTCTATATGGCTGACAGAGGATGACAGAGCGGAGAACAGAGCATAGACATGAAGATTGCAATCCTCAATCACATCATGTTTGAAATATCAATTTAGTGTGCAATTATAATTGAATGCATTTTGAATTCCAAACTACATTGTATGTCTTTTTTTATGAGAAGTAATGCAATTACACAAATGATAAAGACAGATAGTCTATATATATTTTATATATATTTTATATAATTTATATATAGTCCCCTTTTTTCTCATAGGGTAATCCAATCTAGCCTAACCGAGTTGTGAGCGGTTGATGTGATGGTAGCCCATTAACTTTTGGGTCATATGATATCTAGACTAGATAGGGTACTCCCGCACACTTAACTTTGCGCCAATTTGAGTTTGATTTTACATAGAGAGTCACCATGCTCTGTATTTAACTGTACTAATCATCACTTGAAAGAGTCCGGTAAATCAGTCGTAATTCGGATTATCATAGTTCATATTTGCTGTCCATTTTGTTTTCCTATGTTGACCTGGCTATGTTGTAGGTAATGCTGAGCTTTCAAGTTAACATTCAAATCAAATCAAAGTTATTTGTCACATGCGCCAAATACAACAGGTGTAGTGTTAACACCTTAGTGTTAAGTAAAAAAAAAATAATAATAATTATAAAAGTAACAAATAATTAAACAGCAGCAGTAAAATAACAATAACGAGGCTATATACAGGTGGTACCGGTACAGTCAATGTGCGGGGGCACCGGTTAGTCGAGGTAATTGAGGTAATATGTACTTGTAGGTAGAGTTAAAGTGACTATGCATAGATAATAAACAGAGAGTAGCAGCAGCGTAAAAGAGGGGTCTGGTTAGCCCTTTGATTAGCTATTCAGGAGTCTTATGGCTTGGGGGTAGAATTTGTGAAGAAGCCTTTTGGTACCGCTTGCCGTGCGGTAGCAAAGAGAACAGTCCTTGACTAGGGTGGCTGGAGTCTTTGACAATTTTTAGGGCCTTCCTCTGACACCGCATAGTATAGAGGTCCTGGATGGCAGGAAGCTTGGCCCCAGTGATGTATTGGGCCGTATGCACTACCCTCTGTAGTGCCTTGCGGTCAGAGTACGAGCAGTTGCCATACCGGGCAGTGATGCAACCAGTCAGGATGCTCTCGATGGTACAGTTGTAGAACTTTTTGAGGATCTGAGGACCCATGCTAAATCTTTTCAGTCTCCTGAGGGGGAATAGGCTTTGTCATGCCCTCTTCACCACCGTCTTAGTGTGTTTGGACCATAATAGTTTGTTGGTGATGTGGACACCAAGGAACTTGGCTCTCAACCTGCTCCACTGCAGCCCCGTCGATGAAAATGGATGCGTGTTCAGACCTCCTTTTCCTGTAGTCCACAATAATCTCTTTGTCTTGATCACATTGAGGGAGAGGTTGTTGTCCTGGCACCAAACGGCCAGTGTCATCTGAAAATTTGATGATGATGTTAGAGTTGTGTGCCTGGCCATGCAGTCATGAGTGAACAGGGAGTACAGGAGGGGACTGAGCATGTACCCATGAGGGGCCCCCGTGTTGAGGATCAGTGTTTCGGATCTGTTGTTACCTACCCTAACCACCTGGGGGTGGCCTGTCAGGAAGTCCAGGATCCAGATGCAGAGGGAGGTGTTTAGTCCCAGGGTCCTTAGCTTAGTGATGAGCTTTGAATGCACTATGGTGTTGAACGCTGAGCTGTAACCCTTACCCTAACCCTTGTGAGTGTTGACTTGTTTAAAGGTCTTTCTCACATCGGTTACAGAGTATGTGATCACACAGTCGTCCAGAACAGCTGATGTTCTCATGCATGCTTCAGTGTTACTTGCCTCGAAGCGAGCATAGAAGTAATTTAGCTCATCTGGTAGGCTTGTGTCACTAGGCAGCTCGCGGCTGTGCTTCCCTTTGTAGTCTGTAATAGTTTGGAAGCCCTGCCACATCCGATGAGCGTCAGAGCCGCTGCAAAGGTTTAAAATAGCAAGCATCAGGATCATAGACATTAAAACCAGGTTGACTTTCTCAGGCAGGATAAAAACAACTACATCGAAGATGTTCCTTTGCTAGTTATGGACACTTTCACCATGATCCTTAGCAATTTTGTTGTGCCATTCAGCAATATGGCATGCTTCAAATATAAATACTTCCAGCTTCATGCACCATCTGAAGTTTTCCATAGGAATATGTGTACAGCGTATTTGGAAAATATTCAGACCCCTTGACTTTATCCATATTTTTTTACGTTACATATATTTTTCTTAATCAGTCAAAACACAAAACCCATAATGACAAAGCAAAAACAGGTTTTTAGAAATGTTTCAGACCGTTTACGCAGTACTTCGGTGGGTATTACGCTACAAGCTGGGCACACCTGTATTTTCAGAATTTCTCCCATTCTTGTCTGCAGATCCTCTCAAGCTCTGTCAGGATGGATGGGGAGTGTCATTGCACAGCTATTTTCTGGTCTGTCCAGAGATGTCCAATCGGGTTCAAGTCCAGGCTCTCGCTGGGTCACTTAAGGACATTCAGAGTCCCAATGTCACGCCCTGACCTTAGAGAGCTTTTATGTCTCTATTTTGGGTTTGGTCAGGGTGTGATTTGGGGTGGGCATTCTATGTTCTATTTTTTTTTTCTTTGTTTTGGCCGGGTATGGTTCTCAATCAGGGACAGCTGTCTATCGTTGTCTCTGATTGGGAACCATACTTAGGTAGCCCTTTTCCCTCCTTTCTTTGTGGGAAGTTAACTTTGTTTGTGGCACATAACCGTGAAGCTTAAGGGCTGTTTTGTATTGTTTATTGTTTTTTTTCGCCGCTTTGGTCCAGTTCTTTCGACGGACGTGACACCCAAAGCCACTCCTGCATTGTCTCTCCCCAGTCTGAGGTCCTGAGTGCTCTGGAGCAGGTTTGCATCAAGGATTTCTATGTACTTTGCTCCGTTCATCTTTCCCTCTGTCCTGACTAGTCTCCCAGTCACTGCCGCTGAAAAACATCCCCATAGCATGATGCTGCCACCAACATGTTTCATCGTAGGGATGGTGCCAGGTTTCTGCCAGATATGACGCTTGGTATTCAGGCCAAAGAGTTCAATCTTGGGTTCATCAGATCAGAGAATCTTGTTTCTCATGGTCTGAGAGCCAAGCATGCGGTCATGTGCATGTGCCTTTTACTGAGGAGTCTGGCCACTCTACCATAAAGGCCTGATTGGTGGAGTACTGCAGAGATGGTTGTCCTTCTGGAAGGTTCTCCTATCTCCACAGAGAAACTCTGGAGCTCTGTCAGAGTGACCATCGGGTTCTTGGTCACTTCCCTGACCAAGGCTCTTCTCCCCTGATTGCTCAGTTTGTCCACGAGGTCAGCTCTAGGATGAGTCTTGGTGGTTCCAAACTTTTTCCATTTAAGAATGATGTGTGATCTTGGGGACCTTCAATAATGCAGACAGTTTTTGGTACCCTTCCCCAGATCTGTGCCTCGACACAATCCTGTCTCGGAGCTCTATGGACAATTCCTTCGACCTCATGGCTTGGTTTTTGCTCTGGCATGCACTGTCAACTGTGGGACCTTATATAGACAGGTGTGTGCCTTTCCAAATCATGTCCAATCAATTGAATTTACCACAGGTGGACTCCAATCAAGTTGTAGAAACATCTCAAGGATGATCAATGGAAACAGGATGCACCTGAGCTCAATTTCAAGTCTCATAGCAACGTGCCTGAATACTTATGCAAATATGGTATTTTACATTTTTTATACATACATTTGCAAAGAAAATCCAAAAACCTGTGCTCGCTTTGTCATTATGGGGTATTGTGTGTAGATTGATGAGAAAAACATATTTAATCCATTTTAGAATAAGGCTGTAACGGTATAATGAGCTGTATATACTCTGAGGGCATGCCAAAGTGTCCATAACTTACTCAAGGTCGATGACGCCTTTAGCTAGAATGTTCATTTCCCTTTTACTTCTGCAGCAAGTTCTAGGGAAATGTGGGCAGTGCAACCAGGAAGTGACTGATGGAGAAAACCATGAAAAGAGAGGAAAGTAAATTAAAATGTTTCATAGATTCACCAATAATCTATGTTCCAGGGAAAGTCAGTCGTTTTATGATGATGCCATGAAATGTTTCCATAAACTGCAGCACTGAGCTGAATATAAATATACATCTGAAGAGCTCTCAGTGATGTCAGTTCCTGCCACAAAATTGTTGGCTTTATCTCCAGGAAGCCACAGTAAACAGTGAGCAATTCCTAGTGATGTTGACATTCTTACCCGCTGTAAGTATATGATATTATCACTTGACTGTGACAAGCTCTATGGTTTCCCTCTCAAGGCCATACTCAACAACGAATGGCTTATTGCAGTGTGAGAGTGGGAATAAAATTCTGTTAGGCATATAAAAACAGGGTGGGAAAAAAACTTGATATCAAGTCATGTCAGCCTTCACATAGCCTTCAGGAGCAGCAAAGAATGAAGAGATATGATCATATTTCTACAGATATTCTTTAACCCTTAAGAGTCTAAGCCCTGTCTAAGCCGAGGAGTGGTTCTACTAAGCTATATGGAATTGTTTTAAGAAGGTCATGCCAATAATAATTTTGCTATTTGATTTTGAATTTTAAGACCCCTTGAAGTATCAATTATAAATCATTTTTTATTATTTGATTATATTTTTTATTTGGCCCATACAATCGCATTGAATAACAGATTCACTACATGGGACAGATAGTTCCCCCCCAAAAAATCTAAAGGAGGTTTGTTCTGAAGTGTCTGTCCTATATCTGAGAGAACATTTGTTTGTTTTTTTTAGACATGTATTTAACACCTTATTTTTGGCACTAAACAGTCTCCATACAGTGCATTCGGAAGGTTTTCAGCTCTCTTGACTTCTACCTTTGTTACATTGCAGCTTTATTCTATAATTGATTAAATTAAACATTTGAATCAATCTACACACAATACCCCATAATGACAAAGTGAAAACAGGTTTAGAACTTCTTGAAGTATTCAGACCCATTGCTATGAGACTCGAAATTGAGCTCAGGTGTATCCTGTTTCCATTAATCATCCTTGAGATGTTTCTACAACTTGATTGAAGTCCACCTGTGGGAAATTCAATTGATTGGGAATGATTTGGAAAGGCACACACCTGTCTATATAAGGTCCCACAGTTGGCAGTGCATGTCAGAGCATAAACCAAGCCATGAGGTCAAAGGAATTGTCCATAGATCTCCGAGACAGGATTGTGTCAAGGCAGCCCATAACAAAGAGGAAGACAACGCAGAGATCAAGGAATAACAAAAATACATTTATTAAATACAGTAAACTATATACAAGTAATAATTGTGTGTGTAGTCAGTAGTGTAAGTGAGTGGATGCATGCATAGATAGTGATAATGAGGGGTGTTGAGAGGTGCCAAAAAAAAAAAAAAAGAAGCCACAAAATGCCACAACGGAAACAATACAGTGTGTCGGCGTGGTGAGTCTCCTCGATGTATGGGGGGGAGAGGACCCCGGAAACATACTTCCCTGGTTAAAGATACCCCACTCCCTAGCCAACCTCGTCCTCCCCAGACCTTAGCAACCTTTGTGCACAGGAAGCAACCTTTTAAGGAGAGAAAAAAACGAGGACAGCAGGGAACAGATGACAGAAGGAACAGGACAACACAAAACCACAAAAAATAAACAGTGGCCGGTCACATCGACACGCATACGTCACAAAACTTGGGGACAACTCGCATGATAAAACACGTGTCCACCGATCAATAGGACCAGACGCGTTCAGGAACAGGGCGCACAAGAGAGAGTGTCAGCAATGACACTATCAGCCCCTCGGATGTGCCGCACATCGAGTTGGATGGCCTGTAAGAACAAACACCATCTCATTATCCTCTGGTTAGGATACATCATAGACCTCAAGAAGGTGAGTGGGTTATGGTCGGTGTAGACCACAATAGGTACTAAACCCGACTAACAGGCCTCTCAACACCGGACGCATCTGCTTGCAGCAGGACTGCACCTGCCCCCACGTGACTTGCATCCACCTGCAAGGTGAATGACAAATCAACGTGAGGAGCAGCAAGCACCGGAGTAGAGGTAAGCAACTTCTTTGCATCATCAAAAGCCTGCTGACAGAGAGGAGACCAGACGTAAACTGCCTTAGCTTTCAGCAAATCTGTCAGGGGAACGACTACGGTAGAGAAGTTCCTACAGAAACTACAATAACCAATCATTCCCAAGAAATGCATCAGTTATTTTTTTAGTGGTTGGTCGTGGAAATTCATTGATAGCTGACCAAGATACAGGGAGAAGCCCAGCTGGAGAAAGAAGGCAATATCATTCTCCAGCATGTACCTGATCTCAGCATCCAGATGGCTCAGTTTCTCTGAAGAAACTCTATACAACTGCTGACGGATGGGGTCAGCATCCCCAACGTCAACATCGTGTTCTGTAGGCGTATCAGAAAACAAAACTGGAAAACTCAGAATCAGACCGACCAACTCATCTCGCCTATCAGCAGGTAGATGAGCGAGAAGGCTATCCAAAACATCCAGTGACTCTGAATTTGTCAATCTACCCTGCAGTACGCAATCGTCGGGACCAGGGAATCCTCCTCACCATGCATGGACACAGCATGACAAAAAAGAAGAACCCAGCGATGTAACATTACAGGCCAAAACAACAAGTTTAACGTCCTCTGCGGACTCACACTGTTCAGCCCCAGAGGAATGTGCGCAATAGGGTTTTAGAAGATTTACATAGCACAGTTTGTGCACTTTCCTCCATTCCGGAGTGGCTAAACTAAATAGTTTTGCTCAGTGCACTGGCACACAGCCATATATGGACCTTGAAACTTGGCTTGAAATGGAGAACCAACAATTGGTAGCAGAGCAAGAACCTGGTCACCTGGACTAAAGTGACGACGCTCAGCTCGCCGATCAAATATTCCTTTCATCCTCCCGTGAAGACTACAGCTTCTCTTTAGCCAAATCACACACATAAGATAACAGGGACTGAGGTGGCTTAGGAGACTTCCAGTCATCCTGGAGCACTGCTAGAAGCCCACACACACTATGTCTGAAAACTAGGTAATTCGGACTGAAACCTGTGCTCTCCTGTGAAACATTCCTGGCGGCTAACCATGGCAACCCCTCCTCCCAATCCTTATCCATCTCCGTACAATAAGCTCTCATCAAAGACGTAAGTGTTTGATGGAAACGTTCCAGGGTTCCGTGACTCTGTGCGTGATAGGGGCTAGCCAAATTGTGTTTAATAAGGAGCTGTTGGAGAACCTGACCAAACAGATTAGAGGTGAAATTAGAACCTTTCTCACTCTGAATAACCTTAGGGATTCCAAACAGTGAGACTAACTGAGTCAAAGCTTTTAGCAGGGACTTAGTTGTGATAGACCGGAGAGGATAGGCAGCAGGAAACCTAGCGGTCTGACACATCACAGTGAACAGGTTACTACTACCATTCTTAGACTGGGACTTTGGGACTTTCACATGCACCTGGGCATGAGACGGAATGACAGGAGTGAATGGATATGGGACAGGAGCTGCTAACGCAGTAGGTTAAGGTTTAACGTTAGCGCGAGTACTAAACTTACCTTTAGTACAGAACAGGACATTCATTTTTCCAATGACCTGAACCCTGACAGTAGTGACACTCTTGAATGAAGTCAGCTTTGCCACGGGAGACAGGCTCAATCCTAGAAACTCTGCCATGAAGCAGAGTGTCTTGGTGGGCGAGGCCCAAATCTCCCCGAAAACCACCACTCACTCTGAATACGGGGCTCTGCAAAGCCACTTTGGTGAGTCAAAACATACTCGTCCACCAAAATCGCAACTTCACAGACCGTCTTCACTTTTCGTTCGTTAATGTACGTGGCTATTCGGTCAGGGATTCTGTCCTTAAATTGCTCTATAATAATGATCAAATCACACAGCCCCTGGACAGTCTTAAGCGCAAAGGTGGAACACCAGCGATTAAACTGTGAAGATAATTCTCGCGCAAACTCAGTATGAATCTGTTTATCAGCCCATTTTAAAGTTCTAAATTGTTGGCGGTATTCTTTGTGAACCAATTCGTAAATCTGTAACACAGTCATTTTAACCTTAGCATAGCTGACTCTGTCGGCTACAGCAAGAGCTGAATATGCAACGAAAAGAACATCTCAGGGTCCTATCAAATGTGTCTGGGGCACGACCGAGTGAAGAGCGACCCCTAGGTAAAATCAGGGTCACCTTCCCTAAGCAAACTCTCCCCCAAGAGCTTTCCATCCCTAACCAATTCTAGACGCAGCTTGATTTAAGCGCACTCCAAATCCTTGTTAAATTCCAATTCCTTTTCATACTTAACACGATCATACTCTAGCTTAACACGGTCGTGCTCTAGCTGTAACAGAAGCAGTTATTTTTGCTGTTCAAAAGGAAGACTACTGGGGCTAACAGACGTAGCTGGTGGGGGCGACGAGTCCTCGGCAGAGGCTGCCGCAGTGGTAACTACCAGTATACCACTCTCCATCAGATTGGCCTTCAATATCAACAGAATTTTTAAGACGATTATCACTAATTTTAACCTGGTAGTGTTCAACAATCTTCAACAGCTGTTCCTTAGTACATAATTCAAACAGTTTCTCCGATGGACCGCGAATGAACTCATCTACATTAGACAAAATAGTAAAAAATATCTGCAAATAACATCTTGCTCTTTACCTAGTTAGAGCCAGTTTGTGCTGTTCTGTGAAGGGAGTAGTACACAGCGTTGCACGAGATCTTCAGTTTCTTGTCAATTTCTCGCATGGAATGGCCTTCATTTTCTAAGAACAAGAATAGACTGAGGAGTTTCAGAAGAAAGTTCTTTGTTTCTGTCCTTTTTGAGCCTGTAATCAAACCCACAAGCGCTGGTGCTCCAGATACTCAACTAGTCTAAAGAAAGTCAGTTTTATTGCTTCTTTAATCAGGACAACAGTTCTCAGCTGTGCTATCATAATTGCAAAAGGTTTTTCTATTGATCAATTACACAACATGCCATTGGAACACAGGAGTGATGGTTGCTGATAATAGGCCTCTGTACGCCTATGTAGATATTCCATTAAAGAATCTGCAGTTTCCAGCTAAAATAGTCATTTACAACATTAACAATGTCTACACTGTATTTCTGATCAATTTGATGTTATTTTCGGTGAAAAACAAGGACAATTCTAAGTGACCCCAACATTTTGAATGGTAGTGTATATAAGGAGCTTCCCCGAATCCTACAGTAGCTCAACCATAGTCTTTGCGGCTTCACAGTGGGTAAAAACGCACTGTAGCCCCCCCCCCCCCCAGCACGCTGGCAGATGTTCCTCTCAATGTTCCTCTCTCCATCGCAGTACATAACCACTGTCCGCTGCAGAAAACATAAACAAAAGGCAACCAACACTGGGCCTACCAAACAACGCAACTCAAAAAAGCTGTAACAAAAGATGCAAACAAAGCACCTACAGAATTTATCTATACACTAACTCCACATTTTCTCCCAAACAAAATACACTTACCAGTTAGCTTAGCGACACTAGTATTAGGCCTACTGGCATACTTTTCCAGGCAATGCACCTATTTGATGACATCACCGGACAACCAAAATCACTGATATGTCTCTAAGGCACTATACCAACAAGACTAGACAGTGAATACCAACCAAAGCACATCCCAATTGACATTAACCCATCGTAATGCAAAGAAATACTATACGCCAAAATGTTAAGGAACCAACCTTATGTCCCAGACGAGCCCCCATTTGTTATGAACTGGCTCGTAGCACGTAATAAAGAGGGAGACAACGCGGAGATCAAAGAATAACAAAAATATATTTATTCAATAAAGTTAACTATATACAGGTTGCAATGGTGTGTGTGTAGTCAGTAGTGTACGTGAGTGGATGCGTGCATAGACGGTGATAATGAGAGGTGTTGAGAGGTGCCAAAATAAACGATCAAAAAGAAGGCGCAAAATGCCACAACGAAAAAACAACAGTGTGTCTGAGTGGAGAGAGTCTCCTCAATGTATGGGAGGAAGGTATATTTATCAACGGGACACACCCAACCCCATATGTGTCCCATTTTGCTGACGACCCTCCCAGCTCCACCCACTGATATCCTATTAAGGAAAACAATAGCAGAGAGAAACAATTTGGCAGACATAGTGGGAGTGTCACGCCCTGACCTTAGAGAACCTTTTTATTTCTCTATTTGGTTAGGTCAGGGTGTGATTTGGGTGGGCATTCTAGTTTGTCTATTTCTTTGTTGGCCGGGTATGGTTCCCAATCAGAGGCAGCTGTCTATCCTTGTCTCTGATTGGGGATCATACTTAGGCAGCCCTTTTTCCCACCTTCAGTTGTGGGATCTTGTTTGTGTGTAGTTTGCTTTCTGCACTGCATATAGCTTTACGTTCGTATTTTGTATTTTGTTGTTTTTCGGTGTCATTTTTAATAAAGAAAAAATGTATGCCTACCACGCTGCACCTTGGTCTCCTTCCGACAACGAGTTTAACAGGGAGGGTCGTCACTGATACCAACACATTTATGCAGCATTGAAGGTCACCAAGAACACAGTGGCCTCCATAATTCTTAAATGAAAGAAGATTGGAACCACCAAGACCCAAACTGAGCAGTCGGGGGAGAAGGGCCGTCGTCAGGGAGGTGACCAAGAACCCGATGGTCACTCTGACAGAGCTCCAGAGATCCTCTGTGGAGATGGGAGAAACTTGCAGAAGGACAACCATCTATGCCGCACACAACCAATCAGGTCTTTATGCTAGAGTGGCCAGACAGAAGCCACTCCTCAGTAAAAGGCATTTGGCAGCCCGCTTAGAGTTTGCCAAAAGGCACCTAAAGGACTCTCAGAGCATAAGAAGCCAGATTCTCTGGTCTGATGAAACCAAGATTGAACTCTTCTGCCTGAATGACAAGTGTCACATCTGGAGATATGTCACTCGCTGTGGAAGTCAAAAACAGCGTCCTCTGGCAACGGGGGCTTCTACCTTGGGTTCACATCCTCAGAGCTCCCATCCTCATCAGACCGTGAGGCTGTCTGAGACTCTGGCACATTCATCATCCATGATGTATACTACAGCTGGTTCGGGTGCATCGGGCCCCATTGCCCTTTGGTCCTCGAGGGGTTTGCAAAGAATGTCAGGACCTCCTCAGCCATTGCACCAGCTGTCATCATCGGCAGTTCGACACCTTCTGGAAACAAAGATTCTCTACAGGAATGACAGAGTCCATCCAAATGATCTTGGCATCAGGACATGCATTTCAAGGCTGCGTTGAGACAATGATTTATCAATGACCCAAGACCAGCTCAGTTAATCCCTACCATTGTGTCACTGAGTTGTCATGATGCTTCAGCAAATGTACATTATCCCAGGGGTCACAATGTAATTAACTTAATTTATGTCCCATTAACTGCTCTGGTAAAACATTGTCTGCATTAACATACGTATATAGCCTAAGAAACAAGGTTCATGAAATGAATAACTTGCTAGTTATAGATGATTCATATTCTGACATTATATATCTGAAACGCACATAGATAATACCTTTGATGATACAGTGGTAGCTGTATTGGTTATAACATCTACAGAAAAGATAGAAATGCCAATAGGGGTGGTGTTGCGGTCTATATTCAGAAGGTGGGAAAAAGGCTGCCTAAGTATGATTCCCAAACAGAGACAACGATAGACAGCTGCCTCTGATTGGGAACCACACTCGGCCAAAAACAAGGAATTGTATGGTTGAGAGGGATGAGGAAAACATACTGCAAAATGAGAAATGACGTGACTAAACTGAATAAAAACAATAAGAAACTACACTACAAACAAAGAAAAATTATGTAAAGAATGATAATAAAAGCTTTGGAGCAAAAAGGTAAACTCAGCTCCATCATTCATTGAATTAGATGTATCATTCATCACTTGGAGTAACCCTGGATGGTAAACTGTCATGGTCAAAATATATTGATACAACAGTAGCTAAGATGGGGAGAAGTCCATAATAAAGCGTTGCTATACCTTCTTAACAGCACTATCAACAAGGCAGTTCGTACAGGCTCTAGTTTTGTCGCACCTAGACTACTGTTCAGTCGTGTGGTCAGGACTTAGGAAAATTGCAATTGGCTCAGAACAAGGAAGCATGGCTGGCCCTTGGATGTACACAGAGAGCAAACATGAATAAAATGCATGTACATCTCTCCTGGCTCAAAGTAGAGGAGAGATTGAGAGATAGAGATAGAGCCATAGAGCCATGACCACAGAGATAGAGCCATGACCACAGAGATAGAGCCATGACCACAGAGATAGAGCCATGACCACAGAGATAGAGCCATGACCACAGAGATAGAGCCATGACCACAGAGATAGAGCCATGACCACAGAGATAGAGCCATGACCACAGAGATAGAGCCATGACCACAGAGATAGAGCCATGACCACAGAGATAGAGCCATGACCACAGAGATAGAGCCATGTCCACAGAGATAGAGCCATGACCACAGAGATAGAGCCATGTCCACAGAGATAGAGCCATGTCCACAGAGATAGAGCCATGTCCACAGAGATAGAGCCATGTCCACAGAGATAGAGCCATGACCACAGAGATAGAGCCATGACCACAGAGATAGAGCCATGACCACAGAGATAGAGCCATGACCACAGAGATAGAGCCATGACCACAGAGATAGAGCCATGACCACAGAGATAGAGCTATGACCACAGAGATAGAGCCATGACCACAGAGATAGAGCCATGACCACAGAGATAGAGCCATGACCACAGAGATAGAGCCATGACCACATGGAACTCTATTGCACATCAGGTAACTGATGCAAGCAGTAGAATCAGATTTAAATGGAACAACAGGGACTGTGAAGCAACACAAACATAGGCACAGGCACATGCATACACACATGATAACGTACGCACTATACCCACACGTATACATGGCTTTTGTGTTGTAGATATGTGGTAGTGGAGTATGGGCCTGAGGGCACACACTTAGTGTGTTGTGAATTATGTAATGAATGTATTGTAATGTTTTTAAAATGGTATAACTGCCTTAATTTTGCCGAACCCCAGGAAGAGTATGGGGATCCATAATAAATACAAATCTAATTTCATGTAAAAGTCCATAATGAAACTGACATTAAATGTGGAGAAGGATACATTTGTGATAGAGCTGTGGCCATGATCACAATTTATAACTTCCAATTTAATTAACTAAACATGGTCATTAATAAGTGTATAATAACACAAGGCTAAAACAACAAACTCACGTTATAGGCTATTTATGAAATCTGTTTTCCAGCTCCAGGAAGGCTACACAAGTGGCACAAATTGATTTGCAATGTCTCCAGTGATATCGTAATTTCAACATATTTACTGTATCAAATGGTATGCTACAGTAGCCTACAATGGCATACAAATATGTGGCCTGCTTTAATGCCAGGGAGTTCCATAACTCAAACTTCCATTTCAAATTTCCACTTGTGCAGTGCTGGAGACCCAAGAAGTGAGCATGCTTAAAACCCATCACTTGATAAGGTTTCCCAGTTGACATTAGAATGCAGTTGACTTTAGACCACCTCTGAGCTCATTTATGTAAAGCGCTCTGGTGCACCCCAAGTTGTTTCTCAGTGCTTTGTCGACATGATATCAGTTCTAGCGCGTGAATATGTTTCATGGAAAAAGGGTTGGAAAGAGGTGTCTCCATAATTACCACTCTAAATAGCCTACCTACACTGATAAAATGTTGTCACAGTGTGTGTGCATGCTGCTCTGTCTCCGTGATTCAGCTGCCAGCTGCAGCGCTCTCTCAACCAGTGCTCTCAACACACACACACCCCTCCGGCCCTCCCCTACACCACTCACTCACTCAGTAACAGCCTGCTCACTGCCTCATAGCAGCAACAGGTCACAGTGAAATATATCTTTTTAAACGAGAAATGCCATGGCGGCCACAGTGCAATTTAGAAGGAGCCCAAAAACCCACAACTAATACATTTTCACCTGCAACATCATTTTCAAAGCAGCCCAATTTGCGTGACAACGTCAGACATGGCAACCTTGCCCCCTTGCCTTTTATTAGCCAACCACGCTCTTTGGAGGGCAGTAACCCATTTACTATTTGTTCATTCAAACCATAACCCTCTTTAGAATTAATATGATTGATTATTCGGAATAATAACGTTTCCAATACACCACAATGGGGATTGTTTTATTATGCTAATTAGATTTCCGCAGGGGCGCAGACATAGACCTTAGGGGTTTCAATGTCCAGCTTCTCTTCTTATTTGGATGTGCCTAAATCAAAGGCTGACCAATTATCATAGGAGAATGACCATCAATCATAAATTGGTTAGGCGAAGACGTGGGCAAAAGGCTTCTTGGTGGTAGGGAGTTAAGCCTCATACAACAGCAGAGATGACAGAGATTGGACTTGATTTCCTGTTCTGGACCTTGAATCTGTGATTGGCTCAGTGAGGTCTCACTATCAACCCACCGTATAAAACCTCAATGAGACAAGAAGAAGATGAGAAGGACAAGGGGCTTGGTTTATTGCACTAGGAGGATATGACAAACTGAGCTCTGCGAAATTGAACGGAACCTGCTGAGGTGATTGTTGATAAATGCCCAGGGTCAGCTGGGTTCAGACATAACACGTGTGTTGATGCTAGGTCAGAGGTCACGTAAGCTGGAGCCAATGGAATTTGAATTGGTATACTGAATCATTGCTCAACTATCAATAAAATTATTTTTTCACAGCTGAGGTAAGAGGCAGAAATACTAGTTGATATCACATATACATTTCTAGACCATTTCTAGACCATTTCTAGACCATTTCTAGACAACTAATGACTTTGCAGCTGGCTAGATGAGTATCTGGAGTATACAACTTATGACTTTGCAGCTGGCTAGATGAGTTTCTAGAGTATACAACTAATGACCTTGCAGCTGGCTAGGTGAGTATCTGGAGTATACAACGTATGACTTTGCAGCTGGCTAGATGAGTTTCTAGAGTATACAACATATGACCTTGCAGCTGGCTAGATGAGTTTCTGGAATATACAACTAATGACCTTGCAGCTGGCTAGATGAGTTTCTGGACTATACAACTTATGACTTTGCAGCTGGCTAGATGAGTTTCTGGAGTATACAACTTATGACTTTGCAGCTGTCTAGGTGAGTATCTGGAGTATACAACGTATGACTTTGCAGCTGGCTAGAGCAGTGTCTAGTGTATATAACTAATGATGACATAGCTAGATGTGGTATGACAGTGTTTCGATACACACGAATTTGAACATTATTGATCGATAGTCCCTATGGAAAGATCCCATCCTTAAGACAAATGTCCTTCAGTCCACGATGAACCAGGGGGGTCAGTGTAATAGTCCTGTGGCCATTTGATTAGTTGTTCAGGAGTCTTATGGCTTGGGAGTAGAAGCTGTTAAGGAGCCATTTGGTCCTAGACTTGGCGCTCCAATACCGCTTGCTGTGCGGTAGCAGAGCAAACTGTCTATGACTTGGGTGACTGGAGTTTCTGACAATTTTATGGGCTTTCTTCTGACACCACACAGTATATAGGTCCTGGATTGTAGAAAGCTTGGCCCCAGTGATGTACTGGGCCGTACGCACTACCCTCTGTAGCGCCTTACGGACAGATGCTGAGCAGTTGCCATACCAGGCGGTGATGCAACCTGTCAGGATGCTCTCAATGGGGCAGCTGTAAAACTTTTTGAGTATTGGGACCCAGGCCAAATCTTTTCAGTCACCTTAGGGGGAAAAGGCGTTGTCGTGCACTCTTCACGAATTTCTTGGTGTGTTTGGACGATGATGGTTTGTTGGTGATGTAGACAACAAGGAACTTCCAAATCTCGACCTGTTCCACTACAGCCCCATCGATGTGAATGGGAGCGTGTTCGGCCCTCCTTTTCCTGTAGTCCACGATCATCTCCTTTGTGTTGCTCACATTGAGGGTCAGGTTGTTGTCCTGGCACCACACTGCCAGGTCTCAGCCTAATGGAAGGAGGTCAATCTCATCATTGTTGGTGATGAGGCCTACCAACGTTGTGCTGTCAGAAAACTTAATGATGGTGTTGGAGTAGTGCTTGGCCACGCAGTCGTGGGCAGACAGGGAGTACAGGAGGGAACTAAGCACGCACCCCTGAGGGGCCCCCATTTTGAGGATCAGCATGGCAGATGTGTTGTTGCCTACCCTTCACCACCTGGGGGCAGCCCGTAAGGAAGTCCATGATCCAGTTGCAGAGGGAGGTATTTAGTCCCAGGGTCTTTAGCTTAGTGATGAGCTTTATGGACACTATGGTGTTGAAAGCTGAGCTGTAGTCAATGAACAGCATTCTCACACATGTGTTCCTTTTGTCCAGGTGGGAAAGGGCAGTGTGGCGTGCGATTGAGAATGTGTCATCTGTGGATCTGTTGAGTCGGTATGCGAATTGGAGTGGGTCTAGGGTTTCCGGGATGATGGTGTTGATGTGAGCGACGACCAGTCTTTCAAAGCACTTCATGGCTACCGACATGAGTGCTACGGGGCTGTAGTCATTTAGGCAGGTTACCTTCGCTATATTGGGCACAGACTACGGTGGTCTGCTTGAAACATGTTGGTATTACAGATTCGGTCAGGGAGAGGTTGAGAATGTCAGTGAAGACACTTGCCAGTTGGTCCGTGCATGCTCTGAGTACCCATCCTGGTAATCTGTCTGGCCCTGCGGCCTTGTGAATGTTGACCTGTTTAAAGGTCTTGTTGACATTGGCTACGGAGAGCGTGATCACACAATTGTCCAGAACAGCTGGTGCTCTCATGCATGCTTCAGTGTTGCTTGCCTCGAAGTGAGCATTAAAGGCATTTAGCCCGTCTGGTAGGCTCGCGTCTATGGGTGGGTTTCCCCTTGTAGTCCGTAATAGTTTGCATGCCCGGCCACATCCGACGAGCATCAGAGCTGTTGTTGTAGGATTCGATCTTAGTCCTGTATTGATGCTTTGCCTGTTTGATGGTTCGTCTGAGGGCATAGCGGGATTCCTTATAAGCATCTGGATTAGTGTCCCAGTCCTTGAAAGCGGAAGCTCTAGCCTTTAGCTTGGTGCATATGTTGCCTTTAATCCATGGCTTCTGGTTGGGATATGTACGTACAGTCACTGTGGGGACGACGTCCTCGATGCACTTATTGATAAAGCCAGTGACTGATGGGGTGTACTCCTCAATGCCATCAGAAGAATCCCGGAACATATTCCAGTCTGTGCTAGCAAAGAAGTCCTGTAGTTCAGCATCTGCTTCATCTGACCACTTTTTCATAGACCGAGTCACTGGTGATTCCACAGTGTGAAACTGCAACAAACACAAAGTACATGTTTTCAGTTACAGTAGTACAGAGCACAGAATGTCTTACACAATAACTGCAACAAATGTATGAAATAAGGAATACAAGTACTCAATCTAGAGTCAAATATAAAATAAAGTTATTAGAATGCAATTGTATGCTTGATATTGCTAAGCTAGGTGTCCCTAGGGAGAAATAGCACTGAAGCTAATGCAAAGTAGCTAACAGCTAACTCAATCTTTTACAGAAACATGAAAATGATAAACATTTATCTTGTATTAATAAACAAATGTATTTCCAGACATTGCGTCTTAGAAAGCTTATGAAGAAGGATGTCACACTTGCACATCTTACACAAAGCTTCACTTCTGAAATGGCTTCCTGTCACATGACACAAACAGGTAAATTCTACTTTACTGCACTTAAACTACCACTAGGGGGTGCTAAACAACTAACAGGTCCAGAACAGATATCCAGAAGCTCTTATAGGTCATAAGAGACGAGAGCATCACCATTGTGTACAAAATAAGTTACAAACAATGTGAAAAAACACCCAAAATAGCACAATTGGTTAGGAGTCCGTAAAACGGCAGCCATCCCTTCCAGCGCCATGATCAACTGTGAGAGAGTTCTCGTGAGTAATAGGCTGTTTTAAAACTCTGGAGCTGCAATTTAAAAAAAGTACCATCTTTACAATTTAAATAACAAGGTGACCCCCGAAAGCCAGATGGCGATGGGTAAATTAGACGCGCATTCGGTCTTTATATTACTGTAACATAGGCTATGTTGCAGCAAACGTAGGTCATGATGAGATGATAGGTCTACTTGCATTGTGAGCTGTGCTCCATACTGAGATGGGCTGTCTGTCCCCACCCTGAGCATTGATTCATCATGCAGAGGCCATAGAGAAGCCAGATTTCGACATCTCATATATACTGAAATATATACAAATATACAAAAATATAAATGCAACATGCAACAATTAACGATTTTAACCAGTTACATTTCATGTAAGGAAATCAGTCAATTGAAATAAATTCATTAGGCTCTAATCTATGGATTTCACATGACTGGGCAGGGGTGCAGCATATGCCCACCCACTGGGGAGCCAGGCCCAGCCAATCAGAATTAGTTTTTCCCCACAAAAGGGCTTAATTACAGACATAAATACTCCTCAGTTTCATCAGCTATCCGGGTGGCTGGTCTCAGATGATCCCGCAGGTAAAGAAGCCGGATGTGGAGGTCCTGGGCTGGTGTGGTTACACATGGTCTGCGGTTGTGAGGCCGGTAGGGCGTACTACCAAATTCTCTAAAAATGAAGTTGGAGGCGGCTTGTGGTAGAGAAATTGACATTCAATTCTCTGGCAACAGTTCTGGTGGACATTCCTGTAGTCAGCATGCCAATTGCATGCTCCCTCAAAACTTGAGACATCTGTGGCATTGTGTTGTGTGACAAAACTGCACATTTTAGAGTGGCCTTATATTGTCCCCAGCACAAAGGTGCACCTGTGTAATGATCATGCTGTTTAATCAGCTTCTTGATATGCCATACCTGTCAGGTGGATGGATTATCATGGCAAAGGAGAAATGCTCACTAACAGGGATGTAAACAAATGTTTGCACAAAATTTTGGAGAAATAAGCTTTTTGTGCGTATGGAACATTTCTGGGATCTTATATTTCAGCTCATGAAACATGGGACCAACACTTTACATGTTGGGTTTATATTTTTGTTCAGTATAATTTAACAGTTCCTTTTCACGCCATGCTGTTCAAATAAAGAATTTATTATAATTTACCGGTTTATTTATCCTGGGAAAGGGGAGTGGTTTTGGGTACTAAATCCCGGTAAATCTCGGTAACCGGGTTCCCGCCATTCATCCCTAGTGCTCATTCATCAGGGCAATGAATAGAGCCACATGACAAACATCAGCAGACACCATTTATCAACCACAATACCAGGCTGATAAAGTCCCTGGGAGAAGCGGGAGAACTCAAACCAACCACATTAAAATATGGAGGAAGAGAAGAAGAGGAGGACACTGGATACCCAGCAGAACGAATGTCTGACCTAAGACTTATTGGAACAAATCAGTGCAGTCATCCCACTGCTAAACTGACCCTGGGGCCAGAAGCAGATATATGGATTAGGAGTATAGCTTTTCCATGACCACAGAAGCCCCCTGCTCATCAAATCGTTCAGGAGGGGAAATTGTTTAGACAGAAATGTTATCATGGCATTCATTTACTGTCTTAAAAAACAAGCTGCATTTCCCTAAGGCCAGGCTGTCTTTAACTCAGATTTTTGCACGCCCTTTCTATAAATAAGTAACATATTATATATTAGCCACATGCAGAGAAACTGTCTTTTATTATAAATGAAGGGTTTCTTTGTGGCCTTCTGAGGCTTAATTCAGTAACTGGGGTGTTATCTTTTGCTACCTGAAGCGCTTCTAAATTGTTCCTTCCTTGCATGCATTTTAAACTAATACTTAAAAGCTGTACTTCTATTTTTGCCTGGTAAGGTATTTCATCATCCAGTCAGATTTACATATGAATATGCAGGCACAAAACAAAAGAAGCCAGTGAGTAATGAGTATGCTGAAGATATACAATACACTTCCTGATTCGGTAGTTCTGCCTATAGGGCAGATCCAGACAGCTTCCTTAGAGGACAATAGAGAGATTTACACACTGTTTACTTTTCTGGCTCTCTGCCCACCTCTGAATGGCTTCAGGGGCTCGGATTTAGAATCAAAGATAAAGCAAGAGAAAGGGGGGTAAATAGATAGAACTATAATTAGGTGAGAAAGAGTGAAAGAGAGAGAGAGTGAAAGAGAGAGGAAATTGGTATTGGGTGCACAGGAAAGGGAGAGAGAGAGAGTTATCTAACACGAAGAGTTATCTATCAAAAATTGAGATGTATTGGTAAACCCCTTCTCCAATCGTTTTGGCTCTATAACAAGGAACAAACAGTAAAAACATATACAGTACATAATCAAATACAAATATTATAATCAAATATTAAAGACTACCAGAACCCACAGTATTCTTCAACAAACTACAAACCCTCCCACCCCAAAAGGCCTGTGGTGTTGACAGTATCCTAGATAAGAATGTGTTATTTAACTGACTTGCCTAGTTAAATAAAGGTTAAATTTAAAATAAAATATATATATATTTAAATTGACAAACAAACCAACCAAAATGAAGGCAAACTCTTCTCATTCTTTGTTGATTTCAAAAAAGCTTTTGAATAATTTTGGTATGAGGGTCTGCTATGCAAATAGATGGAACGTGGTGTTGGGGGGAAAAATACAACATTATAAAATCTATGTACACAAACAACAAGTCTGGGGTAAAAAATACACACAGGGCTGTGAGGTGAGACAGGGATGCAGCTTGAGCCCCACCCTCTTCAACATATACAGTGCATAAGGAAAGTATTCAGACCCCTTGACTTTTTCCACATTTTGTTACGTTACTGCCTTATTCTAAAATTGAGTAAATCGTTTTTTCCCCTCATCAATCTACACACAATAGCCCATAAGGACAAAGCAAAAAACTGTGTTTAGAATTTTTTGTGAATGTATTAAAAATATAAAATGAACATATTACATTTACATACAGTATATCAACGAACTGGTGAGGGCACTAGAACAGTCTGCAGAAACCTACTAAGAATCTGAAGTGAAATGTCTACTGTTTGCTGATGATCTGTTGCTTCTGTCCCCAACCAAGGAGGGCCTACAGCAGAAGCTAGATTGTCTGCACAGATTCTGTCAGACGTGGGCCTTAACAGTAAATCTTAGTAACACAAAAATAATGGTGTTCCAAAAAAGGTCCAATTGCCAGGATCACAAATTCCCTCTAGACACCGTTGCCCTAGAGTTCACAAAAAACTACAGTATCAGTCAAAGGTTTGGACACACCTTCTCATTCAAGGGTTTTTCTTTATTTTTACTATTTTCTACATTGTATAATAAGAGTGAAGACATTAAAAAACTATGAAATAACACATGAAATCATGTAGTTACATGATTGTTAAACAAATCAAAATATATGTGAGATTTGAGATTCATCAACAGAAGATAGCTCTATTTGGTAAAAGACCAAGACCATATTATGGCAAGAACAGATCAAATAAGCAAAGTGAAACAACAGTCCATCATTACTTTAAGACAAGAACTTTGAAAGTTTCTTCAAGTGCAGTCGCAAAAACCATCAAGCGCTATGATGAAACTGGCTCTCATGAGGACCGCCATTGGAAAGGAAGACCCAGAGTTACCTCTGCTGCAGAGGATTAGTTCATTAGAGTTACCAGCCTCAGAAATTGCAGCCCAAATAAATGCTTCACAGAGTTCAAGTAACAGACACATCTCACCATCAACTGTTCAGAGGAGACTGTGTGAATCCGGCCTTCATGGTCGAATTCCTGCCAAGAAACCACTACTAAAGGACACCAATAATAAGAAGAAACTTGCTTGGGCCAGGAAACACGAGCAATGGACATTAGACCGGTGGAAATCTGTCATTTGGTCTGATGAGTCCAAATTTTAGATTTTTGGTTCCAACCGCTGTGTCTTTGTGAGACGCAGAGTAGGTGAACGGATGATCTTCGCATGTGTGGTTCCTAACGTGAAGCATGGAGGGTGAGGTGTGATGGTGTTGGGGTGCTTTGCTCGTGACACTGTCTGTGATTTATTTAGAATTCAGGGCATACTTAACTAGCGTGGCTACCACACCATTCTGCAGCGATACGCCATCACATCTGGTTTGGGCTTAGTGGGACTATCATTTGTTTTTTAACAGGACAATGACCCAACACACCTCCAGGCTATGTGAGGGCTATTTGACCAAGAAGGAGAGTGATGGAGTACTGCATCAGATGTCCTGGTCTCCACAATCCCCCGAACTCAACCCAATTGAGATGGTTAGGGATGAGTTGGACCACAGAGTGAAGGAAAAGCAGCCAAAAAGTGCTCAGCATTGATGGGAACTCCTTCAAGACTGTTGGAAAAGCATTCCGGGTGAAGCTGGTTGAAAGAATGCCAAGAGTGTGCAAAGCTGTCATCAAGGCAAAGGGTGGCTGAAAATCGAAAATATATTTTGATTTGTTTAACACTTTTTTGGTTACTACATGATTCCATATGTGTTATTTCGTAGTTTTGATGTCTTCACTATTATTCTACAATGTAAAAAATAAAGATAAACCCTTGAATGAGTAGGTGTGTCCAAACTCTTGATTTATACTGTATTTCCCTCAGATTACACAGACCCACAAATAATTCAAAAACAAATCCAATTTTGATAATCTCCCATATCTATTGGGTGAAATACCACAGTGTGCCATCACAGCAGCAATATTAGTGACTTGTTGTCAAAAGAAAAGGGCAACCAGTGAAGAACAAACACCATTGTAAATACAACCCATATTTATTCATTTTCCCTTTTGTACCTTAACTATTTGCACAATATTACCACACTGTATATAGCCATAACTTGAAATGTCTCTATTCCTTTGGAAATTTTGTGAGTGTAATGTTCACTACTCATTTTTCATTGTTTATTTCACCATTATTTATTATCTATTTCACTTGCTTTGGCAATGTAAACATATGTTTCCCATACCAATAAAGCCCTTTGAATTCAATTGAGAGAGAGAGAGCAAATAAGAGAGGAGGATCAAGGGGGGATGAGATTAGCAACCAACCAATGAAAGTGTGGGGAGGGACTGTAACACTGGGCCAGATAAAAGGGTGCAGGGTTAACCCAAGCACCAAGTGCCCCCCCCCCCCCCCCCCCCTCAATTGGCCACACATGCTTTTCATGGGTTAGTGGTGGGGGGGGAGAGAGAGAGAGCGAAAGCTCACTAATATTGAAACCCCTATGCATGTTGACCGCAGACATGTTACAGGGGCCAATGGCTTCACGACTGTACACACTCACACAACGACCAATGAGCGTGGTACCAGCTGTTGCTGCCCATGTAACCACAGTCCTCTCTTGGGATTGAATACGCACACTAGCATATGCTATGGGTGTATGGATGCCTGCATGTGTGTATCTGTACGCCTAGCATGGCTAGCTAAGTATATGCATTGCACTTGGGTTTTGTTCACAATACTGTATGCATGAGTGTGTGTCCATACATGCGTACATGCATGCTGATGCTACATGTACTGTGCTAAATACCCTATACTTCTACACATATATGGGATGACACTGTATAGTTTAGCTGCCAATGTCACGAGAACTATGCACACGCTTCAATGGGGCAGAAGGCTCTGTGTTGTTGTGATTCTGGATGGCCAGATAGCTAGCTACAATGACAAGAAGATGCCATGTGGGCAATTGTAGGTGACTCATTTCAGCTAGTTTTATCTTGTTCTTGACACCATGTCTTGTGTTGAGGTGTTTCCGACTGATGTCACGTCTACGCTAGAATTCGCTGGCTAGCTAACCAACAACTGTAACGATGCAATTGAGAGACACCAAGTGCTCATTGTCCAAATGTATAAATGTTTTTTTCCGTAAACATTGGAGACGAAATCTAGTTTCCATGTTGTGAACAATCTAAGCCAACCCTGTCTGTTTTGCCCCATAGTTGCGAACGCGTCGGCTTTGTTGCTTAACAACCAACCCATCTATTTAGATATGGTTGGGATTGTGATGGGTGGGAGTGTGTCGGCTATGTGAGCATGTGTGTATATAGTGGGCCTGGGTAGTCTCCAGGCAGCAGTCCCAGCTAGCCTCATTAACTGTGGTCTCTGGCAGGGAGCTGTGCTCATTGCACTCTGGGTGTGGTGACAGGGAGAGAGCTAGGGTTTCAGCCATGATGCCATTCTCAGCTGTGAATGATCCCATAACCATATGCTAGCTCCCTCCGAAAACACGTACACCCAGGCTCCTATAACCAAACATACATGGGCCAGCTCTTTCCACAATGTGCCTGCTTACGGCTACTCTCAGATACGGCACATATACTGTAGGTCTATGCGCACACACACACGCACTCACACACAAATAGAGGCATTCGAAAATTCACTGCCCTGAAAACCTGGACACTGACCCAGAAATATAAAAAAACATGCCAAGGCTATTTAAAGCCGGGTGTCTCACAAACGCATGGCAAAAGGAAAATATGTAACACAATTCTTTCCCTAGTGTTGTTTTCCAGGTGGAGACATTCAAAACCCCTCTCTTCTACTCTCCTCCCTCGTTACTCCATCCTTCCCTTCTCCCAGGGTCGTTCCACCTCAAAAAGCACATGACACAGGATTTCAGATTGTTCTGAAATCCTTTCTGTAGTTAGTAACAGAAACGATTAGCATTCCTGAAACATTATTTTGCTAAAATAATATTTTGAAATTCAACTAATTGATTGCACCCAAATGGATATTTACTGAATATTACCTGAATCCTATAAATGAAAATGCCCAATTTTGGTGCAATCAATAAGCTTAATTTCTTAGAGATAAAATTACATTTCAACAAAATAATGTTTCAGGAATGCCAATCAGTTTCTAACTACAGAAAGAATTTCAGAACAATCCGAGATGGGTGTCATGGCTTGCTAAAATGACATGGAATGGCCAGTTCACCTCAGTTCAGGGGAAGTTGTATTTCGAGCGTAAGTGCAGAGACTGCCACTGTGGCGCTATTTGTTGGGATCGTTTGACAAAACGGAGCGCCCGTGGGTTGAGAGAGCTGTGATGAAGCAGCAGCATACAAAACACATCACCCTGTCACTGCAACCCACACACACGCACGCACACACACACACACACGCAGGGTGGATGCAATTACAGAGAGCTTTGACAGGAGGAGCTCAAGATAAACTCTGACAATTTTTGTGGTGGAAAAAGTCACGCCTTTCATCTTTGAGTTGCTCCCTGCTATTTGAGAGAGACACGGAAGTTTCTTGTTTGAGTTGGTGATATCCTCTGTGACATAAAGCTCCTAAGTGTGGGAGGAGAGATGGATGTCTGGAGGATGATGAGAAGTGGGGGAATTTAACACACCTGTAAAAATCTCTCAAGGTCAATGGAAGCCCTTTGCTTTTACAGTGACCTCTTGGTTTGAGAGTGAGGGAGGAAGAGAAAGCAGGATAGTGTGTAAGCACTGTATGCTGTACCGTATGCTGTGTACTTTATAGGTGGACAGTATCCTTACAGGAAGTGCAGCTCAGTGTGTACCAGACTTGATGAAACGTCTAATTTAAATAGACTATGTTCTGCTGAAGCTAAAGTAAATATTCATACATTTAAATGTGTATCCATTTAAAGCCAATGATGTGTAATCATGGCACCATCACCACCATGTGCACCAGGACTTAGTGAAAACATACATTGTCCAGGTGTTCCCAGTTGACACATGGTGATAATACCATGTATGCCTAATAGACAGACCTTTGCAGAGGAGAATAGGGGTTAGCCTGCCTAGATGGAGGCCTTCATTAAAGGAAAGGTTCACCCATTTTTAATGTTATATTGTTTTTGTGCATCTCTGGGTGATGTTCTATCGATTCCTTGGGTCATTTCATGTTTTCATGTGTATCTGAGTTATTGGTGATGAAGCAGACAGAAATCCGGACGGTATGATGTAGCACTGTGATAAAGTCGCCGTCACTACACTGGAAGTTAATAGGAATACAACTTTTAGATCGCGAAAACGTCTATCATACATGTCAGACTTCAATACCGACCGATATCATAACTCGGGAGGATGTCTTCTCTCGAATGAGCCATTGATTATATTCCTACCTCGAGAAATGTGTAATTTAACGGAGGGTTTACAACATTTTTCCTATTTGTCTGCCTCTTTAGTCCAGGGTGAATTGCATGGTGCCATTGCCAGAGATATTATAGAAAGGAGATAGGAATCCAATGAATGAAGGAATGTATAATGCCCAGACCAATCGCGTTCACATTGTCATGGTGTGTCACATGGTTGCTAAAATAATTTTCACCGCAATACCTTCTCAAAGTCAGTGTATATGTTGAGAAATGTGCCTATTTTCCTCTAAAGTACATAATGTAACGATTCCAAAACAATACAATATTACAGATAGCAAGTTAATTATCTCACATCTCAGAAAATATTTGTAATGTTGTACTTCTTTTTGGCGAAATCCGTAAAGAGAGCATTGAATTGTGGATTTTGTAGTCGACTTCAGCTGCAACAGATTTACAGAATTGTTCAGAATGGACTGCGCGTTTCTCATCTCCTTAAAAGTATATCTGCCGTTGCGAATGTCAGACTCCACTCTGTGAGTCACATTGATCTGCTGGTTGAACATGGGGAGATTGTAGATTAAATTGATAGTGTAGTTTCTTTAGGCAATTTTACAGCTAACTAGCTACTTCACATGCTGATATTGTCTTTGCTATTATTGTGTGTAGCTACGTTTTCTTGCTTGCTGGCTAGCTAGCCAGTCAGCCCATAAACCCATAAGAGAGCTTTGCGTTGTGGATTTTGTAGTCGACTTCAGCTGCAACAGATTTCCATGTTGCTACCAACCTTATTATAACGCCATAATTAAACATTTGTTCACTAAAAATATTGTTCTCAGAAATGAGTTACGTATTTAACACTGTAAATGAAAGGAATGAGTGGTTTTGGGTGGATTTTTCCTTTAACACCTAGCTAACAACATGCTGTTTCCTCTCAGAGCAAAGAAATCAATGGCTTTGGTAACTATGTTGACGCCTGACGTGGCGCTCTCCATAGTTCTAGGCATCTGAATACATTTGAGACCGCCATTTGCTCTCAGCTCTTCAACGAGCACATCATGAACCAATAGAGGAAAACAGAGATAGAGGGTGAAGAAAAAAGGTGTCACAGTATCCTAAGGGCATGCTCATTCATCACTGGCCCCATCCCGAGGAATCGTTGCGGAGTGAATAGTCCTTGATAGAACCAGATAGATGTCGCCCCAATTTCCAGTCCAATTTCCAGCCTTCTTAAGTTCCCTCTTTCATTCTGCCGATCCATGGGATGGATAGATCTAAGGGCTAGTTAAAGAGGCTGCTGGGCGAGCACCCTATAAAGAGTAGCCTACATTGACACCCAGATGTTGTCTGTATCATGTGCGGTTGGAGAAGGCATGTATAATGTATAAGAGCTGTATAATCCATTGGTTGATGTATGGAGAATTGTAAAACACACTCAATTACTTTCATTTGCAGTATGGAAATCATAAAAATATATATTTATGATATACTGATATATTCACATACCGGTATACTGTAAGTTACGGGTCATTGTTTTTTTTGGTTTAGGATAAGGGAAAAGTTGAACACACAAGGGAAAAGTAAGGGGTGACGCTTTTGGATAGGAATCCATGATATTTCCATATGTACTGTGGGTGGAATCATAACCTTTGACCCTGCGTAAATTGAAGTTACGAATGCAAGACCTCAAGTCAGAATTGTGCCCTCACTGCCCTGTAAGCAGAGGAAGTAAAAGTACCAAAGCATACTGTATCAATCATCTCGTTCGGTCTTCATAACATCGCATGATGTACTGAACTATTCCACGTTCATAAAGTTGGCCTTCACTTAACCTTCAGGTCATTAATCACTTTTGTGAGTCAAGCTTCACTGTTTGTCTATTGGTCTCTGTTGACCTGCCTGTACGTAGCTCTACGTTTTCTCACGGTAATTTAATAGCGCAGGTCACTCGATCACAAGGAGACCACAGTTACCGGCCCTGAAGAGGTAACAACGCTAACAGTTAACGTTATCCTCACGCGCTTTGTTAGCCAATTTGGGCAAATGAAATCAATCTTAGTGCTCTTCTCTTAGTAGTCTGAGTTTTGCTGTCTGTGTTGCACTGTATGACAACCACGTCTTGTAAAAGAAAGGGGTCAAACAAATGTATTTTCATCAAATGATTAGGATTAAGATGGAAAAGGGTAAAACAGATAGATTTTCGTCCATTGTTTAGGACTAAAGAGTATTTCCAATAGGTAGAGGGATTATGTGTGCTGCAGATTTATCTGATTGCCGGGAAACTAGATTAATGATGTCATTAATAGAGGATTCAGCTCATTACCGTGGCTGTGTCTAATCCAGGGTTCCACTAATGAAGTCATAACTATTTTGATTGCTTGTTTTTAATTACTAATGACAGAACGCCACAGCCACAATAGCAATAGAGACGCAATAGAGTGCTGCATGACAACTCACATTCAATATCCAAGTCCACATTATGAAAAATCAAATCAAATATATTAAAAGAGAAGACAGGGTTCATAAAACGACATGTGCTCACTCTCTCTCACACTGTCAACACGTTTCCCATTGTGGAGAAAAGTCTCATGGAGAAATAGAAATGAAATAGGAGAGAATTCGATAATGAGATAGGGAGATAGTGGAGAGAGAAGGAGACAGAGAGAGAGAGAGAGAGAGAATATGCTTGTGGGGAGAAAGTCCCGCTGTTCTTTGTGGTGGTTGTAAAAGAGGAGCGGAGTGACATGCCGGGTCTGGAGATGATGCCTTCATGGTCCATGGGGTGAACTAGCTAGCTAGAGATCGCAGCGGGGGGTAGGGTTCATTGGAGCGCCTCAACGTCCCCCATTGTTGGGATGCCTGCCTGCTCACAGATGTGCTTCAAAAGACGACAGGGGGGAAGGAAGGAAGGAACGTCACATTCTGCAAAGCTATCTCTAAATCTCCACCCGCAGCTGCTGCTACCAACCAACATCTCTCTACCCCCCCCCCCCCCCATCTGTCCCACATAAAGTCATTGGAATCATTTGTCATGTGTGAAACATAGCCTTGATGTGGTTGGAACAAACAAAGCACGGGACAAAAGTTCCTTGCGGATCCAAAAATGCCCCCCACTCCCTTTGTATACCCACTGAACGCACAACTATGCACACACATACACACACACAGATCCCCCCCCTCCCTCCCACACATACACACACTAACATTAACTTTCCCCATTGCCCACATGTGCTGTTTATTAGCACTGCTGGGATGAGCATCAAATCCCCAAAATCTTTCCACTGACACCTCTAACCTTTAACCCCTAACCCGTGTTTAACAGGCAAAGGAGGAACAAAAAATGGTAAACCACCTGCAGACTCAGACTGTATCCACTTTATCACATAATAAGTGACTTACTGTGTCCCAGGCTGTGTACACAGATGGCATGGACTAATGGACTACTTTTGACCAGGGCACATTTAGGTAATAGGGTGACATTTGGGACATCCATTGTGTCATCAGAACCAGAAGGCCATAACATCCCGGTCAGTCCTCTGCTATAACTTGAACTAAGTACCAATGACATGCTCTATCTGTTTGAGCAGCTCTGAAGAAACAAGGCTATATATATATATATAACAATTTGAAGTGTTTCAAAGTACACTACACAAAAGTATATAGACACCAGCTCATCGAAAATCTCATTCCAAAATCATGGGCATTAATATGGAGTTAGTCCCCCATTTGCTGCTATACCAGCCTCCACTCTTCTGGGAAGGCTTTACACCATATGTTGGAACATTGCTGCGGGGACTTGCTTCCATTCAGCCACAAGAGCGTTAGGGAGGTCGCGCACTAACATTGGGCGATTAGGCCTGACTTGCAGTCGACGCTCCAATTCATCCCAAAGGTGTTCGATGGGGTTGAGGTCAGGGCTCTATGCAGGCCAGTCAAGTTCTTCCAAACCGATCTCGACAAACCATTCCTGTATGGACCTCGCTTTGTGAACAGGGGCATTGTCATGTTGAAACAGGAAAGGTTCTTCCTGAAACGGTTGCCACAAAGTTGGAAGCACAGAATCGTCTAGAATGTCATTGTATGCTGTAGCATTAAGATTTCCCTTCACTGGAACTAAGGGGCCGAGCCTGAAACATGAAAAACAGCCCCAGACCATTATTCCTCTTCCACCAAACTTTACAGTTGGCACTATGCATTGGGTTTGGCATCCACCAAACCCAGATTTGTCTGTCGGACTGCCTGATGGTGAAGCGTGATTCATCACTCCAGAGAACGCGTTTCCACTGCGTTTCCACTGCTCCAGAGCCACCCAACGCTTGGCATTGCGCATGGTAAGCTAAGGCGTGTGAGTGGCTGCTCAGTCATGGAAACCCAACTCATGAAACTCCCGACGAACAGTTCTTGTGCGGACGTTGCTTCCAGACCAGTTTGGAAGTCGGTAGTGAGGACAGACGATTTTTATGCGCTACGGGCATCTGCACTCGTCGGCCCAGTTCTGTGAGCATGTGTGGCCTACCGCTTCGCGGCTGAGCCGTTGTTGCTCCAAAATGTTTTTACTTCACAATAACAACACTTACAGTTGACCAGGGCAGCTCTAGCAGGGCAGAATTTTGATGCACTGACTTGTTGGAAAGGTGGCAGCAATGTTTGTCTATGGAGATTGCATGGCTGTGTGCTCGTTTTTATACACTTGTCAGCAACGGGTGTGGCTGAAATAGCTGAATTCACATACTTTGGCCATATAGTGTATGTCAAAGCAAAGTAAGTACTGCATGTGTTCAAATTTGTACTAATCACATCGTGTTATTTCTCATCATGAACTGTAAGTATGGAGAATATACACTGAGTGTGCAAAACATTAAGAACACCTTCGTAATATTAAGTTGCACACCCCCCCTCCCCTTTTGCCCTCAGAACATCCTCAATACGTAGGGGCATGGACTGTAAAAGGTGTCGAAAGCGTTCCACAGGGATGCTGGCCCATGTTGACTCCAATGCTTCCCACGGTTGTGTCAAGTTGGCTGGGTGTCCTTTCGGTGGTGGAACCATTCTTGATACACACAAAAAACAGTTGAGCTTGAAAAACGCAGCAGCGTTGCAGTTCTTGACACTAACCGGTGCACCTGGCACCTCCTACCATACCCCATTCAAAGGCACTTAAAACGTTTGTCTTGCCCATTCACCCTCTGAATGGCACACATACACAATCCACAATGTCAGACTTGTCCCAAGGCTTAAGAATGCTTCTTTAACCTGTTTCCTCCCCTTCATCTACACTGATTGAAGTGGATTTAGTGACATCAATAAGCGAACATAGGCTGACCAGGCCAATCCAGGTGAAAGCTATGTCATGGAAAGAGCATTTGTTCTTTATTTTTTGTGCACTCAGTGTACATGTACAGTGCATATGGAAAGTATTCACACCCCTTGACTTTTTCCACATTGTGTTACGCTACAGCCTTATTCTAAAATTGATTAAATCGTCCCCCCCCCCCCTCAATCTACACACAATACCACATAATGACAAAGCAAAAACAGGTTTGTAGAAAAACAAAACTAAAATATTACATTCACATAACTATTCAGACCATTTACTCAGTACTTTCTTGAAGCACCTTTGGCAGTGATTACAACGTTGAGTCTTCTTGGGTATGACGCTACAAGCTTGGCACGCCTGTATTTGGGGAGTTTCTCCCATTCCTCTCTGCAGATCCTCTCAAGCTCTGTCAGGTTGGATGGGGAGCGTTGATGCATAGCTATTTTCAGGTCTCTCCAGAGATGTTATATCGGGTTGAAGTCCGGGCTCTGGCTGGGCCACTCAAGGACTTGTCCCGAAGCCACTCCTGCGTTGTCTTGGCTGTGTGCTTAGGGTCGTTGTCCTGTTGGAAGGTGAACCTTCACCCCAGTCTGAGGTCCTGAGCAATCTGGAACAGGTTTTCATCAAGGATCTCTCTGTACTTTGCTCTGTTCATCTTTGCCTCAATCCTGACTAGTCTCTCAATCCCAGGCGCTGAAAAACATCCCCACAGCATGATGTTGCCACCACCATGCTTCACCTTAGGGATGGTGCCAGGTTTCCTCCAGATGTGACACTTGGCATTCAGGCTAAAGAGTTCAATCTTGGTTTCATCAGACCAGAGAATCTTGATTCTCATGGTCTGGAGTCTTTATGTGCCTTTTGGCAAACTCCAATCTGGCTATCATGTGCCTTTTACTGAGGGGTGGCTTCCATGTGGCCACTCTACCATAAAGGCCTGACTGCTGGAATGCTACAGAGATGGTTGTCCTTCTGGAAGGTTCTCCCATCTCCACAGAGGAACTCTAGAGCTCTATCAGAGTGACCATTGGGAGCCTCCCTGACCAAGGCCCTTCTCCCCTGATTGCTCAGTTTGGCCGGGCGTCCAGCTCTAGGAAGAGTCTTGGTGTTTCCAAACTTCTTCCATTTAAGAATGATTGAGGCCACTGTGTTCTTGGGAACCTTCAATACTACATAAATGCTTTGGTACCCTTCCCAAGATCTGTGCCTCAACACAATCCTGTCTTGGAGCTCTAATGACAATTGCTTTGTGCTCATGGCTTGGTTTTTGCTCTGACATGCACTTTCAACTATGGGACCTTGTGTGCCTTTCCAAATCATGTTCAATCAATTGAATTTACCACAGGTGGACTCCAATCAGTTCTAGAAACATCTCAAGGATGATCAATGGAAACAGGATGCACCTGAGCTCAATTTCGAGTCTCATAGCAAAGGGTCTGAATACTTATGCAAATAAGGTGATTCTGTTTTTCTTTTTTAATACATTTGCTAAAATGTCTAAACTTGTTTTCACTTTGTCATTATGGGGTTTTGTGTGTAGATTGCTGAGGAAAAACATTGATTTAATCAATTTTAGAATAAGGCTGTAACGTAACAAAATGTGGAAAAAGTCAAGGGGTCTGAATACTTTCCGAAGGCACTGTATACGCATGGATGTTTGAACTGCACGAAAGGCTAAAATACATTTTTCCTGGTAGGATCACATGGTCAGGAAAAACTTCTGACCCTTCTTCTTTCATGTAAACACAATGCAGAGTATACATTAGGCTGGAGGTTTCTATTATTTGTGGCATGATGTATACTCTTGCCGCTGTGACTTTAAACCAGTCTTTCAGTGGTTCTCATAATACATTATTATGGAGAGCACAGTTGTTCCCCTTACACGAGGTGGTCTCTGGAGAGGATTAGCTGTACAATAACAGACCCTTAGTTAGGTGTGCATGCACACACACACACACACACACACGTCATCCACTTCCTGCCTTTTCTATCAAAATGTAAAGGACAGAGAGTTCTACCACCTGCCCTTGTTCACTCTCAGTCATGACCTGAACCTCCATCCTGTTCCAGTCATCCTCTAGTCACATTGCTATTCTATAAGATATAAATAGAGTGCATGACACCTTGAACTTGGGTTGGCACCAACCCAAACAACAACGGGTCAAATCTCTCATGTGGTGTAAGGACTGTCCCCTCGAACCAATCCATACACACACAAACATAAAGGCACACACGTGCTTGCATATACACACACACATACCACATACTTACAAACACAAACAAAGGCATAGCAGCCCCACCTGTCCTGCTCTATGACATTTGTCCTCTACCTGGTCTGGCATCATGTGAGGTACTGTATATCTATACTGTACATCAATGACAGACAGTCATGTCCCTGTAAACCATGTTGTCATGTCCCTGTAAGCTACGACTAATGCTGTTTTAGCCATCACCCTATGAGGTCAGGGGGGACACGTGCGTTGGGAGTGGATGAATGTATGAGGCCCTGAGTGAGTGAGGGACACTAAGCCACCACTATGCTCTTAAAAAGACATGGAAATGAATGAGTCTGCCACATAATCAGCTTAGGCATGGGACCTGCACTTACGTAATGTGCTTCTGGAGGCCTTTCATTTAGAGGGCTGAGCAACTGATACCTCAACTAACTCACTGCTGCTGGAATGAAATGTACACTGGTGTAAGCAAGCAAGCACAACCGTGGCTGTGAAGGGACCCTGTGTGTGTGTGTGTGTGTGTGTGTGTGTGTGTGTGTGTGTGTGTGTGTGTGTGTGTGTGTGTGTGTGTGTGTGTGTGTGTGTGTGTGTGTGTGTGTGTGTGTGTGTGTGTGTGTGTGTGTGTGTGTGTTGTGTGTGTCTCCCTCTCTGTACATGTGAGACCTTCAAAATCAAATCAAAGTTTTTTGGTTGCTTACACCGATTTGCAGATGTTATCGCAGGTGGAGCAACATTTTTCCTGTTTCCTGTTTCTAGCTCCAACAGTGCAGTAATACTTGTTTCTAGCTCCAACAGTGCAGTAATACTTGTTTCTAGCTCCAACAGTGCAGTAATACTTGTTTCTAGCTCCAACAGTGCAGTAATACTTGTTTCTAGCTCCAACAGTGCAGTAATACTTGTTTCTAGCTCCAACAGTGCAGTAATACTTGTTTCTAGCTCCAACAGTGCAGTAATAGCTGTTTCTAGCTCCTACAGTGCAGTAATACTTGTTTCTAGCTCCAACAGTGCAGTAATACTTGTTTCTAGCTCCAACAGTGCAGTAATACTTGTTTCTAGCTCCAACAGTGCAGTAATACTTGTTTCTAGCTCCAACAGTGCAGTAATACTTGTTTCTAGCTCCAACAGTGCAGTAATACTTGTTTCTAGCTCCAACAGTGCAGTAATACTTGTTTCTAGCTCCAACAGTGCAGTAATAGCTGTTTCTAGCTCCAACAGTGCAGTAATAGCTGTTTCTAGCTCCAACAGTGCAGTAATACTTGTTTCTAGCTCCAACAGTGCAGTAATACTTGTTTCTAGCTCCAACAGTGCAGTAATACTTGTTTCTAGCTCCAACAGTGCAGTAATACTTGTTTCTAGCTCCAACAGTGCAGTAATACTTGTTTCTAGCTCCAACAGTGCAGTAATACTTGTTTCTAGCTCCAACAGTGCAGTAATAGCTGTTTCTAGCTCCAACAGTGCAGTAATAGCTGTTTCTAGCTCCAACAGTGCAGTAATAGCTGTTTCTAGCTCCAACAGTGCAGTAATAGCTGTTTCTAGCTCCAACAGTGCAGTAATACTTGTTTCTAGCTCCAACAGTGCAGTAATAGCTGTTTCTAGCTCCAACAGTGCAGTAATAGCTGTTTCTAGCTCCAACAGTGCAGTAATAGCTGTTTCTAGCTCCAACAGTGCAGTAATACTTGTTTCTAGCTCCAACAGTGCAGTAATAGCTGTTTCTAGCTCCAACAGTGCAGTAATACTTGTTTCTAGCTCCAACAGTGCAGTAATAGCTGTTTCTAGCTCCAACAGTGCAGTAATAGCTGTTTCTAGCTCCAACAGTGCAGTAATAGCTGTTTCTAGCTCCAACAGTGCAGTAATAGCTGTTTCTAGCTCCAACAGTGCAGTAATACTTGTTTCTAGCTCCAACAGTGCAGTAATAGCTGTTTCTAGCTCCAACAGTGCAGTAATAGCTGTTTCTAGCTCCAACAGTGCAGTAATAGCTGTTTCTAGCTCCAACAGTGCAGTAATAGCTGTTTCTAGCTCCAACAGTGCAGTAATACTTGTTTCTAGCTCCAACAGTGCAGTAATAGCTGTTTCTAGCTCCAACAGTGCAGTAATACTTGTTTCTAGCTCCAACAGTGCAGTAATAGCTGTTTCTAGCTCCAACAGTGCAGTAATACTTGTTTCTAGCTCCAACAGTGCAGTAATAGCTGTTTCTAGCTCCAACAGTGCAGTAATAGCTGTTTCTAGCTCCAACAGTGCAGTAATAGCTGTTTCTAGCTCCAACAGTGCAGTAATAGCTGTTTCTAGCTCCAACAGTGCAGTAATACTTGTTTCTAGCTCCAACAGTGCAGTAATAGCTGTTTCTAGCTCCAACAGTGCAGTAATAGCTGTTTCTAGCTCCAACAGTGCAGTAATAGCTGTTTCTAGCTCCAACAGTGCAGTAATAGCTGTTTCTAGCTCCAACAGTGCAGTAATACTTGTTTCTAGCTCCAACAGTGCAGTAATAGCTGTTTCTAGCTCCAACAGTGCAGTAATACTTGTTTCTAGCTCCAACAGTGCAGTAATAGCTGTTTCTAGCTCCAACAGTGCAGTAATACTTGTTTCTAGCTCCAACAGTGCAGTAATACTTGTTTCTAGCTCCAACAGTGCAGTAATACTTGTTTCTAGCTCCAACAGTGCAGTAATACTTGTTTCTAGCTCCAACAGTGCAGTAATAGCTGTTTCTAGCTCCAACAGTGCAGTAATAGCTGTTTCTAGCTCCAACAGTGCAGTAATAGCTGTTTCTAGCTCCAACAGTGCAGTAATAGCTGTTTCTAGCTCCAACAGTGCAGTAATAGCTGTTTCTAGCTCCAACAGTGCAGTAATAGCTGTTTCTTAGCTCCAACAGTGCAGTAATAGCTGTTTCTAGCTCCAACAGTGCAGTAATAGCTTGTTTCTAGCTCCAACAGTGCAGTAATAGCTGTTTCTAGCTCCAACAGTGCAGTAATAGCTGTTTCTAGCTCCAACAGTGCAGTAATACTTGTTTCTAGCTCCAACAGTGCAGTAATAGCTGTTTCTAGCTCCAACAGTGCAGTAATAGCTGTTTCTAGCTCCAACAGTGCAGTAATAGCTGTTTCTAGCTCCAACAGTGCAGTAATACTTGTTTCTAGCTCCAACAGTGCAGTAATAGCTGTTTCTAGCTCCAACAGTGCAGTAATAGCTGTTTCTAGCTCCAACAGTGCAGTAATACTTGTTTCTAGCTCCAACAGTGCAGTAATAGCTGTTTCTAGCTCCAACAGTGCAGTAATAGCTGTTTCTAGCTCCAACAGTGCAGTAATAGCTGTTTCTAGCTCCAACAGTGCAGTAATACTTGTTTCTAGCTCCAACAGTGCAGTAATAGCTGTTTCTAGCTCCAACAGTGCAGTAATAGCTGTTTCTAGCTCCAACAGTGCAGTAATAGCTGTTTCTAGCTCCAACAGTGCAGTAATAGCTGTTTCTAGCTCCAACAGTGCAGTAATAGCTGTTTCTAGCTCCAACAGTGCAGTAATACTTGTTTCTAGCTCCAACAGTGCAGTAATAGCTGTTTCTAGCTCCAACAGTGCAGTAATAGCTGTTTCTAGCTCCAACAGTGCAGTAATACTTGTTTCTAGCTCCAACAGTGCAGTAATAGCTGTTTCTAGCTCCAACAGTGCAGTAATAGCTGTTTCTAGCTCCAACAGCGCAGTAATAGCTGTTTCTAGCTCCAACAGTGCAGTAATACTTGTTTCTAGCTCCAACAGTGCAGTAATAGCTGTTTCTAGCTCCAACAGTGCAGTAATAGCTGTTTCTAGCTCCAACAGTGCAGTAATACTTGTTTCTAGCTCCAACAGTGCAGTAATAGCTGTTTCTAGCTCCAACAGTGCAGTAATAGCTGTTTCTAGCTCCAACAGTGCAGTAATACTTGTTTCTAGCTCCAACAGTGCAGTAATAGCTGTTTCTAGCTCCAACAGTGCAGTAATACTTGTTTCTAGCTCCAACAGTGCAGTAATAGCTGTTTCTAGCTCCAACAGTGCAGTAATACTTGTTTCTAGCTCCAACAGTGCAGTAATAGCTGTTTCTAGCTCCAACAGTGCAGTAATAGCTGTTTCTAGCTCCAACAGTGCAGTAATACTTGTTTCTAGCTCCAACAGTGCAGTAATACTTGTTTCTAGCTCCAACAGTGCAGTAATACTTGTTTCTAGCTCCAACAGTGCAGTAATACTTGTTTCTAGCTCCAACAGTGCAGTAATAGCTGTTTCTAGCTCCAACAGTGCAGTAATACTTGTATCTAGCTCCAACAGTGCAGTAATACTTGTTTCTAGCTCCAACAGTGCAGTAATAATTGTTTCTAGCTCCAACAGTGCAGTAATACTTGTTTCTAGCTCCAACAGTGCAGTAATACTTGTTTCTAGCTCCAACAGTGCAGTAATACTTGTTTCTAGCTCCAACAGTGCAGTAATAGCTGTTTCTAGCTCCAACAGTGCAGTAATAGCTGTTTCTAGCTCCAACAGTGCAGTAATAGCTGTTTCTAGCTCCAACAGTGCAGTAATACTTGTTTCTAGCTCCAACAGTGCAGTAATAGCTGTTTCTAGCTCCAACAGTGCAGTAATAGCTGTTTCTAGCTCCAACAGTGCAGTAATAGCTGTTTCTAGCTCCAACAGTGCAGTAATAGCTGTTTCTAGCTCCAACAGTGCAGTAATAGCTGTTTCTAGCTCCAACAGTGCAGTAATAGCTGTTTCTAGCTCCAACAGTGCAGTAATACTTGTTTCTAGCTCCAACAGTGCAGTAATAGCTGTTTCTAGCTCCAACAGTGCAGTAATACTTGTTTCTAGCTCCAACAGTGCAGTAATACTTGTTTCTAGCTCCAACAGTGCAGTAATACTTGTTTCTAGCTCCAACAGTGCAGTAATAGCTGTTTCTAGCTCCAACAGTGCAGTAATACTTGTTTCTAGCTCCAACAGTGCAGTAATACTTGTTTCTAGCTCCAACAGTGCAGTAATACTTGTTTCTAGCTCCAACAGTGCAGTAATACTTGTTTCTAGCTCCAACAGTGCAGTAATACTTGTTTCTAGCTCCAACAGTGCAGTAATAGCTGTTTCTAGCTCCAACAGTGCAGTAATAGCTGTTTCTAGCTCCAACAGTGCAGTAATAGCTGTTTCTAGCTCCAACAGTGCAGTAATACTTGTTTCTAGCTCCAACAGTGCAGTAATAGCTGTTTTCTAGCTCCAACAGTGCAGTAATAGCTGTTTCTAGCTCCAACAGTGCAGTAATAGCTGTTTCTAGCTCCAACAGTGCAGTAATAGCTGTTTCTAGCTCCAACAGTGCAGTAATAGCTGTTTCTAGCTCCAACAGTGCAGTAATAGCTTGTTTCTAGCTCCAACAGTGCAGTAATAGCTGTTTCTAGCTCCAACAGTGCAGTAATAGCTGTTTCTAGCTCCAACAGTGCAGTAATACTTGTTTCTAGCTCCAACAGTGCAGTAATACTTGTTTCTAGCTCCAACAGTGCAGTAATACTTGTTTCTAGCTCCAACAGTGCAGTAATACTTGTTTCTAGCTCCAACAGTGCAGTAATACTTGTTTCTAGCTCCAACAGTGCAGTAATACTTGTTTCTAGCTCCAACAGTGCAGTAATACTTGTTTCTAGCTCCAACAGTGCAGTAATACTTGTTTCTAGCTCCAACAGTGCAGTAATACTTGTTTCTAGCTCCAACAGTGCAGTAATAGCTTGTTTCTAGCTCCAACAGTGCAGTAATACTTGTTTCTAGCTCCAACAGTGCAGTAATACTTGTTTCTAGCTCCAACAGTGCAGTAATACTTGTTTCTAGCTCCAACAGTGCAGTAATAGCTGTTTCTAGCTCCAACAGTGCAGTAATACTTGTTTCTAGCTCCAACAGTGCAGTAATACTTGTTTCTAGCTCCAACAGTGCAGTAATAGCTGTTTCTAGCTCCAACAGTGCAGTAATACTTGTTTCTAGCTCCAACAGTGCAGTAATACTTGTTTCTAGCTCCAACAGTGCAGTAATAGCTGTTTCTAGCTCCAACAGTGCAGTAATACTTGTTTCTAGCTCCAACAGTGCAGTAATACTTGTTTCTAGCTCCAACAGTGCAGTAATACTTGTTTCTAGCTCCAACAGTGCAGTAATAGCTTGTTTCTAGCTCCAACAGTGCAGTAATACTTGTTTCTAGCTCCAACAGTGCAGTAATACTTGTTTCTAGCTCCAACAGTGCAGTAATACTTGTTTCTAGCTCCAACAGTGCAGTAATAGCTGTCAATAAAAAAGCAATACATATTGTCGTGGGAATTCTACATAGGGACACTTGAAGTCTTAAATGAATCATTGTTTATTAACAGTTAACTGGAAAGGTTACAAAAAACTTGATGCACCATAGTCCCATTAGATGTCGTATATACCTCTTACAGACAAGTTACATAGGCATGATTTAGCTTATTCGTCATTCAAAATGAATTAATCATTAACGTTTGGTTCATGCATGTGACCGACCAATTCTGGTTCATGCATGTGCCAGACCAATACCTTATGAGGCTTCTTCTCTCCAAGCTGAGACCTTGAAACTGAGATATATTTTGTCCTCAAAACAAGGTTCTGGGCGTACTGCTAAATTGCAGATACCGATAGTGAGGATTCCTGCCAGGCACGATCAGTCACTTGAATGAACACAGAAATTGATTATTAGAAAAGCACAAACGTACATTTTCCATCACATTCCCTCCTCTTATCACTCAATCTGTGATAATTATCATTAAATGTTAATGTAAGCAATTATATTTTAGCTTCTATATCAAAATACATCATTATAATAAATCAAAATAAAAGGGTGTACTTCTATTAACAGGAGTGAATCTAATTTAATTCATACTAAAGCTCAAATCTACAATCAAAGTAATAAGTAAACAAAATCAATGCATAAAACCACAGACTTTCAAACCCTTCATTCTGGGTTGTACAATCCAATTTGTAAAACCACTGCTTAAGACCTTCGCTTCATACAGTTACACATATGCTTCATTACACACTTTCATTTATGGATTCTGACAATGACATTTCAGCTGGGGCTTTTGTCCGCGAGTGGCATGTTAATGACAGATCGGTATCTCAATGCAGTTCTTTGTCTAAATTACTATGAATTTCGCAGTGCATACCTCCACAATCAACCTGACATGACAAAAAAACTATTTTGGATGAGCCTAAATCATTCTACACACAATACTCTATTATAACGAAGCTAAAACAGGTTTTTATGTTTGCTAATAAAATAAAAAATTAAACTTAAATATCAGTATTCAGACCCTTTACTCAGTACTTTCTTGAGGCACCTTTGGAAGCGATTACAGCATCGAGTCTTCTTGGGTATGATGTTACAAGCATTGCACACCTGTATTTGGGGAGTTTCTCCCATCCTTCTCTGCAGATCTTCTCAAGCTCTGTCAGGTTGGATTGGGAGCGTTGCTGTACAGCTATTTTCAGGTCTCTCCAGAGATGTTCGATCGGGTTCAAGTCCGGGCTCTGGCTGGGCCATTCAAGGACATTCAGAGACTTGTCCAGAAGCCACTCCTGCGTTATCTTTGCTGTGTGCTTAGGGTTGTTGTCCTGTTGGAAGGTGAACCTTCGCCCCAGTCTGAGGTCCTGAGCTCTCTGGAGCAGGTTATCATCAAGACTTTCTCTGTATTTTTCCCTATTCATCTTTCCCTCAAGCCTCCCAGTCCCAGCCGCTGAAAAACATCCCTACAGCATGATGCTGCCACCACTATGCTTCCCTGCAGGGATGGTGCCAGGTTTCCTCCAAATGTGACGCTTGGCATTCAGACCAAAGAGTTCAATCTTGGTTTCATCAAACCAGAGAATCTTGATTCTCATGGTCTCAGTCTTTAAATGCCTTTTGGCAAACTCCACGTGGGCTGTCATGTCCCTTTTACTGAGGGGTGACTTACATCTGGCCACTCTACCATAAAGGCCTAATTGATGGAGGGCTGCAGAGATGGTTGTCTTTTTGGAAGGTTCTCCCATCTCCACAGATGATCTGTAGAGTGCTGTCAGAGTGACCATCGGTTTCTTGGTCACCTCCCTGACCAAGGCCCTTCTCCCCCGATTGCTCAGTTTGGCCGGACAGCCAGCTCTAGGAAGAGTCTTGATGGTTCCAAACTTCTTCCATTTAAGAATGATGGAGGCCACTGTGTTCTTTGGGACCTTCAACGCTGCAGAAATGTTTGGGTACCCTTCCCCAGATCTGTGCCTTGAAACAATCCTGTCTCCGAGCTCTATGGACAATTCCTTTGACCTCATGGCTTGGGTTGCGCTGACATGTACTGTCAACTGTGGCACCTAATATAGACAGGTGTGTGCCTTTCCAAATCACATCCAATCAATTGAATTTACCACAGGGACTCCAATCAAGTTGTAGAAACATCTCAAGAATGATCAGTGGAAACAGGATGCATCTGAGCTAAATTTTGAGTCTCATAGCAAAGGGATACTTATGTAAGGTATTTCTGTTTTTTATTATTTACACATTTGCACCAAAAATCTGAACCTTTCGCTTTGTCATTATGGGGTATTGTGTGTAGATTGCTGAGGATTTTCTATTTATTTAATCCAATTTAGAATAAGGCTGTAACGTAACAAAATGTGGAAAAAGTCAAGGGGTCTGAATACTTTCCGAAGGCACTGTACTTGGATCCACTTCAATTTTGGACACAATTCCACGTAAAGGAAACAGATTATTATTTTAGTTTACGTTGCCTTCTTACTTAAATCACGCGTCATACCCAAAGTATAGAATTGAGTAATAATAATTGGAAATTGTCAAAAACATCTCTTATTCAATTATTCCTCTGTCCTTTACAGCCTGTTTGAGTTCAGTTAATATCGATTGTTCCACAGGAAACTTATCTCTAACCCAAACACACAGAAATTGGTTACTAGAAAAATACAAACATAACAATTTCCATCATGACACATAATTCCGCCCCCAAAATGTTTTTTATTTTTATATGGGATGAGCCATGACTAGAACAACAAGCTCTCACAGTTTCACGTCAGAATTAGACGTTCATACATGTTCCTCAACCTCAAAATTTCGAAGTTGTTCCAAATGTGAAATTTCAAAGTGTTTAAGGTTAAGTTTAGGTATTAACTCTGCATTTTAAGCTTAGGGTTAAGTTTAGGCATTAACTCAGAAATCTTTAGGTTAGGCATTAACTCTGAATGGTTAAGGTAAGTGTTAAGGTTTGGGATAGGGTTAAAACAAATCACAAAAACAACTTTCTAATTGCTGGATTCAAACATGCAAAAACAGAAGCAGATGCTTACTTACGCCCATCCGCCATCCCCGTCCACAATGCTCTAACAAAACCGAAACCTACTTGAAGGTAACAGCGCTCACTGTTGCCTTTAGTGGCTGGTTTCCACGTCATCTCCCAACGTCCTCAGACATGGATGGACGTTGAATACTGGCTTGTATCACGGGTGACCTGGCTGGACTAGAAAACAGTATACTGTATGCATGTAAAGTGGGTGAAACACAATGTAAACATTATTAATTCTTGCCACTATAGGGGGTGCTGTTTCAACTTCGACATTTATCGTTCCCAAATTAAACTGCCTCGTACTCAATTCTTGCTCGTACAATATGCATATTATTATTACTATTGGATAGAAAACAATCTCTAGTTTCTAAAACCGTTTGAATTATGTCTGTAGGTGAAACAGAACTCATTCTGCAGCGAAATTCATGACAGGAACTGCGAAGGTCTGAAAACGAGGCTCTGTTCTCAGATCAGTTTAAAGCTCTGTATGTATCCTATGGGTCGACATGAACTGCACCCGCCTTCCCCTGGATGTCAGTAACCAATGAGAATTGGAATGGAGTTTCTACGCAGATCTCAGACCTTATAAAGCCCCAAGGAACGGAGGGAGCTCTCTTTTCGACGTTCGTCAGGACGCAAAGCAAGACCTCAGGATGGCATTTTGAAACGCTCAGTTATCGGCCTTAGATATATCCGTCAGTAATTTAATTCGATATAGGTGTTAGAAACATCATAACGAAGTTATTTTAAACCGAGTTATATCAGTTTATGCGAGTATATTGCGATTTTCGGAATTTCCTTAGTATTGCGTTTTGAACATTTGGGCATGTCTGCGCCACATAGCTATTGTTAGCTGCTAGTTCCAAAGTTGAAGAGGACGTTTTACAACCGAGCAACGATTCTTTTGGACAAAGGACAACTTGCCCAAGATTCTGATGGAAGCTCGTCCAAAAGTAAGAGCTATTTATGATGTTATTCCGTATTTATGTGGAAAAATGTAAAAGGATTTGTCCGCCATTAATTGCGGCACTAGTCTGGCTGTAACGCACACTGTATGTCTAGTAACGTTAATTTTAAAAATCTAACACAGCGGTTGCATTAATAACTAATGCATCTTTCATTTGCTGTCCAACCTGTATTTTTTAGTCAAGTTTACGATTATTTATCGATTAGATTAGGTGCCTCTCCAAGATGGCGCCGGCCAGAATGCATGAAATGTTGCTACTGGTCACATTGTATAACCACGATTTGTGCTGCTAAATATGCACATTTTCGAACAAAACCTATATGCATTGTGTAATATGATGTTACAGGACTGTCATCTGATGAAGTTTATCAAGGTTAGTCAAATTATATATCTTTTGCTGGATTGTTACGATCGCTAACATTTGCTGCTGGTAAATGCGGTTGTGTTTCTGGCTATTGTGGTAAGCTAATATAATGCTATATGGTGTTTTCGCTGTAAAACACTTAAAAAATCTGACATATTGGCTGGATTCACAAGATGTTGGGCTTTCATTCGCTGTACGCTGTGTATTTTTCAGAAATGTTTTATGATGAGTAATTAGGTATTTGACGTTGGTCTCTGTAATTATTCTGCCTGCATCGACGCTATTTCAGATTGCAGCTGCAATGTAGAACTGTGGTTTATACCTGAAATATGCACATTTTGCTAACAAAACATATGCTATACAATAAATATGTTATCAGACTGTCATCTGATGAAGTTTTTTCTTGGTTAGTGGCTATTTATATCTTTATTTGGTCGAATTAGTGATGGCTACCTATGCAGGAAAAAAATGGTGGAGAAAAAAAAGTTGTGTCTTTTGCTATGGTGGTTAGCTAATAGAAATACATATTGTGTCTTCCCTGTAAAACATTTAAAAAATCGGAAATGATGGCTGGATTCACAAGATGTGTATCTTTCATCTGGTGTCTTGGACTTGTGATTTAATGATATTTAGATGCTAGTATTTACTTGTGACCCTATGCTAGGCTATGCTAGTCAGCTTTTTTACTGATGGGGTGCTCCCGGATCCGGGTTTGGGAGGAATTAGAGGTTAAAGTGACCAGTGTTCAATGACTCAATGTACAGTGTCTTCAGAAAGTATTCATACCCCTTGACTTATTCCACATTTTGTTGTGCTACAGCCTGAATTTAAAATGGATTCAATTTAGATTTTTTTGTCACTGGCCTACACACAATACCTTATAATGTCAAATTTAGTTTTTAATTTAGTTTTACAAATTAATAAAAAATTAACAGCTGAAATGTCTTGAGTCAATACGTATTCAAACCTTTTGTTATGGCAACCAAAAATAAGTTCAGGAGTAAAAATGTGCTTTAACAATTCACGTCAACTCCGTGTTTAATTATAGTGTTTAACTGGATTTTTGAATGACTACCTCATCTCTGTATCCCACAGATGCAATTATCTGTATGGTCCTTCAGTTGAGCACTGAATTTCAAACACAGATTCAACCACAAAGACCAGGGAGGTTTTCCAATGCCTCGCCAAGAAGGGCACCTATTGCTAGACAAAGAATGCAGTTAAAAAAGCAGACATTCAATATCCCTTTGAGCATGGTGAAGTTACAGTATTATTATTTTAGGACCCCTTTAGGTAGGCTATATATATATATATATTAAAAAAGGGTTAAGGTTGAATTTGGCCTTTACTACTATAGCCCACAGAAACACATTGAATAACACATTCATAAATGGCAAAAAAAGACAGTCCAAAAATGTCCATTAATTTGTATGGGTTACCTTCAGATGAGTCCAGTAGAGCAAAATGGAGAACACTATCGTGTTCATATTATTTTGTAGGGCAAACCGTTTTCGTGAGAAGACCGATTTTCCAGTACCAACCAACATTTTCACTTATAAATTGATCCATAGATCAAAATGGCTTGCATTAAGCAATAGCCCTGGTTCCCACGGACCCTTACGTCACAACATCTGACAAAGCACATGCCTGCAATCCTTAAACCGTAGCATAGCAATAGAGTAGTTTTATCACTATAGCCACGCCCTGATCTGTTTCATCTGTCCTTGTGCTCATCTCCACCCCCTCCAGGTGTCGCCCATCTTCCCCACTTATCCCCTGGGTATTTATACCTGTGTTTTCTGTCTGTCTGTGCCAGTTCGTCTTGTTTGTTCAAGTCAGCCAGCGGTTTGTCTCATCTCCTATTTTCCCCAGTCTCACTTTTTCTCGTCCTCCTGGTTTTTGACCGTTGCCTGTCGTGAACCTGTACCCACCCGCCTGACCACTCTGCCTGTCCCTGACCCTGAGCCTGTCTGCCGTCCGGTACCTTTGCTCCACCTCTGGATTACCGACCTCTGCCTGACCTGACCCTGAGCCTGCCTGCCGTCCTGTACCTTGGCCCCACTACTCTGCTTGCCTTGACCTGTCGTTTACCTGCCCCTGTTGTTACAATAAACATTGTTACTTCTACACAGTCTGCACTTGGGTTTTACCTTGATTCCTGATAACTATAGCACATTCAGAGATTGATTTATATCCATTAATCTAAAATAATTCATTGACCTTAAACAAAAAAAACGTTCTGTTTGTCATTGACTGACAAGATTAATATGAGATGAAAGGCTAGTTCCAAACGAGTTCCGGAAGCTAAGCTAGAGCTCTATGAGACGTTCACAGCGATGGGGGCAGACATTTTGATCAAGGGAGACATTTAGAAAACATTAACATTTATATACGATTATGTATTTTACAGTTACAAGGAAGGTGAAAACTTATAGTTAGTCATTTTATAATTTGTTAATACTATATTTAGAAAGCATATAAGTCATTTCAAGTCTTATTCATACAGTTTTGTTGAATAGGAAATACATCATATAAAATATTTAATATTTGTATCATATTTGTACCTTGTAATTGAGCATTCGTCCTGAAAATTGACTACACCTCAGCAATTTATCACAATTTTAACCAGAAAGGTGAGATTTGAACCTTTCTTGGTTCAACTCAGCAAAAAAAGAAACATCCCTTTTTCAGGACCCTGTCTTTCAAAGATTGTCACGTTCCTGACCTGTTTTCTGTTGTTTTGTATGTGTGTGATGGTCAGGGCGTGAGTTTTGGGTGGGCAGTCTATGTTTGCTGTTTCTATGTTGGTTTTGGGTTGCCTGGTATGGCTCTTAATTAGAGGCAGGTGTTTTGCGTTTTCCTCTAATTGAGAGTCATATTAAGGTAGGTTGTTCTCACTGTTTGTTTGTGGGTGATTGTCTCCTGTGTTCCTGTGTCAGTGTTTGGGCCACACAGGACGGTTGAAGGTTAGTCACGTTTGTTGTTTTGTAGTTTTGTAGTGTCTTGTTTGCTGTTTTCATTAAAAGTATGATTAATCACCAATCCGCATCTTGGTCCGATCCATGCTCCTCCTCGTCTGAGGAGGAGAACAACAATGACTGCCTTTACAAAGATAATTAGTAAAAATCCAAACATCTTCACAGATCTTCATTGTAATGGGTTTAAACACTGCTTTTTCAATTAACCATAAACAATTAATGAACATGCACCTGTGGAACGGTCGTTAAGACACTAACAGCTTACAGACAGTAGGCAATTAAGGTTACAGTTATGAAAACTTAGGACATTAAAGGGGCCTTTCTACTGACTCTGAAAAACCCCAAAAGAAAGATGCCCAGGGTCCCTGCTCATTTGCGTGAATGTGCCTTAGGCATGCTGCAAGAAGGTATGAGTACTGCAGATGTGGCCAGGGCAATAAATTGCAATGTCCGTACTGTGAGATGCCTAAGACAGTGGTACAGGGAGACAGGATGGACGGCTGATCGTCCTCGCAGTGTTAGACCACGTGTAACACCACCTGCACAGGATCAGTACATCCGAACATCACACCTGTGGGACAGGTACAGGATGGCAACAACTGCCCGAGTTACACCAGGAACGCACAATCCCTCCATCAGTGCTCAGATTGTTCGCAATAGGCTGAGAGAGGCTGGACTGAGGGCTTGTAGGCCTGTTGTAAGGCAGGTCCTCACTAGACATAACTGGCAACAACGCTTATGGGTACAAACCCACCGTTGCTGGAACAGACAGGACTGGCAAAAAGTGCTCTTCACTGACGAGTCGCGGTTTTGTCTAACCAGGGGTGATGGTCGGATTCACGTTTATCGACGAAGGAATGAGCGTTACACCGAGGCCTGTACTCTGGAGCGGGATCGATTTGGAGGTGGAGGGTCCGTCATGGTCTGGGGCGGTGTGTCACAGCATCATCGGACTGAGCTTGTTGTCATTGCAGGCAATGTCAATGCTGTGCGTTAAGGGAATACATCCTCCTCCCTCATGTGGTACTCTTCCTGCAGGCTCATCCTGACATGACCCTCCAGCATGACAATGCCACCAGCCATACTGCTCGTTCTGTGCGTGATTTCTTGCAAGACAGGAATGTCAGTGTTCTGCCATGGCCAGCGAAGAGCCCGGATCTCAATCCCATTGAGCACATCTGGGACCTGTTGGATCGGAGGGTGAGGGTGGGCCATTCCCCCCAGAAATGTCTGGGAACTTGCAAGTGCCTTGGTGGAAGAGTGGGGTAACATCATTTAGCAAGAACTGGCGAATCTGGTGCAGTCCACGAGGAGGAGATGCACTGCAGTACTTAATGCAGATGGTGGCCACACCAGATACTGACTGTTACTTTTGATTTTGATCCCCCCTTTGTTCAGGGACACATTATTCAATTTCTGTTAGTCACATGTCTGTGGAACTTGTTCAGTTTATGTCTCAGTTGTTGAATCTTGTTATGTTCATATAAATATTTACACATGTTAAGTTTGCTGAAAATAAATGTAGTTGACAGTGAGAGGACGTTTCTTTTTTTGCTGAGTTTAGTTGTTTTTATGGCCCTCATACTAAATAATAACTTTTTGAGATTATGTAGATTACATTATTGATTACATTTAGTTACATTTAACTGGTTTAAATTGATAGATTTTGATGGGGATTTTTTTATTATGTTACTTAGATTGATGCACGGGTGCGTCAATAGACTCTTAAGGATTAATTACATTTTGGATGCTGTATCAATTCACCCAATCACTACAAAGATACAGGCATCCTTCCTAACTCAGTTGCTGGAGAGGAAGGAAGATGAGATGAATTCACCTTTCAGCAGGACAATAGCCAAAAATACAATACCAAATCTACAGTGGAGGTACTTACCAAGAAGAGAGTGAATGTTCCTGAGTGGTCGAGTTACAGTTTTGATTTAAATCTACTTGAAAATCTATCCCAAGACCTAAAAATGGTTGTCTAGCAATGATCAATAACCAATTTGAAAAAACTGTTAAAATTTTGAAAAGAATATTGGGCAAATGTTGCACAATCCAGGCGTGGAATGCTCTTAGAGACTTACACAGAAAGACTAACAGCTCTAATTACTGCCAAAGGTTATTCTACAAAGTATTGACTCAGGGGTGTGAATACTTTTCTTTAGATATTTCTCTGTTTAATTTTCAATAAATTTGCAAAAATGTCTAAAAACATGATTTCACTTTGTCATTCTCGGGTATTGTGTGTAGATGGTGAGAAAAACATATATTTAATCAATTTGGAACTCAGGCTGCAACACAAACAAATGCGCAATAGTATGAATACTTTCTTATTATTATTTTATGTAAAAATATATTTTATTTTTTATTTTTATTTTATTTAACCTTTATTTAACCAGGAAGGGCTCATTGAGATTTAAAATCTCTTTTTCAAGAGCGTCCTGGCCAAGATAGGCAGCACCAAGTCATTACAAAAAATTACAGACAGACAACATGAAAAACTACAAGTAATCTAGTAAAAACCATTCATGAATTCACAAGAGTATAACAATATCAAAAACAGCAAATTAAAAACATTGACAGGTCAGGGAATCAGCCTCAAAATCCTTCATCAGTGATTTAAAAACACCAATCGGGACAAGTTCTTCCAGTTTAAAATTATTTTGTAAGGTGTTCCAAGACGATGGCGCAGAGTACATAAAAGACCTTTTACCAAATTCAGTTCGGACATTTGGAACAGTTAGCAGGATAAAGTCCAGTGAACGAAGAGAGTACCCACCACATTTCTGAACAATAAAAATGCCCAAATAAAAAGGTAGTAAACCCAAAATGGCTTTGTAAATAAAAGTATACCAGTGACTGAGCCTACGAGTGACTAGAGAAGGCCAGCCAACCCTGGTATACAAAGTGCAGTGGTGCGTAAGGGTTTTGCAGTTTAAAATAAATCTCAAAGTGCCATGGTAAAGAGTGTCAATTGATCTCAAACACTGAGCGGAAGCATTCATATATAAAATATCCCCATAGTCTAGTAAAGGCATAAATGTAGCTGATACTAGCCTCCTTCTGGCTTCAAAAGAAAAACAGGCCTTATTCCTAAAATAAAATCCCAATTTCAGCTTCAATTTTTTTGTAAGTTGTTGAATATGCAATTTAAAAGAGAGGCCGTCATCAATTAGAATTCCAAGATATTTGTATGAGGTTACAACCTCAATCTCCTTGCCCTGACAGGTAGTAACAGGTGAAAGGTTCAGAGGTCTATTTCTTGCATTAGAAAACACCATTAGTTTAGTTTTGTCAGTATTGAGGATAAGCTTCAATTGACACAAGGTATGTTGAACAGTATAAAAAGCAGTTTGCAAGTTCTGGAAAGCTTTTGTAAGAGATGAGGCACAACAGTAAATAACAGTATCATCAGCATAAAAATGAAGTTGTGCATTTTGGACATTTCTGTCTAAATCATTTATATAAATAGTGAATAAGAGAGGACCAAGTACAGAGCCCTGGGGCACACCATTCAGGACAGACAATTTAACAGACATAAGCCCATCAAATTGAGTGCACTGAGTTCTATCAGACAGATAGTTAGCAAACCATGCAACTGCATGCTCCGAAAGACCTACACTCAACAATCTCTGCCTCAGTATAGCATGATCAACTGTATCAAAAGCCTTAGAGAGATCAATAAAAAGTGAGACACAGTGCTGTTTTTTGTCAAGGGCTTCAGTGATATCATTTAAAACCTTCATGGCTGCTGTAATTGTGCTATGCTTCTTCCTGAAGCCCGATTGGTACATTGATAAAATAGAGTTAGTAAATAAAAACTCTTTTAGCTGTTCACTTACAAGGGTTTCAAGTATTTTCACCAGGGGTGACAGCTTTGAGATTGGCCTATAATTATTTAAAAGAGTTGGATCTCCCCCTTTTAAAAGTGGTAGGACAAATGCTGATTTCCAGATCTTTGGAATTTCATTACATTCCAGGGTTAGATTGAACAGATATGTAAGTGGTTCAGCTATGAAATCAGCTGCCAGATTTAAAAAGCAGGGATCCAAAACATCAGGACCTGCAGGCTTTCTTTGATCTAAGGATTTCAGGGCTTTATGTACCACCTGCACTGAGAATGGCAGAAAGCTAAAAGTTTGACCAGCTCTCACTGGTTCATCCACACAGGGTTGTACAGAGACAGAGGACACTGGTTCATCCACACAGGGTTGTACAGAGACAGAGGGCACTGAATCAAACAGCCTACCAGATGATACAAAGTGCTCATTGAAACAATTCAGCATTTCAGTTTTGTCATATATAGCAACAGAGTCCTTCAAAACACATGACGGTAATTCATTAACATTACTGTTACCAGACATAGACTTAATAGCATTCCAAAACTTTCTAGGGTCATTCAGGTTATCAGTGGTAACAGACATAAAATATTCAGACTTGGCCTTCCTGAGAAGAAAAGAACACTTGTTTCTTAACTGCCTAAAAATAAGCCAATCAGCATCAGAACAAGATTTCCTTGCTTTAGCCCAGGCTAGATTACGGTCGTGAATAATACAAGACAGCTCAGAAGAAAACCATGGATTATCCCGCCCTTTAACCCTGAACCTGCGGAATGGTGCATGTTTGTTTACTATTTGGAAAAACCCATCATGAAAGAATTTCCAGGCAGTTTCCACATCAGGGATAAGCTCAATCTTGCTCCAGTCAAAATAAAACAAATCATGAAAGAAAGCCTGCTCATTAAAACACTTCAAATTTCTCTTACGAATAAAACGTGGATTTGTCTTTGGAACCTTAGTATTTCTAACAGCAACAACAGCACAATGGTCACTTAAATCATTACAAAAAACACCAGCCGCAGAATATTTATGTGGAACATTTGTCAATATCAAATCAATCAGGGTAGATTTATCTGGGCATTTAAGATTTGGGCGAGTGGGTGAATTAATCAACTGGGTAAGATTCATAGAATTACAAAACATTTTTAAATCATCAGACACCGGCTTTAACCAACACCAGTTGAGATCACCAATCAAGATCATTTCACTGTAAAGAAGTGTAGACATAAGGTGCGTCAAAGAAGAAAATGCATCACCAAGAGCAGAGGGGGGTCTATAACAGCCAATCACAGTTATAGAGAGGCCCTTTGAAACCTCAATATTTAAAGCAAGAAATTCCAACTGTTTACAAATAGTTTCAGACTTTGCCACACTTACATGGAATTTAGATTTTACATATATAGCCACACCCCCACCTTTCTTAACCCGATCTGTGCGATAAACATTGTAACCACTTATACAAATATCCTTATCAAAAATAGACTTGCTGAGCCAGGTTTCAGAAAACACAATTACATCAGCATCAGTTGATTTAGCCCAAATCCTAACCCCATCAATTTTTGACAACAGGCTGCGTACATTTAAATGAAAAATACCAAAACCAGATCTTGATTTAAAATCAGAGGGGGTTTGGAGACATTGCATATCAGGGCCAGGGTTAGGTTGCACGTTACCTGATATCAACAACAGAAGAATAACTAAGCACCTCTGTTTAATAACCTTGCACGGCTTCTCTTTTTTAAGAGACCTACTGCAAGCGAATTCTACAAGTGAGTTTCCAGACAATACAAAACAGTCATTTAAAACCATTAGACTTTGGTAGTGACACAAATTCGTACTGTTCACATCATGCCACAAATGCATCGGCACTTGGACGAGTGGACCGAGTGAAAAAGAGCGAGTTCCTGCAGACAAAATGTCTAATGGACGCGAGAGTACATTGTCAGATGTACTCACCCTGCGACAATGTTCGTTTTCTCCAGAGTTCAGTAAAGTCAGTGCGCAAAGCAATACCACGTAAATTGTCATTTTCTCTGACCAAAAAACAAGAGGCCAACGAAGGTAAGTGGAGAGAGGGACAGCGTGTATATGAGTCAATGTGAGTGTTTGCGCGTGTGAGTAGATTGGGTGTTGAGGGCGATAGAGAGAACGGGTTGAGCTGCCACTGACAGCCAGGCGAAGAGCAAAAAGGAGCAGCTTGGACAAGACACTCCGCGGACGAAGGAGAAACTCAGGCCAGCCAGAGATAGGGTTACTTTGGTAAACTTCAAGTAATGAAGTTCCGAGTTGAGGAGGACCCGTGATCTTTACACCAGCAAAAATAAAATAGTTTGCACTACGCAACAACGAAGTTACGCAACCATAAATAAATAGATTATTAGTAGGTTAAAATGTACTAGTCACAAACAAACGACTTGACATGCTGCCATCTTGGATTTTGTTGGATTTTTTTCATCTTGGATTTTGTTGGATTTTTTTTATATTTACCCATATATATTTAACTAGGCAAGTCAGTAAAGAACAAATTCTTATTTACAATGACGGTCTACACCGTCCAAACCAGGAAGATGCTGGGCCAATTGTGCACCACTCTATGGGCCTCCCAATCACGTCTGAGTGTGAGACAGCCTGGAATTGAACCAGAGTGTCTGTAGCACTGAGATGAAGTGCATTAGACCGATGCGCCACTCGGGAGCCCACTGTACAGTGGGGAATGTAGCATCACTGCAAAGACCGAACAACAGCTGGGTATTATATGATGCTAACAGGATGCTAACTTGAGACCAGTGAAGTCGATTGGAATAGCTGGACAAACCCTTCTAAGAGTGAGGGTTCTTTTCAATTCTTTTAGGTTTCAAATGTTGAGTGGAACTATTATGCCATGGATGTGAATCTCATGATTTTTATGATCATCAGAAAAATGTCTCCAGCATTTCTTGTTCCTACACATGGTCACTGCACATGGTCACGACACATGGTCATCCTATCATACAATACATACAATTCAGACCAGAAACAGCCCACTCTCAAACAGGCACAACATATATGAACTCCAGTAAACCGAAAGCGGAGACAAGGTGTACATTGTGACACATCACCCTACTGTTTGGAACACAGAGCGTCCACTCTGAAATGTCCCTGGCTCAGCTCATGACAGACTTCATTAGTCCAGTACTTTTCCATTTACCCAAAGTGCTTTTCCTCCCATCCCTCTTCATTAGAAAGCATCTCCGAGTGACATAACACGTCACAAATCTCCTCTTCCTCCCCCCAACACAGCAATGATTAAAAAAAGGCTGAGAAGGGAATGGGATGGGATTTGTGTCCCGAGAGCTGGCGTGTGTGTGTGTGTGTGTGTGTGTGTGTGTGTGTGTGTGTGTGTGTGTGTGTGTGTGTGTGTGTGTGTGTGTGTGTGTGTGTGTGTGTGTGTGTGTGTCTCCCTCTCTGTACATGTGAGACCTTCAAAATCATGTGTGTGTGTGTGTACGTGAGTATAACAGAAATTCACTCTCTCACACACACACGCTCATTCCCCAGCATAATTAAAGTACATGTGTGTTCTGTCCTTGTGAGTTGACATGAAAAAAACGAACATATTTTTGCTCTAATTGTCCTCTTCTGAAATGTAGCGAGGTGAGCTACAACAGTACATCCTTATTATGGTGGAACTCAGGCTGCAACACAATGATGAAGATGAAGATGCCACTGAGATCTAAGATCATTTATGCTTTCTTCCAGATTGTCTGAGTTTCGACATAAGTTCTGTAAACTGATCCTACATTTGTCGATATGGGCAACCTCTACTTTAAACAACTGTAATCCTCATCCACATGAAAAGCTAGGAAGATCGGAGACAGAACCGCAGACTCATCCTTGGTCCCCCTTGTGTAAGTGTGTCTGAAGTACGCCCTTATTGTACAGTTCAAGTCGGAAGTTTACATACACCTTAGCGAAATGAATTTTAAACTCAGTTTTTCACAATTCTTGACATTTAATCAGAGTAAAAATCCCCTGTCTTAGGTCACTTAGGATCACCACTTTATTTTAAGAATGTGAAAATGTCAGAATAATAGTAGAAAGAATTATTTATTTCAGCTTTTATTTCTTTCGTCACATTCCCAGTGGGTTAGACGTTTACATACACTCAATTAGTATTTGGTAGCATTGCCTTTAAATTGTTTAACTTGGGTCAAACGTTTCAGGTAGCCTTCCACAAGCTTCCCACAATAAGTTGGGTGAATTTTGGCCCATTCCTCCTGACAGAGCTGGTGTAACTGAGTCAGGTTTGTAGGCCTCCTTGCTCGCACACGGTTTTTCAGTTCTGCCCACACATTTTCTATAGGAATGAGGTCAAGGCTTTGTGATGACCACTCCAATACCTTGACTTTGCTGTCCTTAAGCCATTTTGCCACAACTTTGGAAGTATGCTTGGGTCATTGTTCATTTGGAAGACCCATTTGCGACCAAGCTTTAACTTCCTGACTGATGTCTTGAGATGTTGCTTCAATATATCCACATAATTTGATGCCATCTATTTTGTGAAGTGCACCAGTCCCTCCTGCAGCAAAGCACCCCACAACATGATGCTGCCACCCCGTGCTTCACAGTTGGGATGGTGTTCTTTGGCTTGCAAGCATCCCCCTTTTTCCTCCAAACATAACGATGGTCATTATGGCCAAACAGTTCTATTTTTGTTTCATCAGACCAGAGGACATTTCCCCCATAAGTACAATCTTTGTCCCCATGTGCAATTGCAAACCGTAGTCTGACATTTTTATGGCAGTTTTGGAGCAGTGGCTTCTTCCTTGCTGAGCGACCTTTCAGGTTATGTCGATCTAGGACTTGTTTTACTGTGGACATAGATACTTTTGTACCTGTTTCCTCCAGCATCTTCACAAAGTCCTTTGCTGTTGTTCTGGGATTGATTTGAACTTTTCGCACCAAAATACATTCATCTCTAGGAGACAGAACGCATCTCCTTTCTGAGCGGTATGACAGCTGCGTGGTCCCATGGTGTTTATAGTTGCGTACTATTGTTTGTACAGATGAACGTGGTACCATCAGTCGTTTGGAAATTGCTCCCAAGGATGAACCAGACTTGAGGAGGTCTTCCTATTTTTTTCTGAGGTCTTGGCTGATTTCTTTTGATTTTCCCATGATGTCAAGCAAAGTCACAGAGTTTGAAGGTAGGCCTTGAAATACATCCACAGGTACACCTCCAAGTGACTCAAATTATGTCAATTAGCCTATCAGAAGCTTCTTAAGCCATGACATAATTTTCTGAAATTTTCCAAGCTGTTTAAAGGCACAGTCAACTTAGTGTATGTACACTTCTGACCCACTAGAATTGTGATACAGTGAATTATAAGTGAAATAATCTGTCTGTAAACAGTTGTTGGAAAAATTACTTGTGTCATGCACAAAGTAGATGTCCTAACCGACTTGCCAAAACTATAGTTTGTTTACAAGAAATTTGTGGAGTGGTTGAAAAACTAAGTGCTTGTAAACTTCCGACTTCAACTGTACGTCGAGCGTAAAACAAAACCTGACAAGGACGAGTGTTTCAAGTCATGGTGGCGCACCCATGTCTGTCGTCTACGGCAAACAAAGGTTCCATTCACTCCCTCCAACAATAGACTCATACCACCAGTCCACCTATGAGACTCAGAAGTTGGCAGACATTTTAGAGACGTAAACTCTACAATGTTACTCTCTGCTGGTTTATGCCCACTGACTGTGGGAAAGGTAAAGTTGTATCATGGGGGCCAAGCGGTAATGATGAGGGATGTTATTTCATACAATGTACTTTCTCTTGAAGCTATGGAGAAGCAGCAATCTGTTCTCTGTATAAGCCTCAAATACAGAGACTTACTGGTGCCTTAAGGTCCATTTGGACTTGTCAGAGATACCAGGGATCTTGGTTAACCCAGATGACATCATGGATCTTCGCCAGCTGACCAACCGTTTTTCCACCCTTTCTCAATTTCCTTGAAATAGAGTGTTATGGAAGTAGTACGGTGAGGGCGGCAAGGGTAACCTAGCAACAGACAGACTCTGTCTTAAGGACTTAGGGGTGTCATCTAGAGGTTACTAACCAATGGTGAGAGTGGGGAGAAATTAAGAGAGAACGAGAGAGAAAGGAGGGGGATAGAGTTAGGAGAGAAGGAGATAAGGAGGAAGGTGAAGAGAGAGGGGGAAGAGAGGGGGAGAGAGCTCTGTAAAGTGAAGGAGACAGAGGAAGAAAGAGTGAGGGCAGAGAAAATAAAAGAGAAAATGAGAAAGAGAAAGAGAATGAAACAGAAAGGAAAGTGGCCAGCCACCCTCTGCCATCACCTCCATTTCCTTTGGCAACTCCTGGGCTAGCGCCTCAGACAGCTTGGAGTAACTAGCGGGGCGGCCGGCCTCCCATTCCATAACAATCCATAAAAGCATAATTTGGTGCTTTCTGTTTTTATAAGCTGTCGTATTCAGCCGCTAGAACTTTCCAGGGCACTTCTTTTATTTAAAAATACCTTCGCATATAGTCAAATTTTCTCCTTGAGTGAAAAGTTAGTGAAATTGGTGTTCAAGGACCAAAACTTCCCTTCATGACAGGTTGTCATAAACGACAAACAAATATAAAAAGGATTTTATGCCCTTGGATTGTTATGTTAACCCATAACGCATAGGCAGCATACTACTTTACAATGTTTTTTATGTTAAAGGCTGATGTTATGCAACATACTATTCCCTGTTCTATAATTTGACGGTCTCCATTTTCTTATGAACCAGACACTATGATTGTCACGCCCTGACCTTAGAGAGCCGTTTTGTTTCTCTATTTGGTTAGGTCAGGGTGTGATTTGGGGTGGGCATTCTATGTTGTTTGTTTCTATGTTTTGGCCGGGTATGGTTCTTAATCAGAGACAGCTGTCTATCGTTGTCTCTGATTGGGAATCATACTTAGGCAGCCTTTTTTCCTTTTGGTAGTTGTGGGTAGTTATCTTCGTTTGTGCACGTATAGCCTTACGGAGCTTCACGGTCGTTTTTGTTGTATTATTGTTTTATTGGCGACATTGGCATAATAAAGGAAAAATGTATGCTCACCACGCTGCACCTTGGTCCATTCCATACGACGATCGTGACAGAACTACCCACCACCAAAGGACCAGGCAGCATGGAGAAAGGGACTCATGGACATGGGAGGAGATCCTGGACGGTAAAGGACCCTGGAGGCAGGCTGGGGAATATCGCCGTCCGAAGGAGGAGATAAAGGCAGCGAAGGAGGAGCAGCGACGATATGAGGAGGCAAGTCATCGACGGAAGCCCGAGAAGCCACTCCAAAAAATGTTGGGGGGAACACGGGGAGGTTGGCCGAGCTAACTCCCCGTGCTCACGGCAAGGAGCGTGGTACTGGTCAGGCACCGTGTTATGCGGTAAAGCGCACGGTGTCTCCAGTGCGCGTGCACAGCCCGGTGCACTCGGAGCCAGCTCTCTGCAAGTGCCACGCTAGAGTGGGCATCCAGCCAGGGCAGATTGTGCCAGCTCAACGCTCTTGGTCTCCGGTGCGCCGTTTCGGCCCAGGGTATTCTGCGCCGGCTCTGCGCACTGTGTCTCCGGTGCGCTGTGACAGTTCAGTGCGTCCTGTGCCTGCGCTCCGCACGTGCCGGGCTAAAGTGGGCATTCAGCCACGAGGAGCGGTGCAAGGTCTAAGCACCAGATCTCCAGTGCTCCCCCACAGCCCAGTTCATCCTGTGCCTGCTCCACGGGTCAGTCCAGAGCCTCCAGCGACGGTCCCCAGTCCTGAGCCTCCAGCAACGGTCCCCAGTCCGGAGCCTCCAGCGACGGTCCCCAGTTCGGAGCATCCAGCGACGGTCCCAGTCCGGGGCCTGCAACGAGGGTCCCCAGTCCAGGGCCTCCGGCGACGGTCTCCAGTCCGGGGCCTGCAACGAGGGTCCCCAGTCCAGGGCCTCCGGCGACGGTCCCCAGTCCGGGGCCTGCGGCGAGGGTCCCCAGTCCGGGGCCTGCGGCGAAGGTCCCCAGTCCGGGGCATGCGGCGAGGGTCCCCAGTCCGGGGTCAGCAACGAGGGTCCCCGCACCAGAGGCGCCACCAAAATGGGGGGAGCCAGGGGTGCAAAATGGGGGGAGCCAGGGGTGGAGCGGGGGCTACGTCCCGAGCCGGAGCCGCCACCGAGGGTAGATGCCCACCCGGACCCTCCCCTATAGGTTCAGGTTTGCGGCCGGGAGTCGGCACCTTTGGGGGGGGGGGGGGGGGGGCTGTCACGCCCTGACCTTAGAGAGCCGTTTTATTTCTCTATTTGGTTAGGTCAGGGTGTGATTTGGGGTGGGCATTCTATGTTGTTTGTTTCTATGTTTTGGCCGGGTATGGTTCTCAATCAGGGACAGCTGTCTATCGTTGTCTCTGATTGGGAATCATACTTAGGCAGCCTTTTTTCCTTTTGGTAGTTGTGGGTAGTTATCTTCGTTTGTGCACGTATAGCCTTCCGGAGCTTCACGGTCGTTTTTCTTGTATTATTGTTTTGTTTGGCGACATTTGCATAATAAAGGAAAAATGTACGCTCACCACGCTGCACGTTGGTCTATTCCATACGACGATCGTGGCAATGATAAATATAGTGCTGACAGTAGGGATAAAAGTAACTTATGCAACAAGATCACTTCGCTCTTCCACTATTACATTACCTTCCCTGACACCACCAGTGAATCAAATATGAATTACACTCTCAAACGTTCTGCCTATAAATTTGCTAGAAAATAGTTAACGATTTCAGGGTATTTTTTCAAAGGAACAATTGGATATGTGCTGATGCGTGTACACTAATCTCTAGATTAGAGCCACGCCAGTCAAGAAAAAGCAGATACTCATCTATTTTGAGAAGTGTCTAACATCTCCTATTGACTGTAGTAATAAAGTTCTGCTATACATCGTGATGAACAGAAATGGGATTGAAAGTATGGATTGGTATATACATTCCCCTACAGTGCCTTCAGAAAGGATTCATACCCCTTGACTTATTACACATTTTGTTGTTTTACAGCCTGAATTCAAATGCATAAAAAAAAAAAAATTCTCTCACACACAATATCCTATAAATACAAAGTGAAAACATGATTTTTTAAAAGTGTGACATTTTATGAAAATGAAATACAGAATTATATCAGTAACAGAAGTATTTACACCCCGGAGTCAATCATTTGTAGAAGCACCTTTGGCGGCAATTACAGCTTTGAATCATCTTGGGATTTGGGTTTTTTCTCCCATTCTTCCTTGCAGATTTTCTTAAGTTAGATGGGGAGCGGCGCTGATCAGCAATCTTCAAGTCTTTCCATAGATTTTCAACAGGCATCAAGTCTGGGCTTTGGCTGGGTCACTAAAGGACTTTCAGATTCTTGTTCTGAAGCCATTCCAGCGTTGCTTTGCACTTTGCTTTGGGTCATTGTCCTGTTGGAAGGTAAATCTGAGCACCCGTCTTAGGTTGTTTGCACTGTGAAGCAGGTTTCCATCAAGGATTTGCCTGTATTTGGCTCCATTCATTGTTTCCTTTGTTTCCTTTGTCCTTACCAGTCTCCCTTCCTTGAAAAGCATCCCCATAGCATGATGCTGCCACCACCATGCTTCACAGTAGAGACGGTGTTAGACGGGTGATGAGCTGTGCCTGGTTTTCTCTAGACATAGCGCTTTGCATTCAGGCCAAAGACATTTTTGTCTCATTCTACCACAGAATATTTTGCCTTATGATCTTAGAGTCTTTCCCATGCCTTTTTGTAAACTCCAGGCGTGCTGTCATGTGCCTTTTTCTCAGGAGTGGCTTTCGTCTGGCCACTCTCCCATGAAGCCCAGATTGGTGAAGCGCTTTAGAGACTGTTGTTGTTCTGGCAGGTTCTCCCATCTCAGCCAAGGAACTCTGCAATTCTGTCAGAGTGGTTATTCAGTTCTTGGTCACCTCACTGACCAAGGTCTTTCTGCCCGGTTGCTCAGTTTGGCCAGACGGCCAGCTCTAGGCAGAGTCAGGGTAGTTCAATATTTTTCAACTTCCCAATGATGGAGACGCCTGTGCTCTTGGAAACTTTCAACACTCTAGAAATGTTTTGATACCCTTCTCATCACAATTCTATCTCAGAGATCTACAGACAGTTACTTGTACTTCATGGTATAGTTCCTGCTCTGACACGCACTGTCAACTGTGGGACCTTATATAGACAGGTGTGTTTCTTTCTATGTCCAAACTATTTAATTGGCCACAGGTGGACTCCAAGTTGTAGTGATATCTCAAGGATGATCAAAGGAAATTGGATGGGCCTGAGCTCAATTTGGAGTGTCATAGCTAAGGCGTGTGAATACTTACGTAAATGAGATATTTCTCTATTTCATTTTCAATAAACTTCCAAAAATATTAAAATTAAGTTTTCACTTTTGTCATTATGGGGAATTGTGTGTCGATGTCTGATAAAAATATGTAATCAATCCATTTTGAATTCAGGCTGTAACACAACCAAATGTGGAATAAGTCAAGGGGTATGAATACTTTCTGAAGGTATTGTAAATACTGTTTTGATTTCTGTAGGGAAAGAGAACATTGGATGATTAGGCGACATTATAGTGCAATGGGACAAATAGCAGAGTATTAAATGTTACTCCCACTCCCTCCCACACTAAAAGGAAATGTATAGTTGGCAATTACTTACTGGTTTTGCGTTACAGAGAATGAGAGCTACGAAATGCATTATCATCATCAAGTGGGTCAGAGTACTAAAGTCAGGAGCCAAGGGCAGAGATACACCACTGCAACAGAACCACTTCCTATTGAAACTTTCCAACAGTATGATAAATATAACTGGCAGAACAGCCAAACACCTCTCAACTGTTGTCTCACTACAATCAAACGTATAACATTATAAACACTCAAGCATAATACACAAATCCAATGACAACCCAGAGAAATAAGTCAAAACAGTAACCAACTTGGCACATTGTTTCTGTGTGTGTGTGTGTGTGTGTGTGTGTGTGTGTGTGTGTGTGTGTGTGTGTGTGTGTGTGTGTGTGTGTGTGTGTGTGTGTGTGTGTGTGTGTGTGTGTGTGTGTGTGTGTATGTGTGTGTGTGTGTGTGTGTGTGTGTGTGTGATAAAAGTCACCTTGTCCAAGAGAGATTTGCACGGTTATCAAAACGTCACACCAGGTTAATCCTACACAAAACACAGCCTTTATTTTAAATTTTAAGTGTTTCTAATAAACCCTATGGGAAAAATGAATGGTGGAAAACGATTGGAACCATTTCCCTGTTTGACAACTAGGTTTTATGGGTATTATGACTCATACTGTGGTACTCTATTACAGCATCTTGGATGACCATCATTCATATTCCATTCATCCAGCTCAATGTAACATACGGGGTCACAACGTAGATAGATGCACAGGTCGAGAGAATAATTTGAGTTATCAAGGTGACAGACAGTGACACATTCAATACCACCTTGCACACTCTTGCCTGCATCTAGCTGATCTAGGGTGTAATCATTAGTCCAGCAGTGGCAAACGAGAGTTTCTATTGGACAAATTCAGGTATGTTTATCCCCGTTCGTTCAGTTTGCTTCCGTTTAAGAAAAGTTTATCAACAGAATCGGAGGAATGAACACACCCCTGATCACACACAAACACAGTTTACTTTCATAACAGTCACATACAAGCAGCATGATCACTTTGGGCGTTATAGAATTCCTTTTCGCATCTACGCGCTCTCCTCCTCTCACCTTTTCCCTTCGCTTGTGGACTTCAGTGCACAACAAATCAGCTGTCTGTTATGACCAGGCAAAAAACCTTTCTAAGCCAAACCTATCATAACACAAGGCAAGACCCAGATGCAGACACAGGAGGCAGAGGGTTAGAGTCTTACAATGTTTATTAATCCAAAAGGAGTAGGCAAGAGAATGGTCATGGACAGGCAAAAGGTCAAAACCAGATCAGAGTCCAGGAGGTACAGTGGCAGACAGGCTCGTAGTCAAGGCAGGCAGAAAGGTCAAGCAGGCTGGCACCGAGTCCAGAAACAGGCAAGGGTCAAAAAGGAAAAAGGAGAAAAGCAAAAAGTAGGAGAACGGGAAAAACGCTGGTTTACTTGGAAAACATTACCAAGACGAACTGGCACAGAGAAACAGAAAACACAGGGAAAAATACACTGGGGAAAATAAGTGAATCCTGGAGGGGGTGGAGACAATCTCAGGGACAGGTGAAACAGATCAGGGCGTAACAGAACCTTCATATCATAACCGCTTCATTGGTGCCACCACATTAGCTAACGTCATAGTCAACATAGTTACTAGAACTAACGCATTAGTAAACCCGCTAGCTACAGTCATGTAGTACAGTATACAGTCAGCAAGCAGTATAGCATTTACACCAGCGGGTCCTGGTGGCAATAAATTAATAAAACAAAAAGCTTACCTTGACTTGGAAGAGTTCCAGTTTTGGAAAGCCATAGCCAGCTAGCTAATATAGCATCCCTCTCTGTTTGAGCTGGGTGTTTGAGTAGGCTAAACTAACTAGCTGCATTCACAAGCTAAGAAAGTGAAAGTGAAAAATATCTTGCTTCTTCTTCATTTTTGTATAATTTTAAGTCAACTACTGCTAGCTAGCACTGCAGTGCTAGCTAGCAGTAGCTTATGCTTTCAGTACTAGATTCATTCTCTAATCCTTTTATTGTGTGGACAACGTGTCAGTTCATGCTGCAAGAGCTCTGATAGGTTGGAGGACGTCCTCCGGAAGTTTTTTAATATTTCATAATTTACGTTTTTCTGAAATTCACTGAGGAGGATGGTCCTCCCCTTCCTCCTCTGAGGATCCTCCACTGGTGTGTAGTACGTGTTTATACTGCATTTGTGAAATTATTTTGTAGAGGGCTTAATGTTGCTAGAACCATACCATAATTCCCATTTAGATGGAGTATTTGGTTGTTTGGCTGCCAGAGCCAATTTGCCTCTAAACATGTAAGGTCTTGGACTATAAGGAGTAACGTTATGCTCCTTTAGTCTATTATTGGGCTAGAGTAGAACATTATTCTCACTCTCATTGAACAATAAGTCTCTGTCTAGGTGATTTCCCAAAAGGAGCAACTCCTGAAAATCACACACCGAGTATGGTATGAAGAAGAATGCAGATGTTCCCCCTTTCATGTTAGCTTTTAACACTTCTCTTTGACAAAGGTTATGCATAACTTCACAATGCAGTCCCGATGGCCTCTATTTCGTGCATTCTTTTGACTTGCCATTCAGAGTCCCTGATGTGACTGTTTTTCCTGCACATTTACATGCGAGCCTACACTCGTCAGTGCAAGCTCAATCAACATTTGAGATGGGACTTTTTGCACAAACACACACCCTTCTTTGATGTCCATAGTTACTGTGAAATACAAGTGACCTTTGTCTGGCTTCGCAGGGAGGGAACATAACACAAAAAGTTATTAGATACTGGCTTTCATATTCACTTGAAGAAATAAATGGTTATTTAAAGCATTATTGAACAGTTTCTAAACCATTTACAATGTAATCATCATGAACGACAGTAACACAAAGTTTCAAAGCTGCAGTTCTTACCTTTTGTATATTGCTACAGTATTTTACAAATATTTCCTGAAATCCTTCCTGTAAATGTTATTGTACCCTGAACTAAAATCAATCCTTTGAGTTTAACTGCCAACATTGTTGATCAGACTTACATCCTGGTCCTTTAGAAATGGACCTTTGAACTTTCATCCTATGCATTTTACTGGATATTAATGGACGGATTCCATTATGCTGAGCCGCGGGGCCCCAGGCAAAGGCACATCACGTCATCGGGTAAAAGCGGGAATGGAGGAGCGCTATAACCTGTGACGCTCTTTAATTTTGTCGACAAGGCAGCACGGTGCATCTTCCAGAAACATACAACACACATTTTTCCATAAAATACGTGTTAAAATGTTCTAACTAGATTTCATTTGGAAGGCAGATAAAGCCTTTTTTATCAAAAGCAATCACTTTTGCATGGGAAAACACGTAATCCTAATCATTTCTACGCATACTTAATTACGTCACTTTTGTTTTGAGACAACTTCGCCGTGGGGTTTGAACGGGGCACATGGCTCATGCCCGGTGGCAGTCCGGTTCCAAATCGAATGCAATCAACTTTCAGCCGATGCAAAACACGGCTCCACAGGCGCCCGGGCGAGATTAACCCCTTTCCTTTCTTGGGCAGAGTGACTTCTAATTGGCTGAAAGTTACTTATGGGAAAGTTTCCATAAAACATATGTACCCTCAGGGGTTATCAACACAGTTTTAAAACTTAACTGCTTTTTATTAATGACCAGTGATTCAAGTAACTAAAGACCCACATTTTATAGACAGTCAAGTGTTATATGTTTAGTTCATTTAGATCTCAAAAGACAGATCAAAAAAAGTGCTTGTCTTTCAGAATCCACCAAGGCAAACCCATTAAATGTATATTTCAAACACCCATAGTTAAATCACATTGGTGTTTTACCAATTTTATGCCAACTTGAATATAAATGCCTGCCGAACTGCTTATTTGATGAATACGTCATTTAAAAATGGCTTGTTCGCAAAGCATACAGCAGCTCCACAGGACTTAAAACCCTTTGAAATTGCTTTGGCAAGCTGCTCAATGAGAGGAGCAATAAAAAGGGGGAAATAAGTAATTACGGGAAATTCCTCTATATTCAGTCTGAAAACACTTTGGAGCAGCCTTTTTCTCCCCACACTGCCTATTTGGACTAAGTGTTGATCTCAGTCATTATTGACCCACCCAGCCATCTCCTAAACTAGCCATTGACTGAGCTAAATAGGTGCAGCAGATCATTCACCCAAATTATACTGCTCCCAAAGAACAGCTTAATAGTGTGTTACAAGCAATGCGAGTAAAACTACTTTGATGAAAAAGTCTAGAGTCACAGAATAGGGTTGTTGAAAATGAAAAATGAAAAAGCGCTAGTTGTAGCAGTTAGGCAGAGGCAATATGGGAATAATAGTCTTAATCTAGGGACAATATCGTTAAACTGAGTATCAAGATGCCGTCGAGTTACACTTCGTGTGAAACTGCATGTTGAATGTGATTGTTATACTTCTATATATTCTCCTACCGTCTATCGTTATGAATGCATACTTCATGTTCATCACAGTTATCATCATCGTGATTGTCATCATATAACACAGTATGAATGATGACCCTTCTTTATTTAGTTACCTTCGGAACATTCTCACATTCTCCCCTAGGTTAGGTCAGGTTGTTTGTTCAGTGTTCCTGGATAGCCCTGAGGTGTGAGGTGTTCCAAACCAGTGCCTAAACCTTCTGTACAGGTACTCATACAGACAGAGAGAGGGAGAGAGAGAATGCAGAGAGAGAGATATATATATAAAGAGGTGAGACTAAACCATGCTGCTGCACTAAGGTTTTCTTTCAAGACGTTCATCTCTCAATGGGCGCCCTACAAACACAGGGCCGGGATGAAAGGGGTCTAGACCCCTCTCATTCTACACACTGGCTCGGACCCTCTCTAGTCTCCCTTCCACACCATGCAACCAAGTGTTACATTTACACATGCCATCCCCAGCCGGTTAAACACAACATCACATGATGATACGTGGAGCCTATAAATGGAGAAAAAAAGATTGCAGAATCAATTATTCATTGAATTGACTGTATATTTCCATAGAGATGCATTATAGAGTTGCCTCTCATTGATAACACACACTCGGTTCAAATGAAAATGAAATCTATAGTAGAAAAAATTATTCTCGATAACGTGATATTAATATGCGCCTTAGGATAGGAATTAATTGTAGTTCAACGTATGGGGGAGGGGTACACAGAAAAAGAGAGATAGAGAGGAGCAGGCGGAGAAGCAGGGGAGTGATGGAGAGGAGGAGGAGGAGGAGGAAGAGGAGGAGGAGGGGAGAGATGGAGAGAGGAGGGAGTACTGTAAAATAGCCCCTGGACTCACTTTGTCGAGATAACAAAGTGCCACTGCCGCAGCGCTGTCACCGGAGTCGACGGACAATCGGCAGCACTTTCCCAGAATCCTACGGGGGTTCCATCTCTCTTTTCTGCCTCCCTCTGTCCCAACGACTCAATCCTCTATCCACACATGTACGCACCAAAGTCCTGTAGGTAATTAGATGGGTCCTGCGTGCTTAGTTAAGGTTAACACATGATCCATATCCTGATCATGGAGATAGAGAGAGGGAAAGAGGGGACGGGAGAGGGGGAGAAGGCGATGGAGAGCATAGCATCTTGGGCGAGACGTAGGGCCCTTTCATGGACAATCATGGCGTGCTTCAAAAGCCTTCATCAAAACCTCGCCTGGAAACCAGAAACCCCCTCTCCCTCTATTCTTCTCTCTCCCTCTCTCTCCCCTCTCTCTACAGTGACAGAAGGTAAAGAGGGAGTGAAGGACGGAGGGAAAAAGAGGAGAGAAAGAGGGAGATTAAAGAGGAGAGAGATCAGTCAGACAACGAAAGGGGTCTTCGGAGTGGATAATGTATTTTCTTAGGAACTGTTTTCTCTTGTGGTTGCTCATGAATGCCTCTGAATCCTTTCTCATCATCTTTTGTTCTGCTCTATGGTTAGGTTACAGAAAGAACAATAGGTGTGCATGAGCTTGAGTGAAGAATTTAAATTGGATCCCTGCCAATGGTTAAGGATGGTCTGAGCCTACTGTAGCTTGTCTATGTCATATACAGTGCCTTTGGAAAGTATTCAGACCCTTTGACTTTTTCCACATTTTGTTATGTTGCAGCCTTATTCTAAAATGTATATATTTTTATTCCTCTCATCAATCAAATTGAATTGGTGTAGACCTTACCGTGAAATGCTTAATTACAAGCCCTTAACCAACAATGCAGTTCAGGAAATAGAGTTAAGAACATATTTACTAAATAAAATAAACTAAAGTAAAAAATAAAATAAAAAGTAACACAATAAAATAACAATAACAATGATAATATACTGTAGGTCCTGGATGGCAGGAATCTTGGTGTACTGAGCCATACGCACTACCCTCTGTAGCGCCTTACGGTCAGATGCCGAGCAGTGGCGAAACCAGACGGTGATGCAACCAGTCAGGATGCTCTCGATGATGCAGCTGTAGAACATTTTGAGGATCTGGGGACCCATGCCAAATCTTTTCAGTCTCCTGAGCCTCTGCCTGCCCTTGACCTGTCGTTTGCCTGCCCCCTGTTTCATAAATAAACATTTGTTATTTCGAACTGTCTACATCTGGGTCTTATCCTGAGGTATGACACACACATGCGGAGATCATCCCTTCACCTACTCTGCGTCTCACAAAGACAAGGGGGTTGGAACCAAAAATCGCACATTTGGACTCAGCAGACCAAAGGACAGATTTCCAAGGGTCTAATGTCCATTGCTCGTGTCTCTTGGTCCAAGGAAGTCTCTTCTTCTTATTGGTGTCTTTAAGTAGTGGGTTCTTTACAGCAATTCGACCATGAAGGCCTGATTAACGCAGTCTCTTTTGAACAGTTGATGTTGAGATGTGTCTGTTACTTGAACTCTGTGAAGCATTTATTTGGGCTTCAATTTCTGAACTTATCCTCTGCAGCAGAGGTACCTCTGGGTCTTCCTTTCCTGTGGCGGTCCTTATGAGAGTGCTTGATGATTTTTGCGACTGCACTTGAAGAAACTTTCAAAATTGACTGACTGTCATGTCTTAAAGTAATGATGGACTGTCATTTCTCTTTGATTATTTGAGCTGTTCTTGCCATAATATGGACTTGGTATTTTACCAAATAGGGCTATCTTCTGTATACCACCCCTACCTTGTCACAACACAACTGATTGGCTGAAACACATTAAGAAGGAAAGAAATTCCACAAATTAACTTTTAACAAGGCACACTTGTTAATTGAAATGCATTGCAGGTGACTAGCTCATGAAGCTGGTTGAGAGAATGCCAAGAGTGTGCAAAGCTGTCATCAAGGCAAATGGTGGCTACTTTGAAGAATCTCAAATATAAAATATATTTTGATTTGTTTAACCCTTTCACACGTACCATCACACGGGTGTGATCATTCTACAGTGGTCCCTGTCGCGTACGATCACACCGGTGTGATTAGAAAATTTATTTAGAACATCCAGTTTCGATTGACAACAGTCAGCATTTGAGCTGGCCACACTGTTTTTTTCAGAAACATTTTTCAAAAACACAGTCCTTACAAAGTTATGTCCAGAATGTGACCAGTTTATTTTTGGATGCACTATTCAGACATTCACAGAAGTACCTACAGCATAACACAATCATCCAAACCGGAAAAGTGTAGGCTACATTTGTCCTAGCGCTAACTGAGGAAAGATTTACGTAACACAAGCGGTCATATTTAGATAACTCTCAGCTGACATAAACTACAAAATGAATTAGCTAATAGAAATGGCTATTTATTATTAATCACATCACGGGTGAGCTCACCATTAATCAAAATAATTGAGTAAAACACTCTAGAAATTGAAAGTCATCCGACGATAGGTAGTTTCTGCTCGCTGCCATTTTTTTTCTCTCACAGGAACCAAAGATAATAAGAGAAGACAAGATGAGTTCGGTCTGTTTATAGTATGCATGTTGAAGGGGGTGTGTCGTCTATCATTGTTCACATTCCACCATTAATTTCCAGAAGTTCTCAAAAAATTTGTGAACCCTCACTCACCTCATTTTGTTGTAACATCTTTGGTCTAACAGACGATTACGTGGAACCCAGAATGCATTGTATGTCAACAAACATGGCCCCACACATAGCTAGAATTAGCTAAGCTCATCATAATCAGTACAACCTTCAAAAAACTATTTTACACAAATAATATGTGCCCTGTACAAGCTATGCAAGAATCGGAATGCATGATTTGTTACCGGTAATTGAAAACATGAATAAAACAGTAAATATATAAATAATTACCTCACAAAACATTTTATGATAGTGATTTATTGATACTAGTGGCGTGTGCCGGAAGTCAATCACGTAACCTCTGACTCCCACTCTGAGCTATTCAGAGTTGTTGTTTATGTATGTAGCTAAGCTGTAGCATGAGCAATGTCTTTCAAAAGGAGATAACTCACACATGCGGAAATTCCGGAGATTTTTATAAATCCTGACAATGAGTCTGAAAGTCAGGAATCAGATTCTGACAGTGAGGAGCTGCCCCCCAACCTTGTAGCCATTGAGAACCCTGAATCTGAGGACTCCTTGTCCACTGATGAAGTCACAGGTTCCTTTGAAGATGCTGGTGGTGATGGAGGCAGACCAACAGTGGATGAAGTACAGGAGGTCTGTCGTAGCTGGAAGGCCGCCAGCCATTTCACCCCTCCTGGCCCTGCTGTTTGCTTTGATGAGCCCCAGTCTGGAGTGCAAGTCTAACCGCTTCAGATACCAGAACTAGAGGCCTGTAACTTTACTAAACCCTGATTACAAAATTACCAAGTTTCAAGTGTGACTTATACAACAAATTCCCATGGGTTCTAAGCTCAAATCCATGACTCTCTCTCTCTCACTCCAGAGCCTACGACTTAATTAGAATATAATGATTATAAACGGTCCCATCAGAAAGGCCTTATTAATCAAAACAAAACTTTCATTTTTCAAAATAGGCCTCCAATGAGTTAGTAGTATTAAAAGGAAGCGCACTATCGTGTTTCTTGGTAGGGGGAAGATGAGAATGCTGCCGAGCGTGTTGGGCGGATGATGATTTCTAAATCCTATCAGGGGGAACCAAGGTGGCACATTGGCATTCATTATCAGTCAGTGTTTAATCAAGAGCCGGAGTGATTAAGTAGCAAATTGAGGAGCTTGTCATTTCTCGAAATTGAGTTTGTTGTGTGTGTGTGTGAGCAAGGGTTATTATTCGTTTCCAACTCACAGCAGTTCTATGGGTAAGGTTCTAATTATTTTATTTTTTACAAGACTAAAGTAATTTCTTTAACAATCCTGTTTGACATTTGAACCAAATTGGATTGCCAGATTAAAAGCTGCAATATGTAACTTTTTTAGGCGACCTGACCAAATTCACATAGAAATGGGAGTTATAGATCTGCCATTCTCATTGAAGGTACAGTAAGTCTAAGAAGTGGTCGATCTGTTCTATGTGCACTATGCTACCTGTAAATTTAGTTTTTGCGTTTTTTTACTTTCAGTCGAAAATACAATATTTCTGGTTATTGAAAGATATATTCCCCAGTGGTTTAGATGGTTCAATGAGTAAAGGAGTTATAGCCAGGTATGTGATACATTTACACCATCCTCTTCTGAGCATCAGAAACATTCAAAAACCCTTGTGTATCAAGCGAAATCTGTAAGCATAATATTGTCATTACCGTAGGTTCATCTGAATACGAAAGCCATTACAGATTTCAGAGATCACCAACTGTGTTATTCACAGGGTTCTGACACTAAACGTAGCTTCAAGTAGCTAACTGTTCAAATGATGATCTTGCCTGGAGAAAGACAGTGCGTGATATATGTGCTATAGAAATTGTTGCGCAACCTTAGATCACACCATTCACCATATCCATACATTTCTTGTGTCTCTTTGGTACAATCAACAGGGAGGAAACAGTAGTTCACCTCCCCACAGGGAACATTATGCGGGGGAAGACTTTCTTTTCTTTTCCTTTTCACTTCCTCGCCTGTCAAAACCTGAATCCAATAAAGTGTCTCGGACAAATCAACAGCTCTTTCAACTAATTCCTCGCAATCCTGAGAATAAAGAAACGTGGGCAATCGAGAGAAGCGTTCGGACAGCATGAGGGATGTAGCAGCAAAAACAAGAAGTACTATTATGTACTTCAATGGTAGAGGCCTTAGTTTGCTTAGTGTGCTTTAGAGGGTCCAGTAATGGCTGTGGTGCAGTCACACACCTTATTACCAAATTTCCAGCTGACTTTGGTATTAGAACTGTCTGGTCTTTTCGGGTGAAGTATCAGTCCAGTAATGCAGTCATTTAGGTACCTTGCAACTTGGCAGAGAACAGCTTAGAACTGAACTCCACTGATACCTAGTATGCATTCATTCTATCCACCTCTTCTTGGCACAGACGTTTGGCAGTGATAGGTGTTGTCCGGTAAGGTTCCTGTGGTGTTTGGTATAGACACACATCCAATCCTGTAATGTCTGACCCAGTTTGTGGCCATATAGTACTACAGTGCATTGCAGTGGCCCAGTGGAGTGTCGGTCGGCTGTGTTTAGTTCACTGAGGTGCTACGTCTCCACGCCGGCCATGGCTTAGCCTCCAGCCATGAGTCTTTATGAGGCTTGACAGCGTGTTTACTTTGGACTCCATTTCCTAGAAGTTTATGCATGGTTTGGCGCTCACTAACAGTTGATGGCCGGGCCTCTTTATTGAATTAGTTCTGTCTCAGAGCATGAGAGAGAGGGAGAGAGAGACGTGGTGGTTTTTGTCCCCTGAAAACATCCACCCAAACCCCTTTCCCTAGTCTCTCTCCTAATGAAAGGGTAATAAATGTATGTTCTACACTCTGACATAGACACACACTGACCCTAACCCCAACACAAACATCAACAGAGTCAACCATTCAGGGGGTTATAAATTGTGGTCACACCCAGACACAAAGGCACACAAACAGAAGTGGGGAAACTGGATGGATGTGTAGGGAATGGATCGATCAGTGTTGTTGAGCAAGAGTTGGAGAGAGATTCTCTTATTGGCTCTGCTTTATCCTCTTGGCTCGTTGCTTTATCCTATTGAGATGCCTCTCTTTGGGATGTGTCGTACATACATCGTTCTTGGGCAAATATCGCATACTTACATGTACTGACCTTGTTCTGTATAGAGAAGCGTATCCGTACAGCGAAACAACGCGTGCTTTAACTAGTGATAGCATGGGTCTGTTAACCCATTGATCAAGCGAGCAAAGACACACACACACATGCCCACGCTACCCACTAATGCACACACACATCCCCCCCCTTCCTCCTTTCCTCCCACTTCTTCCAAGAAAAACACCAAAATATGGTGTCTTCCATTTCAACACTTTGAAGCGTTGGGGGTCTTCACGACCATTGCTCAACTAAGGCCTTAATAAGCCCATTCTGAATGAACTAACCTCGATCACATGCTAAAGTAGTTGTAGGGTGCTGGTGCTCTAGCCAAGATTTGACTTGCTCTTAATCTCACCATCCGTAAGGGATACGGACGCCTCAGGAACACTATGGCACTACCGTACATCTCTGTGACAGATATGGAAAGCAGAGGCAGGATAAATCTCCCAGTTAGCACTTTACATCCCCATTATACTAATCTCAATCCAGAACCCATCAGATTAGTTCCGTAAAATGATAATGCTTCATCCATCACTCATAAAGATTAGTCATCAACACTGATAATCCCAAATCAAAGCCCAAACCTTATTTGATGGTTATCGGGTGGTGATATACAGTGTGCGCTAATAGATAAGTAATTGATGCTTTATTGGTATATAGATCATGTTAATCATTACCGAGATATAAGCATCTGTAAAATGGCGTCTTGGGAGACCAGTATACAGTATTTCCTCAGTCATTGGTTGTGGCCTGAGGGAGAAGAAACAGTGAGGAGAAAGGACACAGGGATCAATAAAGAAAGCCCACACAAGATCGATATTAGGCCACAATGTTTATTCAGTAGTGTTGTTTCAACGTATAGGTACAATACTGTCTGCTTTTGTAAGACTAAAAAAAAGTGACCATTACAGTCATCTGTGCTCACAGAATGCCAGTCATTATCATCATCATCCTGGTGTAACGTACGCACCTCCTTACGCTCTCCGAGAGAGCAAGTACATTTCCAAATGGTAGGCACTTTGAAGGTTTAAAACATTTGTGAATATGCATTTATATATATAATATATATCTTTTTGTATACTAATAAGCAATTGGACTCAATGGTCAAAGTCTCTAATAAAATAAAAAGCTATAAAAAAAATGAAGGAAAAGAAAATGAGAGAGTAATGTGGCCATAATGGGAATAAGTTCAAGCAATGGTGAGAATACTGTTTCTTTGGGTTTTGGTTTGCAGTTTAGTACCTATCTTTTCTATGATGATAAAACGAGAGAGAGAAAGATTGCAGGCAGAAGCTGGAGGGTATAGCAGAAAGGGAAGGGATGAGGAGGGAATGAGGGAGAGGAGGGGATGCAGGGAGGAGGATGGCCTCATGTGGGTGGTTGTGAGTTCAGACGTCTACTTCACATTTGTGTACAGCTCAAAAGGCAACTTCACAACCTGTTGTACCTTTCACGCAGAGGTGACCGTTTCAATGCGAGAGGATGGCAACAACAGGTCAATCCCATGGTGTATTTCTCGATGTCTTGTTCCTGGTAACCAACTTCACGCTCTCTGAGAAGCGCTCAAAGGAGAGCTCCTCGCCGCTAAACGGACGAAGGTGTCCTGCAAACTGAGGGCCAGCACTTACGTTTTCTCTTGGACTTAGCTCAAGTCAAAATGCTGTGACTGACCACAACACGTGAGAAACCTTAGAAAAAAGGATCCAAAAGTTCCATTTCCCTCTAACGACTGGATCTGAATCACCGTGGTCCCGCACAGAGCCGACTCTTTTCAATGGGCAGCTGGTGCGTATCCAGTAGCACAGAAAAGGCTGTCGGAGAGGATCTCCGGGCTAAACCATCGACACAGGGGAGACAAAAACACTGGCAACACAGTGGAGTGAGAAAAAGGGGGAGAGGCCGACAGCTTACATGGAGGAGATGGAGAAAGTGCTGAGGATGAGAGGGAGGAGCAAGGGCAGATGGGACAGGCAGAGTAAACTAGGGAAAACATTGGGCATGGCAGGGGGCCAATGCCCCAGAGCCAAATTTAACCCCAAAGATAGTAAACACTCAGAGCTGAACGAGACCAGCAAAGAAGCAATGAGGTGAATGTGCAATATGAGAAGTCGTATGCAATTAAATTAAATTGAAAAAAAAATACATTCACAAGACATACTGTAAAGTAAGTCTTGTGTTTTTCTTGAGCCCCTGCTGACACATCTTAGCTTTTTAAGACCGATTACTGTGTTTTAACATGTATGCTGTATAAGAAATGGTTTTGACCAAAAGAAACATTGAAAGAAAACAAACAAGACGAACAAAAAATAACTGAAACGCTCAAGTTCAACTAGATTGATTGCCATTGTAACCTGAAGGGAGAACATTTACATTGACAGTTATCAGCGTTAATATGAAGATGAAAAAGCTTCATGAAAACTACAAAAGGCATATATATATTTATTTTTTTTACATCTGAGAAAAAAATATAAATGAATGAAATACACCTTTTAAAGATCAACGCCAGACATGCTAGGACAATATTTTTTTATAGGATTGATACAGAATAATTATATTCAATTATTTCCACTTTTAAAACATTTCTTTACAAATACATACTGCTACAGTTAAATAGTAGTCAGCGACTAAAAACAGCTCCTTTGACAGAAGACAGATGCAATAGCTTTTTCTCACCTTAACAGATTTTTTTAAATGTTTTTATATTTTTTTGCCTTTTCAAATAATACACAAAATGTTTAAATACACTGAGATATGCCATAAAATAAGCAATGCTTGGCTTTTCATTAAAAAAAGAAAGAAAATGTCTTAATTACAATACTCTATGCAAAAGCTTTCCTTTATGTAATTTTTCCTCAATTAACTTTTTTCTTTTTTTGTTGTTGTTACAGTATATTTGAACAGATTTTTCTCGTTGTCATGGACTGCTTGCTATAAACTGTCACTCCGATTTGTCAATCTTGTCATGAGGAGGCGGGGCTTTATGCATAAAACTCCTTGGTTGGGGCCTTCTGATAGGCTGCCCCAGAGGGTTTCCTCTCTCCCAGGTCGTAGCTGCCCTCGTCCTTCTTCCTCATGCGGTAAACCAAGAGGAGGATGAGGAAGATGGCGAAGAGGAAGCCAATAACTCCACCCGCAATGACAGCTGTGGACAGAGAGAGGGTGAGGTCAGAGGTCAAAGCTATTCAGAGGACATTAAAGCTTATAGCATCTAGAGAGGGAACTTTGAATGCACCGTGCCCTTTCTTACACAATCCCCCTATCAAGCTACTCAACATTACTCCTAGGACATGCCCTTGTTTCCTGCATGCTAATTATTTCCATAGGATTTCATCATTCTTCCAATTATACTTGTATAAGGTTTCTTTACAGCCCTTAATCTGTTTTAGGGCTCTTGTGGCGAAACAATCTCCCCTCTGCTCCAGTTTTATTTCCACATGTTGAACTGGCGCCTCGGCCCCATGGGTAAAAAGATATCTGGCACGCTTACAGCCAGAAACCGTCCGGCTCCTCGGTGTGGAGCGGATAAATGTAAATTAGATTACAGACAATTTGAGTTTGTGGGAGCCATAGGGGACAGGATGAGGAAAGGTAGGAGGTAGAGAGGACAGGAGGAGGTTAGCTAGCCAGATCTGTTTCCACACAGTGGGCCTGGGCCTCCTGAACTCAGAGTTTTACATTACTCTAATCCACAGTATATACAGCCCTGTCAAGGCCATGGTTTTAGTGGATGTGGCCAACATGACTATAATTGAAAACAGAAAAAAGTAGTGTAGCTAGCAGACAGTTCGAAAAGTCAAGGCCTCACATGTCTACATGACCAGTAATTTGAGCAATTTTGAAATACAATAGTTAGACAAAGTTTCCTACATTGCAAACTTTGGAATAAACAACAAAATCCAAATGAGCAAAGGCGGCTAACTGGTTGGATGTTTGTGGGATATATTTCCAGCACGACTGTATTGACGTCCCTATTTGTCCTCATCCATGTCACTTTTTCACAGTAACTATCAGATGGATGTCAGAACAAAGGGGAACTGAAGTGCCAATCCATTTGTAACACTCTACATGTTTATCGCCGACACTGAAAGGAAAAACAGCATCAGAGAGTGCGATTGCCAGTCAGATCATTTTCCTAGTTTGGATTTCATTAGAAGTGAATTAACACTAAATTAGAGCAAAGTGGGCTATGATCTCTGGAAGGTCCCACTGACGGGTAGAAATGTATTTTATACATTATTTCCAAAAGCTGTAGAGAGCATGAGAGACACGGGCAGAACATCATGATTAAGGAATGTGGATCTGATCAGGAAATAAACACAATGTACACTGAGTGTATAAAACACTAGGAACACCTGCTCTTTCCATGACATACCGACCAGGTGAAAGCTATGATCCGCTATTGATGTCACCTGTTAAATCCACTTCAAATCACTGCAGATGAAGGGGAGGAGACAAGTTGACGAGGCAATTGAGACATGGATTGTGTATACGTGTGCCATTCAGAGGGTGAATGGGCAAGACAAAAGTTTTAAGTGTATTTTGAACGGGGTACGGTAGTAGGTGCCAGGCGCACTGGTTTGTGTCAAGAACTGCAACGCTGCTGGGTTTTTAACGCTCAACAGTTTCCCGTGTGTATCAAGAATGGTCCTCCACCCAAAGGACATCCAGCCAACTGGACACAACTGTGGGAAGCACTGGAGTCAACATGGGCCAGCATCCCTGTGGAACGCTTTCGGCACCTTGTAGAGTCGATGCACGACAAATTGAGGATGTTCTGAGGGCAAAAGGTGGTGCTACTCAATATTAGGAAGGTGTTCCTAATGTTTTTTTACACTCAGTGTATAACAGCAATGTTATAGCAATTATATTACAGATTATTAGGTGTTATATGGCAGAGGATATATGAAGTTGCTGCACAAGCTAAAGATGCAGCAAAGATCCAACCAACAAAACTCGCCAGACATCCAAACGCAGATTTTCATGTCATCAATCTCGGCAGCAGACACACTTTAGTGTCGCTCCAGACCCGGCACCTGACCTACTTCATAATCAACGTTGTAATCAAGAATTCAGAAATAACACGGCAGTGTCATTACCTGATGTGACAGAATTTCCCATACAACAGCTCACAACCCATAATCAACATTCAGATGTGTAGACACAGGTGTAAAGACTGCACACTGTTGCCTGCGTCGAGTGTGAAAATGGTGAACCCCTGTTCTGCTGTTGCCGTACGTACCTGCCAGCACCTCCGTCCTCTGGAAGAGGTTTTCCGAGCGAACATCGATGGGCTCCAGGGGGGAGCTGAGGGTGCTGGTGATCTGGTTCTTGCGCACGTCCTCGGTGACGGGTACTGGGGGCTGGGAGGAGAGAATGGAAGGATACGATGGTGGTATACCGTTTTTTTTTTTTTTACAAACATAATGGCCAGGAGAATGGAAGTTAGAGATGGAGGGATATAGTTTATGTACTAACATAGATGCCTGGCTCCATATTTGGGTCTCTAGCCCCGAAACCAAGGTCAAGTAAAATCACCTGCCCTACACCTTCCGTGTTAACAGATCTGAAAAGACTGGATAGGAGAAAGCAACATGGCAGAAGCCACACTAACACTATTGGAGGGTTTGGTGGAGTCGTCACTGTATTGCTGTCACCTCCCTAGTGTCTTCATGTGTAAATATTGAACGGTAAGGGATTAGGGGAAGGAGAAAGGGACCACAATGGAACCAGGCCAGAAATAATCTAGGCCATCACCCAACACACCAAGGGAGGGGGGCCCAAGAGCTGATGTTGTAGTGTTCTAAAACGGGAGATTATGACTGTTTGATTCAGTAATCCAGCATAATGTACAACAAACCAGAGCAACATCAGGAGCCTAGATGACTGCTTGATCCTCATCCCCAGAGGAACCTCTTGGAGGGCATTATCATCACTGCATTAGAGGGATTTGATGACATGCTATGTCAACGAGTTAAGACTTATGGCTGATGGTTTATACTCTGTGGGGAGGTCAAAGAGCATAGATCACTGTCTAGCAAAATGCTATAATATCAGTGTGTTATTAGGGCTCTATTACTAATGACTACTTTTATGTATAGCATTCCAGCATCGGGGTCAATGCATGTTCAACTGTTATTTTGGGAGGGGAAAGGCTCCCACAGAATAGTAGACAATTTCCAATCTTTCAATATCTACCGTACGGGGGGGAAAAAAGGACTGGTCCTAGGGCAGTTCGGGCAAATGCCCAATGGGCCGGTCCATCTTTAGCTTAGTGGGCCGGTCTAAAAGGTTGTCATGTTCCCTCACCTCTGTTCTGACTGGCTTCCTGGGCGTTTCCCTAGGCAGGTCTTCTCTGGGCGTGTCTGTCTCCACTCTGGGAGTGAAGTCTTTGGTGGAGTCCTGGGTGGGTTCTGCTTTGGGCGCGATGTACAGCGTGCTCACGGTCACCATCTCCTCGATCACCTCCTCAGCAATGCCTGCAGAGCAAGATGAGGAGATAGCACTGTTGTACTACTTCACCAGCACTCAATTACTTTCAGTTGGTTGTCAGTCTATATCTAAGTGAAATCCGGCTTTTCATAAGTACCTTGTGTTCACATTCATAATTCAATCACAACAGACAAGGCCACCTCCTGATATTCTAGAATGGGATCAGGTGAAGGTAAAGTGAGTCTGGTTTCCTTTTTACTGGGAACAGTGTTCGCTACAGTTATCAAAACTCTTTCTTACAGCCTGCTTTGCTTTGGCCATCTGCATGTTGTTAAAAGTTTTGTAAAAAGTGGCTTCAATACCTAAGTTAGACCTCAGTTCTACAGACATGCCCCCTCTGGTTGAAAAGCCAGTCTCAATGAATCCTTTAAAAAGACACAGTATAGATAAATGACTTTTTGTGCGTGCCAGCCTTTCTGCCTGTGCGTGTCAACCCAGTCGAAGGCTACTGTGACCAGACTCTTACCTGACCCTGACCCCGAGTTAAAGTCGTCGTCGTCCTCAGGGTAGTAACCCCCGGACCCTGTGTCGTCAATGAAAAGTTCATCCACTTCGGAGGACGACTTGGCCGCGTCCGCTATCTGAAACGGAGAACAACAGAAATCTAGACAAAGTATTGGGCATTTAGACTGTTCCGAGACCACTTTCCAATGCGCAGGTCCAACATAACTTTCTTACGGTCGCCACTTTTGACTTTGAAATACTTCTAGCAGTGAACACGTTTCTGGATACCACGGTCTGATTGTTTGGTAGAAAAGCACTGAGAATCAATGAAAAGTGAACACCAAAAAGGGCTTATCACTTGACTCAAAGCCATAGTTGACTCAAAGATAGCTAGTCGTTTCAGCACTCCAGTATGTTCTGCCAGGCGGACCTACCGCTATTTGCTTGAACATCGTAGTCCATGTACCACAAGAGGGCACTTGTCTCAACAAACCACGCTGGACTATATCACTGTGTCAGAGTCAAACAACCACTCTCTAAACAGATTAGACGTTTAGCTCCGCCCACCATTGTTGCCGGGGTAAAAGTTCATAGAAGCGTGTGTGTGTGTGTGTGTGTGTGTGTGTGTGTGTGTGTGTGTGTGTGTGTGTGTGTGTGTGTGTGTGTGTGTGTGTGTGTTTGTCTTACAGCTTAAAGTACTGGCCAATAGTAAAGCTGAAATTGAACAATGCTGTTCGTGTGACTTGCAAAGACATCAACCCCCTCAAGACTATAGAATGCTAGTTAATAAAATGTCATCCATCCTCAATTTCCTTTACAAACAACAACTTCATACAAACTCAGTGAAATTACTGCACAATGGGCAAAACATTGCCATCATTGTCATGTGTGTGTGTGTGTGTGTGTGTGTGTAGGTGAGTGCGCACCTTCGTGCGTGTGTGCATTAAGTGGAATAGCGAGGTAGGACCCATGGCAACCTCCATTCAACCTCAGTCTGAGTCCGAGTGTGATGTCCCCTCCATACTGATGCTGCTTTAGAAAAAGGGCCACAAAAGAGGGCCAACAATAAATCATCCCTGCTTTGCTAGTGCTTGTGTGGTGCTGGTGGTGCTCGTTGGTTTGGTGCACCAACGTTTTTGTCACGTTTCAATCCTGCTCTTGTGCTCTTCAGCTGATATACCTGGAAATAAATGACCTGGGATCAGTTTTACACTCGTTGCTTTTGCGGAAAAGGCCGGGGACGAAAGAGAGTGAGGACATAACATACGGGACGACACATTTCTCAGAAGGAAGCTGTGATAAGTAGGTTTGTGTTGTTGTGTGTGTGTGTGTGTGTGTGTGTGTGTGTGTGTGTGTGTGTGTGTGTGTGTGTGTGTGTGTGTGTGTGTGTGTGTGTGTGTGTGTGTTCTAACCATGTGGGGACCATTTCCCACATCCGCATAAGGACAAAGGCTATTTTAAGGTTAGGGTTAGAATTAGGGTTTTGAATGGAATGTTTGTCTCGGTCCTCACAAGGACAGAAGAACAAAACTTGTGCGTGTGTGCGCGCGCGTGTGTGTGTGTAGGTGCGTTTGCATATGTGTGTCTGTTTCTATGCACGGTTGCCTGTTTCACTTTGACTGCAATACGTGTACAACTGAGTGTATAAAACTGCGAACTGAGCCTATGGGAATGAGGGTGAACGTAGCCCCTAAATGCCTCGGGCTGTGGGGGTAAAGTGTGTGTTTTGAAGGTCTGTCTGCCTCTCTTCAAAGAGCAGCCTGACACTCTCCGCCGTCACAAAGGGGCAGGTCTGCGGTGGAGAGCGTTGGTGAAAAGACAGGGGATGATAAAACAGAACAATATCTGCCCCCCCCTCCAAAAAGGAGCAATGACTTTCCGACAGAAAGGCATTCAGGTCAGGGCTGGCTGATCAAAGGATGAATTTGATCAAAGCAACTTTATTTTAACCTCGCTGCCTATTCTGTTTCACCAACCCCCCCTCCCCAGTTCAGTTCACTAGCTGGGCCCACACACCACTATGCATCAGTAATAATACAATTAACGAACCAAAGGATGGAGCCCACAAATCAAGCCACAAACAGCAGAGCCTAATGAGATAGAGGCAATTGAGGCCACACACACTCACACCCGAACGCGCACACGCTCAAGCACACACACGCGCGTACCCACAGCATTCAACACAGCACAAATCTAAAGAAAGTGAAAGTAAACAATGCCATTGCTATAGCGTGCATGGCACAAAGAGCGAGACAAGGAGTGAATCAAATCAGATGTTCATTCTGGAGCGGAAATGGTCCGTAAACTCCTGCCTCTTATCACTATTGACATGTTTAACCTTCGAGGAGGACTTGCCTTTGAATCCTTATCCCAAGCTGGGAGTTCAAGCCTGGAACCCCATAACAAAGGAGCACCCTCCTCATAGAAATAGGATTTCTAGAATTAGGCTACTAGTAACTCCATTTCTATGGCCATTCTCTCGCGTATGAAAACCCTCTTCTCCTTCCGGTCCATTCTATCTGTTTACTTTCCTTCCGCAGAAAGTGAGAGGCCAGACAGAGCGTCGGGTTATCTTTCAGCTCGTCAACTCCACTCGTGTAAATGGCAATTAGCCTATTATAGTAACTGACGTTCAAGATGTGGTAATCGTGTAGTGGGACTCCATAAAAATCACCCTCTGGGTTCTCTTCCCAAACAAAGCCGAATCTACACATGCTTTGACTACTACGCACTGGCATTATTTGAACTCAAGAGATAAAGGGTTTCTTCCAAGCAGGCTATTTAAATAACTTCTTCCTTTAGAAAGACTAGGGCTCTAGAGCACGGACAGACATCTGTTAATGCTTCAAGCACACACACACACACGGACACACACACACACACACACACACACACACACACACACACACACACACACACACACACACACACACACACACACACACACACAGACTGTGTGCTTGTAAATACCCCCCACCCCCAAAGTGTTAATGACTAGGTCTGGGGGTCATTGTCCACTTCCAGGTATGACCCTAACTAACACAGTGAGAGCTGGCAGATACAGCTCATGTAGCTCACTGGTATGAATGAACGGGAAAAAGCCCATGGAGAATCCATCCAGCCAGTCAGTCAGAGCCGTAGCCGCCTAATCCTCAGCCGAGACCCTAACAAGCAACAAGCAGCACCTAGCCTCGCGCCCGACTGACAGCGAGACTGCGATAACGAGCGGCACCATGGCTTTTATTAGAACAGAACTACCGTTCCTACGGTCTGTCTGCACCTAATGAACAACGAGTGACCAGCAGGAGGCTGGCTGGTGGATGCGGTCAGTCTCCATGGAGAACGTCTGCAGGGAAATAAATATTATACGCAAGAGGAGGAAGAAGAGAGGAGAGGCAGAAACGAGCGAGAGTGACAAGGAGGGAGAGTGACATAGAAAGAGGAGAGAGAGAGAGAGATTACGCGCTGCAGTAGACAATATGTGGCCTGCAGGTTGCTTTGCTAAAAGCTTGTTAAACAGCCAAGTCCATGGCTGGCGGTGTCCGAAAGTCAAAGAGGCTCTCTTTATGGCGTGTGCAGTTAGCTGTAAGCTAGCGCTATCGTGAGAGGAGGTAGTTAGAGTAGGGTGGGTGGCTATGGGTCATGGGGGTAGTGTAGGGTAACTTGGGTGAGCCATTTTGCCCCGTCTCTAATCCGTGTAGACACATTGCATTCACTTCGTACACGGTCAATATTATCCCACCCCAACACAGGGGAGACAGGGGAGGAAAAAAAGACACAGGAAAAAGCTCACACACGCAAGGGCTCGTACACACAGTAAGGCTTACATCATTGACAGGAGTGGAAAGCAAGAGACAGAGGGCAGACAGTGCCTCAGACATTCCTTGTCCGTCTGTTGCTCTGCTCCCGCTCAAAAATATTTCCTCAAGAGAACCTCGAGTTAACTACGAGGGCGAGAGAGAACCATTACAACATAAAGCACTTAAGACTTGCTATGCTGTCATTTCATCTTTCTTAAGGATATTCACTGATGTCAGTCATTGTACTTCAATGGTCATTGTTCAGTATTGTCCGCTTCTGTAAGACCATTGGGTACCACTGTACAATCAAAAGAAATCAGTCTCCTCTCCCCAGGATCGGGGAAAACAAAAGTGAACCCTGAAAGTCAATGATTTTCTGAAGGGAAAAAGCCTGAGTGTCTCTGTGTTAAAGTAGTGCAGGTAGATGTGAGTTTATCTGTAAACTCAGCGAGCCACGGATCCATACGGTGATCAATACCGCCACCACTCTGGCCTGGCCTCCTTCCCATCTCTCTCCCACAGGCACATTTACAAGGTGGCTTTTTTATCGGCCCTGAACGGATGGATGGCTACGGCTTTTCCCGGTGCCGGACCTGGCTGGGAGGAAAGGATTAGAGGTGACTGGGTGAGAGCAATTGGCTTGAGTGGGCTAGAATGGCTGGATTCGAGATGGAGCGTTTCAATAGTGAAGATTTGACTCTTGTTATCGGCTCTATGTGGTGTTTAGTGTGTCACTTGTTTGTCTTAAGAGATAACGACAACAGCAATGGACGGCTAGGTTGGCACCTGTTTGGCGGCCATTTTGTAGGCTAACGCTAGCACATACTAATGCTAAACAAACAACCCCGGCAGGAGCAAGCTGGCTTCATAATTGATGTTTTGTTGGTGAGGATTTGGTTGTCGAATGTAAATGGGGTTGAGACATGAGTTCATAAAGGCTACAACGAAGTGGGAGTTCAAACACTGACCCACAAGCTAAGCAAACGGCTGTGGTGGTGGAGGAAAGGAGGGGGAGGAGGGTGGACGGATGTCTCTCCGCGCTCTTCAGAACCTTTAACTTTTATTGCCCTCCTGGGATCGTAATAAGAAACAAATTGATGGTCTTTGAGACACTGGAGGGGAGGGGCTGTTACTGCAGGAAGTTGACACAAATCAAACTCTCCCTAAAAACCAGACTGTGTGCCCTGGAGCTATTCCCGGAGTGCGGGGGACAGCTTTGTAGCTTGGTGTGTGTGTTGACATTTACCACAAAATCCAGGAAACAGAATCTGTTCATCTGGCTCTGTCGCTAGCAGCTCACTTTGCCACATGTTCCTTTTTCATTATGCATAACAGCATAAATAATGCATCCACAATAGGGCTTTCTGTTGAATGATCGATTTGTGTTATTTAAGCATGTAAAGCCTTTATAATCCTAATTGGAATACAAAAGACACAGTTGAGAAGAGCTACACAGGCGAGTGTTGACAGTATGTCGACGACTAGCTTTTGAACAATTGATCGGCGGTTGATCTGAGATTCCCGAAACCGTCACCACTCGTACTAAACTGAATGACGAACACCGGAATGAACCCAGCCGAAGAGCTCCTGTGGAAAGTTCAGGAAGTAATCCAGATGCCGTGGCTCCTTCCTGTTTCGAAGCAGTGCCACACTTGGGTTGACGTGGAGAGTTTATAGGTGGATGTGTTACCTTTTCATTTCGGGGTGCAGTTGGACTCCATCATCAAATGAATGGCGGAGAGCAGTCATTTACGGGTGCATTAGTTGATCTTTATGTCCCCATAAAGATTGAGTAAACTGTCCGGGATTGTGCTAGAATTAAAACCAGCAGACCTTGCTGCTCTATGGAACTGGATCAGCTCACCACATACTGCTGGGTAAATATGCTCCGTACTTTCAGAACCGTTTGACAGATCGGTTTCTTTAGTTCTACACAATGCTAGGACATTCTATACCCCAAAAAGGCCGTCAAGTTCTGACATGGGGGGGGGGGGGGGGCGGCATAAAAAAAAAGTTCAGTATAAGCTTTGCTTTAGTTCTCCAAACAAACATGTCAAAGTCCAGTCAAGCAGCTCAAACTACCTTAAACTACATCCATATGTGAACAAACACTAGCTGCATAAGCTGGCTGGGGAAACATTTATTAAAGTTTGACCAAAATAAGACCAGGCTCAGGAGTTTTCGCAAACATGTCTCACAGACGAGAACAGAGAGCTTGACTAACTCCGTCCTCACATACACTGACGATTCATCTACCTCAGACTGCATAAATATAACATGAGGCAAGAATCATAAAGAACCTGATAGTACAGACTGTGCAAAATAAAAAATATTTTATTTTATTTTGCGCCCGTGCCAAAGAATCCAATGTTTTTCCTACAGACGCCCAATAAGAGACAACATCCTGAGAGGAAGAAAGTCAATTTCATGGTTTCCAACGAAAACAGACGCTCACTGATAGTCTGGCCGTGGGACAATAGAGTAAACCTAACTGCCTGTACAATCCTATTTACGCAGTTCAGAAAGATAAAATAAGGCAAGAAATGTGTATTCTAATGGTCTGAATGTAAACCTGAATGAGACCATAAATCATAACAAGCCATAACACAATTCATGAGACACAATCGTTTTGCAATGTTGCAATATAACATAACATGCGACATATGTGCCAATTTCGCTGTGGTATCGGTGTGTCAATGTGTGTGAACGCTCACACACGCCGCGAACGCTCACAAATATTTTACTCGCATACCAATTAAAGCCTGTCTGCTTGACTCATTCGCTGAGGCCCCTGAAGAACCTCAAGTAAAGTTAAATGTAAACCTTGAGTGAAACAATAAGAAGCAAATGTGACTCACGTGGTCTCAACATGTAAGTTTTTTTTTGGTGAATACCTCAGCTCTATTGCATCTAAGCCTGCAGAAAGTGACAGAGTTCTTTCTGCACACAGCCCTCTCTGGAATCCCAAGTCTACCATTTGGAATACTGCCTGCCCCCCCGGGTTGGGAATTGGGAAATTCCTCGGCCCCGTTAAACATCTTTTGATACGCACAGGAAACCCTAGATTCTTTGTCAGCTCGGAAACCCAATATGCTGGGAAATGGGCTTCACCTGCGAGTCATTTTTGTGAGGAGGGAAACTGAAAGATTTTCCGCGGCGCGGCAGGTTTCGTCCCTCAAGTCACAGTGGAAATAGGAATCTGTAACAGAGGCAAGGCTGAACAGAAACGAGCACAGGGTGGTTTTAAGTGCTTAGGCCTGTATAAAAACAGGTCTAATGTTCTATAACTCTAAAACCTCTAGCTGTAACAAAAAACTAATTGAGTTCAGTAACATCAGTAATCTAGAATTCCCACATCCAGGAGCAACGTTCTTACTTGACTACCATTTATCAAGTCCACTATCCACACAAATAACACTGGGCCAGTCAAAATGGTGCTCGTGTAAACATGAACGTTAGGTCTCTTCAGAGGGCAGGTCTGTGAGAGGAGGATGTTGCTTATTTTAACACGAGTGGGGAGAGAGGGGAAAGGGGCTTAGAGAAGTTTCAACCCTCAGCAAACCACTGACCCGCTAATTGACATCGTCTCAAGTGGAAAAGTACCACGCCGTGTTCCCAAATTCACCATTTTGACCGGTTCTGACTTGTCTGAATGTCGTTGGAGACGCTCTGTTCTTTCGCCCTGCCTTTGTACCCGCTTTGCGTTCATTTCACACATCCCCCCCCCCGACTAACTCGGCAACGCGCACTTCATCACAAAGAAACTTTTCACGAAAGGTTTGGAACAGATCTTCCTTTCGCGTTCCAGTTTGTCGGAAAATAACACATTTTCAGCAACATCCTTTCCAAGGCCACATATTCATGCAAAGCCCTTTAAGGCAATTAAGGCAATGACTGTTGGTCCTCAAACGTCTCCAGCAAAATTACTATGAGGATGATAGTGGAAGAGCGATTAACAAAATGTCATCTATTCAGGTTATAGGCGCTGAATTACCCCTCCAGCCAGTTAATCATTGGCCTTATTCATCATGGCTCATATCACCTAAAGAGAGGTTGATGAGGGGAGGGGCAAAGTGAGAGAGCGTTAAAAAAAGGAGAGAGCACAAAAGAGAAAGCAGATGAGGGGGCATTTGAAAGCCTCAGGTAAGAGCAATTACTGCAGCCAACACACACACACACACACACACAATTCCAACGGCGTCATCAGTTTCACCTTTAATTAATAGCCGGACCAAAACTGGCTCACACGGTAACCTCTACTGAAGCACTTTTGGCTAGAGGCACATTAAAGCAAGATGAGGCCATTTCAGTCATGGGGAAAATGAGCAGGCCTGCCCCGCGGTCGGCTCCACACAATCACGCCGAAGAAAATTAACACTTTCCCAAGAGCTCATTCTCCAAGTCCGAGTAACTCTACCGTGACTCATTGATCTTAATATAACACAGACCGGATTTCCATTCCTGTAGTAAAATCCCTGGTTGCCGTGTGGAGGAAAATGTTGAAATGTCCTTATGGCCTCAAAGACGTAGATTACACCTTTCTGACTTCACATGCAGCACATTAATAATGTCTTACTTAGATTTTTATCCTACAGGTGGAAGAGAGGCCTGCTTTTTCTATAAAAAGGAAATGAATACTTTTTCTCCCAGGTTGACAGGTATGCTTGACTATTCTCGATGGGGCCTGTGCACATTAGGGAGAGTATGCAGGGTGGATATTGCAGGAAACAGGCCTTGGGTTCTGTTCAAAGCGCTCATCTCTTTGGTTTGATATGCAACACTCGGGTACGATTGGGTTCTTCCTGAACACAGGGCTGGCTTACAAGCGCGTGGTCCAGATTCGTACCGTTCCGCCGGGAGCTGTCAGTGACTGAAAGACATTCCTGCCTGATGAAAAGCTATCGGAGGAGGAATGCTGAGAGGATCTGCCAAGTCCTCTTCTTGGAGAGAGAAAACAGGCCTTTGCTTTTTCCTTATGTCTTAATACGAGCCAGAGGGAGGGAACGGATGGGGATGGATACTTTTCACCAAAGATGCGTCCCTGATTACTGCATTGTTTGAATAAGAAGAGCAATGTATAATTTGACTTTGACAAGTGAACCAAATCCTCCTTACGGTATTCAGTTTCATATTCCAAGGACTCGATTCAAGGTATTCGCAATGAAAACAAGTTACGTAACACAGCAACAAACACCCGGTTCACGGGGGAAGTTGCCCGGCAGACCTTGACAGTACACTGCCTTGGCACACAAACCTCCAAGCATGCAGAGAGGCACAAACAAATGAAGCGGCATGTGTCCGCACATGCACACAGACACAGGGAAACATGCTCCCTCGCATGTCCCAGCCCCCCCCTGACCCCTCTATTAGTCGGGGTGTTTTAGGTGCTCTGCAGGGCTCAACAGCAGGAGATGAATGTACCCTTTCAGGTCACAGCCTGTCTGCCATATCCTCTACAAACACAGGTGCTGCTAGCTAGCTACCCCCTGGATGAGTAAATTGGGGGGGGTCATCTCTCTGCTACAGCCTATATAAGCACTCAAGAGGACCATATGGTATCACCCGGACCCATGTTCTGCACTGCTGACTGCACATTGTAAACAAAGCATGGGCATGTGCGTGAGGAATTCCTTGTACAATATGTATTTTGATGCCCCCCCCCCATGCTGCCCACACAGTAGCATAATACAGATTTTTACATTTATACTCCAAAAGGTATACAAAACATTTAAAACTATAGATGAATCTAATCTAATTGTATTGTGGGGCTGTATCCCCGTTCTGAGCCTTTTCAACAATGGCATGCTTGGAAAGAATTTCAGACACAAAGGCGACCAAAGAAGTCACCAGTCACCTCGACCCATGTGCTTCAGCCTAAGCCAGCTATACTAAACCACTATGCTAACTAGCAATACCTCTGATCCATGCCACTGTTGCCATTGTGTCACAAGGCACTTCTCATTCACACTTCAAACAGTCTGCTATCCCCTTCAGTGTGTCAGGATAAAGGCATGGCTTCAATCGGCATCGCTCAAAGCCTTTGTGTTTGGTTCCCCGGGCCCCTAAAAGAGCTATGGCATCCAGGGAGGGGGGCGTGATGGATAAATTAGCTTCTGGTTCAAAGTTTAATTTAATCCAGATTCTAAGCCTCGGCCAGAGTGGTGAAAAAAGTTGCTGTGTGTGCCTTTGTCCGGCTTCCATCCAGGCTTTTAACCCTTTTCTTAACAGGAAACTCATGAGGATTTCAGAGCCAGCTCATTAACCCCATGCAGCCAGGAAGGGCTGTGACATGAAAGAGCTCCTAGGAGTGGTGGGGGGGGGGGGGTCAAAGGTGACCTGATCACAATGTCATGTTGTCTTTCTCACAACATAAAGCAGAAAAGTGGCTCGTTGGGAGGGTGGCTTTCGTTGTCTCTTCGTAGCCAAGGCGCAATGTGACTTTTGAGGATTTGTTTTATTTTTATTTGATAACTTATCCAATTTTACAGGCATGGACAGGCAAGTTGAGTCGTCGTGACAAGATTATTTTCCAAATGTGTTTGGTCATAGTATTTACAGTTAGCTGTCATTTCCAATCTTATTCCTTTCATTTACAGCAAGAAAACTTAAGAACGGACCGGTGGGATGCTAAAATAAAAAGTTCATGCTCTTTCACCCACACTCAAGCTCATTTATACATATGACCTTTTCCCCACCCACTTATCTATTCGTGCAGAAAAAATTATGACCTGCCAAATTCCTCCAAAGCTCAGTCCATCTCTCACTGCCCCACTGCTGCAAATGGACCCTTATCTGGGTAGGTATGGGCCATGTGTATGGGGGGTGATTTCACCGCTTCAGTGGCTGATCTGCTTCAATCTTAACAGTGCAGCAATTGAATTCCCATCCAACCCTTCCCCTAAGAGGATTTGTGTTCACGGGAGTCAGGAGAGCACTACACTCTGGTGGTGGTGGTGGGGGGGGGGGGGACGACAGTAGGAAGAGGGTGGGCCGTGAGAGATAGGGAGGGGAAAAAAAGAGAGAGATTGGCCAAGATGAAAGAAAGAACGACGGGGGAGAGAGGTAGTGGAGATAGAGTTTCCATAGCGGTGATGACTAGTTCCTCTGAGAGCAGTGGGGACCTGTTTATCTGTTAGTGTACCTGAGGGCATGACTATGACGCTGACTATGAAGAGGAAAATGAATGTTGAGAGGTTGATGAAGGGAGCGACACACAGTCAGTACCGGCAGGGGGAGGAAGAGAGAAGCAGGCGGTGATCCCTGATCCCATTATCCCAAGCTAATCCAGCAGAACACAAAACCAACGCTAGCACAAAATAAAAAATATGACTGGAGCACCAACCCGGGTCTCAGCACAACCTGCAGGGACTGTGATCCAGGACCAGGGGGGTTAGCCGGGTTTTTTTTGGGGGGGGGGGGGGTAGCCATGCCCCGTCGCTACGTTCATACACCAATTCAGAGACAGGTCTAAAGTTTCACACTGGGGCACTTAGCCCTCACCGCAAGCTACATACACTGACCGCACTACGCAGGTAAGATGGAAACAATAACAGCCCTAAAGGCATGCTCAAGCCAAGGGGCAACATACGAAGAGTGGGAAGCCAAGAGTCATCTAATAGCCAATTAATGAGACAAGGCCCTGGGAGCTGGGCGAGCTACCTTATAGGTTTGCACAGTCACAGACTATTCAACGGTGCATCACGAAGACATATTGAAACATTGACCGTAACCTCAGATTCTCATAGAACAAAGCCACAGCTTTAAATATGTAGCCTCTTCCTGTTTTGGTAACGAGAAGGTGCGGGGGGACACACCTACAGTACATACTAACCTTTCACACAGTCACACAATTACTGGGTGGATTATCAGTTTAGGAAGTGGCATATGCTGAAGATTAGCTGCTATAGCCGGCGTTCAGGGAGCGATTCAGGCCTCGTACACAGGAAGGGATCAAACACTACTCTACAGAGAGGAAGCCATTTGAGTGTGTGTGTGTAACGCTTGACAGACTACCGCTGCTCCATCCGATTTGGTTTCCATGTTTGTTGAAACAAACCGCTCCACAACAAAAGGAAAATAATTCTCCCCTCCATGTTTTATGTATGCCAGCTGCTGGGATTGCATTCCTAGCTAATTAACAGAAAAACAATGTAGCCACAGTTAGCTCACAAAGCAAGGGTAAACAACTCACGCGGTTCTGGACAATATCATCTCCAGCACATTATGTAGACAACTTTTGTAAAACAGCTGTAACAGACCAGGATTTTCCAGGTCTCTGTTTTTTTGTATTCCGCTCAATAAAGTTATGAAGTCACAAAACCCATAGGCATATAAGCTACCCTCTGAATATAAATATCAGGGATTTTACAAAAAGCGGGTTTGCTTGGTTTCTATGGAGCTTTTGTCTGACTGTTCAAAGCAGCGCTCTAGCCCTGAGCTCATATTTGAGAAAGAGGAGGCAATTCATATTCCATTCTGTGGATACAGAAATAGGTCCTTTACCAGTACCACGTCTTGGCTGCTTTCTCCATCATTAATGATTGTGTGGCAGAAGGAGCATCTTACCCCCTCTGGACCCTTGGAGAAGCCAACTTTATCAACACAGAAAACACACTTTCGACCAAGAGGCACACACACACGGCCAGAACCTCCTAAATGTACCGTTTTGTCCTCCGTCAGGAACCAGCGATTGTGATCGCTGACAAAACGGTGCAGCTAAAAACAGCTTTAACGTATCTGCCAAATCTTACTCTCGCTACGCAGCCCAATTCTATCCCTCTGCTGTAATTCCTGAAGAATGTGCAGTTATGAAATCTGCCATCTAGCCTTCCCTGAGTTCCTGAAACGACACAAGGCCACCCTGTGCTCCGCCATCTGTCTTACTGTCTCCATATGGATGGGCAGAAGATGCTTAGGATCAAGTCGAAGAAGCATTCTATTTGGTACCAGAGACACACCAAGCACCTAGCCAGTGTTTTCATTGGTTACCGGAAACTTCAAGGCACAACTTTAGAGCCTTTGAATAGGTCTCAGTAGCTGGTGCCCGGGAACACTTTGAAGGCCGGACCTCTAAGCAGGAACAGAAGAGACGTATAGCGCCTTAAAGCTGGAGAGCAGAGATTGTGGTGGTAGACACCTCACTAAAAGGGGAGATGCTACTATACCCCACACAAGTACAGATGTCTTCTAAGCATTTGTAGCCTAGACCCCAACAAAACCTGTCAAGATGCCTTATGTCGTCGATAAGTCAAACATAGTGATGTGAAGCCACGCAAAAAGGGGAACACAACGCTTCAGAAGATGCCATGAACCCGTGGAACATTTTGAAGAGGTTCTGAAAACTTTGTCCCTAATATCTAAGTCCAGGCACTGGCGGGTATGGTAGGTCAGGTCTGGTATTTTACCAAGCCTTGGCACTGAGGAGGAATTATTGGAGACAGCCATGAGGCTTCACTGTCTCTGCAGGACATCCTGGGTCTGGAGTCAGGGCAGTCGGCCCTCATTCCAGCCAGCCACTGAATCACTTGATTAAACAAATGATCATCAAGCCTCCCTCCTCCATTACGCCAGGCTAACAAGTTTATGCATAGCATGAAAATGCCCAGATTCAAATAGCAATGACCTTGGCCCAGTCTCTCTGAAATCAGGGATGGGGGAAAAAAACGGGGAGCCGATTATATCAGAGATATGATATACACACTATCAAAAGGTGACAGATTTGGAAATGCACTTTCGCATGACGTCATGGGGGGCCAAAATTCACCCGACTGTGGAACGCCACCCATTCGACTCTTGTTTGTTTGGAGGCTTTCCTTGAAATGCTCCTCCCATTAGTACTGTGCAGTCGCCTCAAAAGGACAGCGAGAAATGAGCGTGTCAGTGGCATTTGCATTTCAAATCAAAATGGATTCCATCTGACACGGTTCCCTAAAGCCTCCTCCCCTGTTGAATAAGAGTGCCCTCGTTCTTTCTCTCTGTAATGGGAGCGCTATGGGACACTGGACATGGCTATCTGGCTGCGCCAGGTTTACAGTTGGTGTTTAGCACATAGATGGGTGTTAACAGAATGCATTAGTAAAGATTAACGGGCTCGCAGGACCCGGTGCATTAATGCGTCTGAGCACGTCAAAGACTTGGTTGAGGTCCATTTTGACCTGCGGTAATTAAAGACCCACCGAATCTCTTTCTGTCTCGTCTAGCCGGGCTTTACATCTGACCTGTACTATGTTTATCCCATGCCATTGATTACTGTTGGTTTGCCTTTTGCTTGGATGACGCATTGTCTGTCTTTGTTTGATGATGTGGCCAGGGTTTAGGGCTTTGGACAGTGTGCCTGCCACCGCTGCCCTGGAGAACCAAACTACAGAATATTTTTGAAAGAGTCTTTCAATCATGACATCATGGTTGTCTTCTGGATACAAATTAGAAGACGCAGGAAGCTCTATTCTAAAAACGGCTATGATTAAGGATAATAATGTAGCTATATTACAAAACACAAAAGGTGAAAATGTCTTTGTACAACTGAACCGAATCTGAATTGGAGGTAATTTTCCTACATGCTAGGAGAGCAAAATAGTAAAAAAAATTGCTGTGCCTTAGAGAGCAATTATTGGTTTGAAAAGCATTTCCCTACGGTGCAGTGTAACTAGACAGAGAACTAAAGTACTTCCTGTTTTTATAAAACTGTTCCTATGACAACCACTACTCTGCTGAATATTCATGAGTGCGCCATCAGGGACTTTAAATGCAGTACCATTGAATAAAAGAGAAAGGTTTGCACATGACCACAGCATTCGAATGAGAGGTGTTATTTTGAAAGCCCCTAACAACTTTCTATCCATTTCATTACGGAAGTTCCTCAAACGCCTTTGGAATCTGGGAGATTTCTCATGAAAACATTACGAGGTTATAAGTTATAATTTGTGGTCCCTAACACACCCTGATTAGAGTGCACGATTTACACCCGGCAGCTGATTCAGTGTTGCATAGAATCAAGCCATGGAAAATAATGGAAACACCAGACATTAAAGTACATTCTTCTGCTTGGCGGAGCACAGTACAGGTTTCAATTAGGAGCTTTTTAGAACTGATAAAACGGGCTCGTAAATATGAGTGAGCACAGATGTGTTAAATGCACCGTGTCCTTTTCCAGAGCAATCTTGGGAGTGAGATGGAAAAAGTGAACCTGACGTCATGCCTTCATACATCCCCCATTCTTTGGATAACACCCCACAGATGGAGCACATTCCCACTCAGATCCTTGTCTATAGAGCAGAACAGAGCCAAAAGGGACAAGGAGAGATTTAGCAGGCAGCAGATATACAACGTCAGACCAACAAGCTCGACCGCAAACTATGAAACTGGGAGCCAACAAGATTTCTGTCACTTTTGGTGTGGCGTGCGTGTGCCCAAGTCTGAGCAAGGAGTTGGAGAGTGTTGTTCCAACGTTTCAGTTTTGACTGAAGTCACTTGAGAGTAATTCCACGGCACCTAAAATTTGATTTGAGTGTGAAAGGAGGCCCAGATTAAAGAATGTCCACCCAGATGTATTCCTCTTGACTGAACCTGAAAAACCAAGGAGATGTCCTTCCTTTAAATGTGGCAACAGTAAAAACACAATTTTAAACAATCACATAGAGTGCATTTGGAATGTATTCGGACCCCTTGACTTTATAGCCTTATTCAAAAATGGATGGAGAAAAAAAAAAATAATTCATCCCCATAATGACGAAGCTAAATTTTTTTTTACAAATGTTTGCACATTTATGAAAAATAAACTGAGATATCACATTTCCATAAATATTCAGACCCTTTACTCAGTACATTGTTGAAGCACCTTTGGCAGCGATTACAGCCTTGAGTCTTCTTGGGTATGACGCTACAAGCTTGGCACATCTGTATTTGGGGAGTTCTTCTCTGCAGATCCTCTCAAGCTCTGCCAGGTTGGATGGGGAGCGTTGCTGCACAGCTTTTTTCATGTCTCTCCAGAGATGTTCGATCGGGTTCAAGTCCGGGCTCTGGCCGAGCCACTCAAGGACATTCAGAGACTGGTCCCGAGGCCACTATTGCGTTGTCTTGGCTACGTCCTTAGGGTCGTCACCCCAGTCTGAGGTACTGAGCGCTCTGGAGCAGGTTTTCATCAAGGATCTCTCTGTACTTTGCTCCGTTTATCTTTGCCTCGATCCTGACTAGTCTTCCAGTCCCTGCCACTGAAAAACATTCCCACAGCATGATGCTGCCACCACAAATGCTTCACCATAGGGATGGTGCCAGGTTTCTTCCAGACGTGACGCTTGGCATTCAGCCTAAAGATTTCAATCTTGGTTTCATCAGACCAGAGAATCTTGATTCTCATGGTCTGAGTCCTTTAGGTGCCTTTTGGCAAACTCCAAGTGTGCTGTCATGTGCCTTTTACTGAGGGGTGGCTTCCGTCTGGCCACTCTACCATAAAGGCCTGATTGGTGGAGTCCTGCAGAGATGGTTGTCCTGGAAGGATCTCCCATCTCCACAGAGGAACTCTGTCAGAGTGACCATTGGGTTCTTGGTCACCTCCCTGACCCTTCTCCCCCGATTGCTCAGTCTGGCCAGACGGCCAGCTCTAGGAAGAGTCTTGGTGGTTCCAAACTTCTTCCATTTAAGATTGATGGAGTCCACTGTGTTCTTGAGGACCTTCAAGGCTGCAGAAATGCTTAGGTACCCTTCCCCAGATTAGTGCCTTGACACAATCCTGTCTCGGAGCTCTACAGACAATTCCTTCGATCTCATGGCTTGGATTTTGTCTGACATGCATTGTCAACTGTAGGACCTTATATAGACAGGTGTGTGCCTTTCCAAATGTCCAATCAATTGAATTTACCACAGGTGGAATCCAGTTAAGTTGTAGAAACATCTCAAGGATGATCAATGGAAACAGGATGCACCTGAGCTCAATTTCTATCACGCTGCAATGCTGAACATCCGCGATATGGATTGAATAAAGCCCTGAGTCTAAATAGCTTTCAAAACAACATGAGATAATAGTACGCAATCGATTGTTGGATCATACATTTTTCATTTCAATGAGGGAAAGCAACAAATTGCTTTTTGACACAATACAGCCGTTATTACTCTTGGCAACCCAGATTTCTTGGGGATATTATCAGGCAGATCTGTGATGATGTGTTCAAGCCAAACACTTAACACTCATTACTGTTCTAACTAGCCCAATCCAGTGCCATCCTGCTCGGCACATGGGTCTGCCACCCCCCCCACCCCCCGCCAAGTCAGATGGACTCACACGTTCCCCCACAGTAAAGCACCAGACAGAGGGAGATTTGTTCGCCAAAAGGGAAACCAAATTCACACTCTTCTCTTCCTTGAAAAAGTGTAACCAGGCTGCATGCAGGGTAGTAAATGAAATAAGCAAAGAAAACACAGGGTTTTCCCCTCTTCTCTTCGTCACAACCACAGAACCTCCACCGCAATCCACTGAAGGAACTTTCCATTCGCTCTGCTAATCAAGAGAGCGCGGAGAGAGACTGCTTTATAGACAAAAGCTGCTATGAGTTAGTGTTTTCAACAAAAACTTGACATCCACGTTAAGAAAGATGAGGGGTCACTAGTTTGTCAAATTGCGGCTCCTTGCTGCACCTGCCACATGCATGGTGGAAGGGGCCAAAGTTAAACCACTGTCCATGTGCTGCCTCTCCCCAATGTGTTTTTCCCATTCCTAGAAGGCTGGACTGTCTTTTGGAAACACACACAACCTCAGCCTCATGAAAGAATCCCTTACAACCAGTCGAGAGGCGTGAAGGGGGAGAAGCTGTTCCTTTCAAAACAAACACACATACGTCCTGCAGATGTTCGCGACGCCGACACAAACACTCGCTTCTCGAGTGTCCACAAAGCAGAGTGCGTTGCTGCATCGCTCTGTTCTTAAAATTTTTTTTTAAACGTTTGCCTTCATTCTTTTCAGCTGTCTTAAAGGGAATATTCATGCAACTGTTCTCAGGGCAACTCAAGACACAGCGGTAACGACAAGCAGAATCTTAGCTTCGGGGTTGCGTCTACAAATCAGGGCTGCGTGGCTGATGACGAAACAAGAGCACAAGGGATGGACGGCTTCCTTCAGAGGCCCAAGGAGCCTCGGCCTGTGGAATCCATTAGAGATTACATCATTTTTGTCAGATAGGGAGCAAATGAATACACCCCCGGAAGGGGCTTGAAGTAGATTCGGCACACAGCAAGACATGACTATTCCCACTGGTCACTTTAATAATGTTGACATACTTTTTTACCCACTTCACATGTATATAGTGTATTCTAGTCATGGCTCATCTCATATAACCACTGCTGTACACACCTTTCCTATTCACATACAGTCCATACACACCATTCACATACATATTTATTTATATTCCAGGCTCTGGTCTGGAAGCTATATTCCTGCAATTCTATCCATTTTGCCATGGGGTTTTGTAGTGTGTATTTAAATACTGTATTCTCAACATAGTTCATTCTATTATTACTACAGTACATTGCATTTTAGTTACACTGCTTATACACACCACATATTGATTTATTTCCTGGATTCTTCGAAAATACTGTATCTACTGATGTACATATCATTCTTAGTATATATTGTGTAAATTGATATGGTGTATATATGTAAAGATTGCATTAGTATTACTGTTAGTCCTATTCAGGTGAATAAAATTCATTCCGACATTTCAAAATTTCTTGTAAAAAAATAAAATATATATTATTATTTGTGTGCTTGTTGACATTTTACTGCATTGTTAGGAGCTAGTAACATAAGCATTTAGCTGCACCCGCTATAACATCAGCTAAACTGTGTACGGGACCAATAAATGTTGATTTGATGTGTGGTAGGTTTATAAAAACACAGTCCACAAACTTAGCTTTGGTTTCTATGTGGCTGTATGTACCTAAAATGCTTGCTCCCAGATAAAGACTAGAATGTTCCAGATAGGATGCGATGGGAGGCTAAGGAAAGTGAATATTTTGTCCACTGCAAACACACATTTTATTTATTTATCATGCCTTAAATTAGAGATGATGCTCTTCTTAAATAGCTTACTTTTTATAAAAGAAGGATGGATAAAGCCCTCCTCTACTCACCTTAAAAGAGCCTGGTTCTAAAATTGCACAAAGGCAGGGTGTACAAATGATCCGGTCAAAATATTTAAAAAAAAGTCACAAGAATCTACAGGAATATCGATAAAGTTGTTTGAAAATTGTATAACTAGGAAATAAAAAAGGCCTGGCATCTGTGGTTCTGGGCCTGCTAGCGAATGCAGTTTGTGTATTGATGTTGTTATGTCTTCTTTATACCGAAGCCAAAGAGCCTCAGGTGATGAGCTGTCAGGGGTGTGGGGTGATCCAGCGGTCAGCTAGCAGCTTGTGCTACTTGGGCACAACATTACTTAATCAGTGAACAAAAAACAAACGGCCAACGAATGAAGCTCTGATGTGCTGTGTAGTACATCTCCCCTGACCCCCTTGATTTTGTGTTATTTAAGAGCACGGGATAATAAAGCATACAATACACATTCATAAGCACATCATAAACATTTCTTTACAGCTACATAGCATTATTACACCTTAATGTAAGTATTCATGCATTTATGGTGTGCTTATAGATGTGTAATGCTTCATGATATACAGTTTGTAAACAATCCCCTATTTTGTTAGATACAAAGTCCCTCTAAGTGTATAGAATGGAATTTCAGTGGTTCCCCACTCATTGTCCTTGAGTGTCCCAAGATTCCATGGCAAAGGCCATTTCGGAGTTATTCCTTTGAGGTCCTGCTTCAGACACTGACGTGCATCTAGTGCATTGGATGAGAGTAAGGGCTGAACGTAATCTGTATCGCTGAAGCGTTACAGATCGCAAGATAGAAATGTAAAAGGTCATTTCTGATTGAGCCGACACATGCAGCGTTTACCGCAGCGTTTACCGGGAACATTGCCTTTAAATTTCAATCACGCTGCAATGCTGAACATCCGCGAGATGGATTGAATAAAGCCCTGAGTCTAAATAGCTTTCAAAACATCAACATGAGATAATAGCACGCAATCGATTGTTGGATCATACATTTCAGTGTAACTAAAAAGTAGCTGGCTGGCTCGTTAGCTAACGTTATGTGTATAATCTGTGTAGTAATATTATTCGTATATCAGAGCCATTTGCATTGCTAGTTATAGCTTGAACCTAGTTGGTTAGATTTAGCTACCTGCAGATTCATGCATTATGAGTTGGGATTTTGGTTAATTGTTTAGCTAGATAGCCACTATGCAAGTAACCATTTCACTGTACCTTTTACACCTTCTGTATCCTGTGCATGTGACAAATAAACGTAGATTTTATTGGATATAATATGTGTTTACCAGAGACGGTAATGTGAAGAACAACATGAACTGCAGCAAAGTTAGATTAGGTTATAACGTTAAGCCAACGAGACAGTGTCCATGTTCTAAAATTGCTTTAATTTCGTCACACTCATAACGGTCGCCAGTTGGACGGTGTTTCCTCCGACACATTGGTGCGGCTGGCTTCCCGGGTTAAGCGAACAGTGTATCAAGTAGCAGTGCAGCTTGGCAGAGTCGTGCTTTGGTTACAGCGACGGGACAAGACTGTAACTACCAATTGGATATCACGAAATTGGGGAGAAAATGGGGTAAAAAGCCATTTTAAAAAAGTAGACAAAGAGCTCTCCAGTAGGTGTACCAAAAATTCAAGGGCCATTTTCTCAAAAGTGGGGTTACAAGTTAATCAACTTTCAAAGCAAAATTACTTACCTAATGTTCCTCAACTGTAGGGTATGATATACCATTTTCTAGCTCTGAGTCTCTAGTTTTATCCAAAATACCATTTCAAATTTTACTACATAAAACTGTGTAGCAAGCCGGTCGGTCACTTATAGCCAACTTTCCAGCTGGCCCATCTAGCAGAAATCACTAAATTCTACCTCCAGGGCAAGATTCATGACAATAAACTTCAACCTTCAAATTAACACATAGATTTTTCTGGTGGTTATCAGCCAAACCACTTGATTGCCATGCCAACATTGAGAATCAATGCCACGTGACGAGTTTCATTGAGGCGGATATCTACGTCCCTCACTTCAAGGGAAATACAGATAGAGAGAAGCGATAGATTGATAGGGGAGGGAGGAGGAGGGTTATGATAGTCAGAAATTAATGTGTGTGTAACGTCTGCTTCCAACTCACACCCTCAAACACCTAGATCCCCTGAACGCAGCTCACTTTCCAGCTCACACTCAAACACCTAGATCCCCTGAACGCAGCTCACTTTCCAGCTCACACTCAAACACCTAGATCCCCTGAACGCAGCTCACTTTCCAGCTCACACTCAAACACCTAGATCCCCTGTACGCAGCTCACTTTTCAGATCCCAATCACCTGAATTCTAATCACCTGTTCACACACCTGTATGTCATTATCACACACTATTTAGTTCAGTTCTTTGCACCCCATCACTGTGAGTTATTGTTTGTTTTGTGACACACGTCTTTCGGAGCTCTGTTTTTTCCCCGTAATTTACTCCTCCCGTTTATGATAGTGAGGCAGGCAAAAACTAACGACGCCTTTTGTCTATTCCCTGCCTGTACTTTAGCCTATCGGATTTCCTGTTATCTACCTATTGCCCGATCTCCCGGACGACGTTACTAGCCTGTTCCCTGCCTGTACTGGACCCCTGTGTATGACCTTCAGCCTGCCCCTGGATCCAGCTACATGTCTCCTCCTGTGGTCCTTTGCGACAAACACCTGCTGCGCCTTGCGCTTGAAACCACCTCTCTGTCTCCCCATCGTGTTCATTACAGTGTGAGCAGTTAGGCCTGTAGTTGTCATGCCCACACAACCATGGATCATAACTGGGTAGGTTACATGCAACCCAAAGGGTCAAAGAAAATTACCATTTGGGAGGCTCTCTTCACAATTGCCTGATCACAACATTCTTTGAAACAACAAAAATGCACAGTAACATGGCCACTTGTGTTTTTTTGTGAGCTTTGAGCTTCTCCCCAATCATATCCAATAGAGTGAGACTTCTCTCTAATCATATCCAATGGAGTGAGACTGCTCCCCAATCATATCCAATAGAGTGAGACATCTCTCTAATCATATCCAATGGAGTGAGACTTCTCCCCAATCATATCCAATAGAGTGAGACTTCTCTCTAATCATATCCAATAGAGTGAGACTTCTCCCCAATCATATCCAATAGAGTGAGACTTCTCTCTAATCATATCCAATAGAGTGAGACTTCTCTCTAATCATATCCAATGGAGTGAGACGTCTCTCTAATCATATCCAATAGAGTGAGACTTCTCCCCAATCATATCCAATGGAGTGAGACTTCTCCCCAATCATATCCAATAGAGTGAGACTTCTCCCCAATCATATCCAATAGAGTGAGACTTCTCCCCAATCATATCCAATGGAGTGAGACTTCTCCCCAATCATATCCAATAGAGTGAGACTTCTCTCTAATCATATCCAATAGAGTGAGACTTCTCCCCAATCATATCCAATGGAGTGAGACTTCTCCCCAATCATATCCAATAGAGTGAGACTTCTCTCTAATCATATCCAATGGAGTGAGACTTCTCCCCAATCATATCCAATGGAGTGAGACTTCTCCCCAATCATATCCAATGGAGTGAGACTTCTCCCCAATCATATCCAATAGAGTGAGACTTCTCCCCAATCATATCCAATGGAGTGAGACTTCTCCCCAATCATATCCAATGGAGTGAGACTTCTCCCAAATCATATCCAATAGAGTGAGACTTCTCCCAAATCATATCCAATAGAGTGAGACTTCTCTCTAATCATATCCAATAGAGTGAGACTTCTCCCAAATCATATCCAATAGAGTGAGACTTCTCTCTAATCATATCCAATAGAGTGAGACTTCTCCCAAATCATATCCAATAGAGTGAGACTTCTCTCTAATCATATCCAATGGAGTGAGACTTCTCCCCAATCATATCCAATAGAGTGAGACTTCTCCCCAATCATATCCAATAGAGTGAGACTTCTCCCCAATCATATCCAATGGAGTGAGACTTCTCCCCAATCATATCCAATAGAGTGAGACTTCTCCCAAATCATATCCAATAGAGTGAGACTTCTCCCCAATCATATCCAATAGAGTGAGACTTCTCCCCAATCATATCCAATAGAGTGAGACTTCTCCCCAATCATATCCAATGGAGTGAGACTTCTCCCCAATCATATCCAATGGAGTGAGACTTCTCCCCAATCATATCCAATGGAGTGAGACCTTGAGTCAAGCAGACATAAGGGCTTCAGGTTAAGGCTCATCTATTAAAAAAACGTGCAGTCTGGGAGTGACCTCACACAAAACTATGACTCGTTAAAACACTGATGTCTGAATCAGCTAATTGGACAACCATTCATAGAGGAGCGGAGTCAAGTGACAAGTCTGTAAGCCACAGAGAAAACAGCGGGCACGGTGAATAAGAGTTCAGTTACAGCAACAACTACATGAAAGACACAAATGCTCACTGGTATCCATGCCGGCATTTTAGCCAATGTATGGGACAAACAGTGTGCCCCAATTGAATGACTAAACATGATGATATAGAAACAACATAATCACATAATAGTAAGTTTGGACTTTATCATTTAAAGCATACTATACATATTTCTAATAGGTTGGACAATAATGCTGCTTTTCGACTAACACCAGTGTTACACTAGTGTATACACCTTTGTACTAGGGAAATTCTTTTCATAGCTAATCGTGACAGTGTGGACCTGTGAAAAGCAGAATCAACCTCTGCATAATCAAAACAGTTGCCTTCTGAAGTGTTAAAGTTCACAATTAGCTGAAAAGTACCAGTGGCCTGGCTTGGGCCCCGAGTGAGAGCAGGTCCACCAGAGCCATGGCATAGTGACTCGGGTGAGGCCCGTGTAGATGGAAACAGAAACGTCTGAGCCTTTTAGGGAACACTGGGGGTAAATCCTGTAATGGAAATGTGTCAAACAACTTATTTAGCCCTCAGTGAAGTGAATGTAAACATCACAGTATCTTGTTGGGTCGCCTGGAGTTATGTCTGACTCTGATAACCAAGTAGTAAACTGAGCAGCGCAACATAACGTAGCATAGGGATAGGACTATAGCTAGGTTACTTTCCTGGTTTAGTTTATGAACAGGTCCATAGCCACGGGTCAGTAGTTTTGGGGGTGGGCAGTTCAGCTTAGCCTATTGTATGGCAAAGTGGGGTGTGTCAAAATACACCCACCAGTTGAAGCTCATTTACTGTACTTCTACACAATTTTAAAACACTAAAATCCTATTTGGAGAACAGCAAAAACAAACAAAATGTCCCCCGGTCATTATCACCACAATATTAGGTTTATATTAGGTTTAAAGGTCTGTGGAATGTCGTCTACAATGTACGACTCAACCTCATCATCCATAGGCTACATTTACTAATTTAGCCTACGTATGGAACAGTGCATACATACCGCGTGCAACATGACATAGATGCATAACACACACTATCAAGGCCCACTTCAAATACCCACATCAATGTGAAGGTAACCAGAGCATAAAACAGCTGACTGGGAATGCATTGAAATCCACATGCATTGAAATAAAAGGCATACATCGAAGGAATTACTTCGGCTTTCAATTGACAAGGACGCATACAGAGAAAGAATGTCGACCAAGGAATCTGCACATTAAGGAGGCACAGACAGCGCCTCGGTACAGGCAGGCGTAGTGGAGCTCCGTGGAGTGTTGCTGTATGAACAGTGTCTCTGTCTAGTGGGCAGCTAGAGTTAGGCTATTCACTTTGTGGGCAATTAGACATTTTCTGGGCACAGTTGAGTAGCCTACAATGCTTATATGAAAATCATAACTGGCACGTAGATCTTTAGAAATTGTAGGATCAATTGTAACTTGCCACTCCTATGAAAAAGGATGCAGACCCCCTGCTATAGGCTATATGAAGTCACCCTTGTGGTATGGTGCATACAGTGTACTATGACAGTGTCATTGTTTTGTGCGCTACCCACCAAAATGGTTCCTTATGTGTGCACCCAGCTCATTATTGTATATGCCCGTCTGCATTATTCACCAGGTAAGGGTAACATTCTGGGAATATTGAAGCATTGCATCAATGACTGAGGCTGCACTGAGAATATTGAAACATTTTGTAGCAACCTAGAAGCCAAAGTGGAGGCGGCCATTGGAAATGTTTCACCCGGCCAGCTTGTCTCTGTCTGATATTTGTGTTGCCTACACAGCATCTGGGTGCTCATTATATACAACAAAAAAACAGCCCCACATCCACACTATATCTAAATAACTTTGTCATATTTTATGATTTGCCAGCAAGATTGATCTGTTAGAATATCAAATGTTTTAATTCAGGAAGATGGACAAGCAAGACTGATATAGTGAGAGGTAGAAATGCATTATAACAGAAACATGTAGGCTACAGATAGGGTGCAGGTAGGCTACAGGTAGGGATGCAGGTTGGGATGCAGGCAGAGGATGATGATGTTGGCCTACAGCAAGAAGTTAAAAAGTTAGCCCAACTAGGTAATCATTAAGGTTATCTCAATTATCATTCTGTCAATGTATGACAATGCAAATGTGTTATAGCCTACAATTGTTATTGTCTTTGATGCCAAACACATGAGATATATTCTGGGGAAATGCTCTAAAAAGCAAATTGTTCAGTTGTTACTTTCCATACCAATAGGCCTACATTAAACCAACATTGCACTAGCCTACTGGGAGAATAAATACAAATAACAATTAGGCCTACAGCTACCACAGCCTGTATTGTAATAGAAATAAAACAGATTTTGGTTTCGAATGGTCACCAAAAAGGAGGGCTCCCCACCTCCCAATTCCCAATTACATCATCCCCTGGCTATAAGATTACAACAAGGCTTACAAGGCCATGTTCAAATGCCGAAACCAAATTCAAAGCAATCGGTGCAATGCCTAAACAGCTGACAGGCAAAGCAAATGTCACTCTCCCTGCCTTCTGCTTTCTAAAAGTGACAGAAAAGGTGCTCCACTTTTACATTACTTTCATGAAAAAATTACCCCCCCCCAAAAAAAAATTAAATAAATGATATATATATATAAAGTACCAGTCAAAAGTTTGGACACACCTACTCATTCAAAGGTTTTTCTTTACATTCACTGTTTTCTAAATTGCAGAAAAATAGTGAAGAACTCCAAACTATGAAATAACATATGGAATCATGTAGTAACCAAAAAAGTGTAAAATGGGGGGTGGGGGGGTGGGGTGCTTTGCTGGTGACACTGGCAGTGATTTATTTAGAATTCAAGGCACACAAGCATGGCTACCACAGCATTCTGCAGCGATACACCATCACATCTAGATTGGGCTTAGTGGGATTATCATTTGTTTTTCAACAGGACAATGACCCAACACACCTCCAGGCTTTGTAAGGGCTATTTGACCAATAAGGAGAGTGATGGAGTGCCGCATCAGATGACTTGGCCTCCACAATCACCCAATCTCAACCCAATTGAAATGGTTTGGGATGAGTTGGACCGTAGAGTGAAGGAAAAGCAGCCAACAAGTGCTCAGCATATGTGGGAACTCCTTCAAGACTGTTGGAAAAACATTCCAGGTGAAGCTGGTTGAGAGAATGCCAAGAGTGTGCAAAGCTGTTGTCAAGGCAAAGGGTGAATTTGAAGAATCTCAAATATGAAATGTATTTTGATTTGTTTAACACATTTTTGGTTACTACATGATTCCATATGGTTACTACATGATTCCATACGTGTTATTTCATAGTATTGATGTCTTCACTATTATTCTACAATGTAGAAAATAGTAAAATAAAGAAAAACCCTGCAATGAGTAGGTGTATCCAAACTTTTGACTGGTACTGTATATATATTATTTTCAGGGGGTGCTGCAGAACCATCCGCACCCCTACTTCCCATGGCTATGAATAGGCTAGGCAGTTTAGATAGGCTACATGCAGCAATAGTGTTTATTTGCATTTCACAATAAGATTTTATTAATGGCCAATTCATAGGTTAACGACAAAGCCTCATAAATGGAACCAGACTGGGTTTTATTACCCCCAAAGACCAACTGATAACAGATAGCGTATAAGCAGTGATTTGTAAAACTATGCTCGTTGACATTTCCATCCAGAAAGGGTTCCTCTATTTTTGACCATCAACCTGCCACGTACATCGAAATTATAGTTTTGGAGATGTTAAAATACTGACATTAAACTAAAACTCTAAAAAGAATGTGTATCTGTTCAAAGCAAACTCTGAACGTTGAAACATTGTCAACATCGACAAACTTGACGTGCAAGTACGGTTCCCAGACCAAGAAAAACAATAAAAAATAATATTGACTACAGTTCCAAAAATACCTCTGGCCGAAACTGAATTGACATTGCTCTTAAGTTATAATATGATAGACTACAACGTGTCAAATTCAGGACAAGAATAGGCTACATTTACAATTGCGCCGAGTACTCTAACCTTACAATGCAACAATCAAGAAAGAGTGGTCAAAGACTCGAAGTTGTTCGCTTTCCCAGCTACCCCCTCAAGCAAATCGACATTGTTCGCTTTTAAAACTTACCCTTTCCCCCGAGAGAAAGGCTGTTATGCCGAGGGTCAAAATTATCCAAATGTTCCTCATTATTCCTTCAATAAAATGTGTAGATACGGCAAAACATACAAAATCTTTCTCCTTCTCTCCCTTTCCTCTTCTGTTTGTGACTAGCCCCCTCTCCCCTTGCACCCTCGCGTTTCTCGACTCTAGAATGGAATCCCACCGGATACGTGTTGCGTTTTGTTAGTCCTCCACGTACTTTTTCGTACCCCAAAAAATGTAGTTCGAGTCAAATTGCTGCGTAGGACACTTGACTTGGATGTTTCACAGTTGAATCCGGACTTAATAATACCCTGTATTCACTTGAGTACAGTAGAAACGCAAGTTAGATGTTCCGCTATAACGCGCTAGGATTCGGCCATGTCACACGTAACACAAACTCAACCGCATTGCTGTATGCAGAGAGAGTCGGGAAGAAAATACAGGTCATATGAGAGAGAGCTCGTGCAATGATTGACAGTAACTCCGACCATATGGGAGCATTGTTCAAGCCAAGAGCTTTGCCTATCTGCACATCATACAGTATCAACGGACTGCCATCAAATGAATTGCCATCAAATCAAGTGTCCTGTTGCTTGCATCTACAATTATTTTAAGTAATAAACTTTATTGACATGGTATACCTTTTAATAGCCTACATAAATGTTCCAGAAAAGTCCAGTTACCATTAGTCAACGATAACATTTGTCATCTTAATTTGTGGGTTACAAATATCTGCATCTTCTGTCCAATGGAGAGGCATAAACAACCATTAAATCACTGCAGACATATCATCAGATATTATTTCCCTGTAACAAATAATTACTTTACTGAAATGACTGTGACAGCTTGAAATTGTAATTGTGCTACCAACTGTTTTTCCTGAGGGCCTCTATAGTCCAATAGAGCAGGTCTTCTAAAACTCGTTCCTGGGGCCCCACCTGGGTGCACACATTTTGTTTTTTTGCCCTAGCACTACACAGCTGATTCAAATTATCAAAGCTTGATGATGAGTTTGTTATTTGAATCAGCTGTGTAGTGCTAGGCCATGGACCGAGTTTGGGAAACCCTGCAGCAGAGGATCATTTCAAGGAATTTTCCAGTCAGTCCATCTCTATGGTTCATTTCAATGCAAAGTCTCCCCCTACTGGTATAATTCACTCCTAAACGGTAGAGTGATATTATATGGGGTCCAGTGTTAGTAGGCCTACTTTATAAATCATAGAATCATATCACGCATAGAATGTCAGTAAATGACAGTTTGAATCTTGAATGAGCACTATGTTTAAATTGTGTGACATTCTCATACTGTGAATGGCAAACGTTGTTGCGTTGTTGCCAAGTAACCATGCATTCAGACTTTGTATCAGGTTATATGCTTGTATATTTGCCATCCTCGCTCAAATCGAATGACATTTTATTTCTCACCAGCGCCAAATACAATGGGTGTAGACTACCGTGAAATGGTTGCTTACGATCCCTTCGCCACAATGCAGTTTTAAAAAATGTATAAAAACAGCAACACAAAAGGAATAAAATACACAACAATTAAGGTTTATACAGGGAGTACAAGTACCAGATCAATGTGCAGGGGTAAGAGGTATTTGAGATAGATACAGTGCCTTCTGGAATAATTCACACCCCTTGACTTTTTCCACATTTTGTTGTGTTACAGTCTGAATTTATAATGGACTCACTATGTGTGCAATAGTGTTTAACATTATTTTTTTTTATAACTTCTTCATCTCTGTTCCCCACACATACAATTATCTGTAAGGTCCCTCAGTCGAGCAGTGAATTTCAAACACAGATTCAACCACAAAGACACAAAGGTTTTCCAATGCCTCGCAAAGTAGGGCACCTATTGGTAGATGGGTACAAATAAAAAAGCAGACATTGAATATCCCTTTGAGCATGGTGAAGTTATTAATTACACTTTGGATGGTGTATCAATACACCCAGTGATTGTCTAGTAATGATCAACAACCAATTTATCAGAGCTTGAGGAATTGTCAAAAGAATAATAGGCAAATATTGTACAATCCAGGTGTGCAAAGCTCTTAGAGACTTACCCAGAAACACTCACAGTTGTAATCGCTGCCAAAGGTGATTCTAACATGTATTCAGTCAACGGGTTGAATACTTATCGAATCAAGATAGGTGTTTTATTTCTCATATTGGTCTTCCACTTTGACATTCAAGTACTTTGTATTAGATCTTTAACAAAAAAATGACATTTAATTCCATTTTAATCCCACTTTGTAACACAACAAAAGGTGGAAAAAGTCAAACGGCGTGAATACTTTCAGAAAGCACTGTATAAAGTCTTGTTAGTGTGCATAGAGTCAGTGCAAGACAGGATCAATGCAGATAGTCTGTGTAACTAATTCATTGGCTATTTAGCAGTCTTATGGCTTGGGGGTAGACGCTATCTCGGAGTCTGTTGGTCCGAGAGCCGATGCTCCGGTACCATTTGCCCGGACCGTAGCAGAGTGAACAGTCTATGGCTTGGGTGGCTGAAATCTTTGGCAATTTTTCAGGCCTTCCTCGCCGCCTGATATAGAAGTCCTGGATGGCAGGGAGCTCGGCCTTGGTGATTTACTGGGCTGTCCGAACCACCCTCTGTAGTGCTTTGCGGTCGAGAATGATGCATTTGCCATACCTAGTGGTGATGCAGCCAGTCAAGATCTCTTTGCAGCCTCCTGAGTTGAAGCGGCACTGTCATGCCCTGTTCACGTATGTGTGTCTGTCTGTGGACCATGTTAAGTCCTTACTGATGTGGACATTTCTGACCTCCTCCCTGTAGGCTGTCTAATCGCCATTGGTGGTCAGGCCTACCACCGTCATGTTCTCAGCAAACTTGATGATGGTGTTGGAGTCGTGCGTGGCCACACAGTCGTGGGTAAACAGGGAGGTGACTAAGCACACATCCCGAGGGGCCCCCATGTAGAGGGGTCAGTGTGGTGGAGGTGTTGTTGCTTACCCTCACCACCTGGGGCCGGCCCGTCAGGAAGTCCAGGATCCAATTGCAGAGGGAGGTGTTCAGTCCCAGGGTCCCGAGCTTGGTGATGAGCTTGGAGAAAAATAAATATTGTCACATACACCGGAACGCTGAGCTGTAGTCTATGAACAGCCTTCTCACATACAGATAAAGTCAGAAGTTTACATACACTTAGGTTGGAGTCATTAAAACTAGTTTTCAACCACTCAACCACAAATTTCTTGTTAACAAACTATAGTTTTGGCAAGTCGGTTAGGACATCTACTTTGTGCATGACACAAGTTATTTTTCCAAAAATTGTTTACAGACAGATTATTTCACTTATAATTCACTGTATCACAATTCCAGTGGGTCAGAAGTTTACATACACTAAGTTGACTGTGCCTTTAAACAGCTTGGAAAATTCCAGAAAATTATGTCATGGCTTTAGAAGCTTCTGATAGGCTAATTGACATAATTTGAGTCAATTGGAGGTGTACCTGTGAATGTATTTCAAGGTCTACCTTCAGACTCAGTGCCTCTTTGCTTGACATCATGGGAAAATCAAAAGAAATTAGCCAAGACTGCAGAAAAATAATTGTAGACCTCCACAAGTCTGGTTCATCCTTGGGAGCAATTTCCAAACACCTGAAGGTACCATGTTCATCTGTACAAACAATAGTATGCAAGTATAAACACCATGGGACCACGCAGCCGTCATACCGCTCAGAAAGGAGACACGTTCTGTCTCCTAGAGATGTACGTACTTTGGTGCGAAAAGTGCAAATCAATCCCAGAACAACAGCAAAGGACCCTGTGAAGATGCTGGAGGAAACAGGCACAAAAGTATCTATATCCACAGTAAAATTTGTCCTATATTGACGTAACCTGAAAGGCCGCTCAGCAAGGAAGAATTCACTGCTCCAAAGCCGCCATAAAAAGCCAGACTACGGTTTGCAACTGCACATGGGGACAAAGATCGTACTTTTTGGAGAAATGTCCTCTGGTCTGATGAAACAAAAATAGAACTGTTTGGCCATAATGACCATCGTTATGTTTGGAGGAAAAACGGGGATGCTTGCAAGCCAAAGAACACCATCCCAACTGTGAAGCACGGGGTGGCAGCATCATGTTGTGGGGTGCTTTGCTGCAGGAGGGACTGGTGCACTTCACAAAATAGATGGCATCATGATGAAAGAAAATGATGTGGATATATTGAAGCAACATCTCAAGACATCAGTCAGGAAGTTAAAGCTTGGTCGCAAATGTGTTTTCCAAATGGACAATGACCCCAAGCATACTTCCAACATTGTGGCAAAATGGCTTAAAGACAACAAAGTCAAGGTATTGGAGTAGACATCACAAAGCCCTGACCTCAATCCTATAGAACATTTGTGGGCAGAACTGAAAAAGAAAGCATGTGCGAGCAAGGAGGCCTACAAACCTGATTCAGTTACACCAGCTCTGTCAGGAGGAATTGGCCAAAATTCACCCAACTTATTGTGGGAAGCTTGTGGAAAGTTACTTAAACATTTTAAAGGCAATGCTACCAAATACTAATTGAGTGTATGTAAACTTCTGCCCCACTGGGAATGTGATGAAAGAAATAAAAGCTGAAATAAATCATTCTCTCTACTTTTATTCTGACATTTCACATTCTTAAAATAAAGTGGTGATCCTACCTGACCTAAGAAAGGGAATTTTTACTCGGATTATATGTCAGGAATTGTGAAAAACTGAGTTTAAATGTATTTGGCTAAGATGTATGTAAACTTCCGACTTCAACTGTACATAGTTATTTCCCCTCTTGTCCAGGTGGGAGAGGGCAGTGTGAAGATGAATTGAGATTGCGTCATCTGTGAATCCGTTGGGGCGGGATGCAAATTGGAGTGGGTCCAGGGTGTCTGGGATGATGGTGTTGATGTGTGTCATGACCAGCCTTTCAAAGCACTTTAATAAATACAGATGTGAGTGCTACGGGGCGATAGTCATTTAGGAAGGTTACCTTGGAGCTCCTGGGAACAGCGACCATGGTGGTCAGCTTGAAACATGTTGGGATTACCGACTGCGACAACAGATGCCTTGTCACCTTGCTTCCAGAATTTTCTCTCACCTCAGTCTCACTATCAGCTGAGAAAGGACTCTGGCAAACTTCTGGGGAGTTTTACATAACACTCTTTAAATTAGGAGTGCAATAGACCTATACCCTTTAACAGCCAGCACTGTATAACCTTTAACTTTATGAAACACATTTTGCCTAGCCTCTTTCCTATAATCACAAGCAGGGTGCTCTGCTATTGGTTGTCTGCCTCAAACAGAAATCCCTTAACATCGCCTGTCATTGTTGAATATGGATTGTAATTACAGGCATGGCTAGTTCTTTACAAGAGGTGACATGCTTCAACTGCAAACTATTTCAGAGGGCATAGACTTTAGGACCGCAATGTTCTAAAGAGCAGGGCAGGGGCCCTAATGTATGGAGAATAGAGGAGAATCGAGGCTTTGTGGGAATTTATTGAACTATGAGTCAGAAACATTGAGTGAAAATAGTTCAAGTTGGGGGTGTTGTTCTTGAATGTGGTTTTGCTTTTTTTATAGCAAAACTAAGATGATGTATTGGCTCAGGACAAAGATTTTCTAAGATGAAATGTTAACTATAGCAGCAGTAACAACTCTGAGTTAGTATATTGAACTCATAATGTTTACCAGAATTTACCAACTTAGGTTTCTCTTTTTTTTGATAGCTTTGCATACAGCCATGCAACTTTTTGGCCTACAAATTGAATCGCTACTCTCTATACTTATTACCTATACCGTGTGTCATTTTTTCTTTACTACTATCTCAATAAAACTCGGAATCTTTGATAACCACTATGTCATTACTTAGCTATACGTGGTACCTGCAGAAGGGCTTGAAACAATGACTGAAATGTAAAAAATAAAGGTCCCCGTTCCCACAGTATCTGTGTAACTTAATATAAAGTGTGACCCTCTGTCACTCTGCCAACTGTGCCAATATCCTTTCCCATGCTTACTTCTTATAAGGGGATCTTCTGACTTCGGAGTCTGGAGCGCGGCGTAATCCTGCCATCCTGCCTTTCTGGTCAGATCCAGCCCTTATAAAGGAGGAGCCATGGAGGAATCACGCTCCAGCCTCTCTCCAGCGTCCCCCTCCATCCCTGTCCTCTGTGCCCCATCCCCCAGTCTCCTGAGCAGGCTTAGCTCTCGCTCTGGCATCCCAGATTACCCAGCCAATTAGGGTGAAGGCAAAGCCCCTTCTGCCACCGCGGCTGGTGCTGCTGCAGCATGCTTAGTAGCTATGGCCCTCTGCTATGGGAGGTTAGGATGCAGGCAGCATTGACTGGAAGGCTTGCAAGTCACCCTGGGGGGAAGAGTCATGGAAGCGGTCTTACGTCAAAGAGGATGTACTGTCTATGTCAATGTGACAGATGACAAAGGATTTGCATACTGTAGCATGAGATTTACTTAGTAGTTGCAGATGTCGTGAATGATAGTGATGCATTGAATACATACAATGGTATTTTGTGATCCTTATATATTTTCCCAAGCATTGAGTTGAAGCTGAACTGTGTACAATGATGATGGATGGATTGTACCGTCGGTATGAGGAAATCCCATTTCATTATATCTCAGACAACAGCTCCACCTGGTGACAAATAATAATAGTTCAGAACATCCAAACACATTTTTAGACAGTCTACTGGGGGAAACTGAAAACACAGGATATCAAAATGATGTTTCAAATGATAGCCCAGAGATGTCAGACAGACAGACACACACACGGAGTGCGGGTAAAATCACTGGGGAAGCCAATTCAGGAAAAAAGCCATATTACAACCTATGTGTTGTGATAATTGCGTTTTTTGCTCTATAAATCATTTTAGTTCACACCCCACCGTGATATACATTGTGAACAAAACATTAGGAACACCTTCTATTTCCATGACAGACTGACCAGGTGAATCCAGGTGAAAGCTATGATCCCTTGTTGATGTCACCTGTTAAATCCACTTCAATCAGTGTAGATGAAGCGGAGGAGACAGGTTAAAGAAAGATTTTTAAGCCTTGAGATCATAGAGACATGGATTGTGTATGTGTGCCATTCAATTGTAGTGAACATGGGCCAGCATCCCTGTGGAATGCTTTCGGCAGCTTGTAGAGTCCATGCATTGAGGCTGTGAATTGAGACTGTGAATGAGGGGTGAATGTTATGTACACTAAGTGTATAAGGCCGAGACGACAAGAAGACAATAGTCACACAGTGGGCAGAATCAGTGGTGGAAAAAAGTACCCAATTGTCATACTTGAGTAAAAGCAGATACCTTAATAGAAAACGACTCAAGTAAAAGTGAAAGTCACCCAGTCAAATCTATTTGAGTAAAACTCTAAAAGTATTTGGTTTTAAATATACTTAAGTATCTAAAGTAAATGTAATTGCAAAAAAAAAAAAAGTATAAATAATGTCTAATTCCTTATATTAGGCAAACCATTCGGTACAACAATTTTCTTGTTCGTTTTATCGCTAGCCAGGGGCACACTCCAACACTCCAACACTCAGACATAATGTACAAACTAAGCAAACTAAGTCTGCCAGATCAGAGACAGTAGGGATGAGCAGGGTTGCTCTCTTGATAAGTGTGTGAATTTTACAATATTTTCTGTCCTGCTAAGCATTCAAAATGTAATGAGTGCTTTTGGGTATCAGGGAAAATGCATGGAGTAAAAAGTACATAATTTTCTTTAGGAATGTAGTGAAGTAAAAGTTGTCAAACATATAGTACAGTACAGATACACCAATAAACTACTAAATAGTACTTTAAAGTATTTTTACTAAAGTACTTTACACAACTGGGCAGAATAAATTCAACCACACGTTTGTTTCATCACAAAACCAGAGAGCCATATCTGTCCGGTGAAGTCCACAAAGCATATTGCATGTAACAAACAGGTAGATGACCTACAGCAGGGATGGGCAACTGGCGGCCCATGGATCAATAAAAATAAATAATTAAGAACTCAATTGAGGTCTCAACTTACTGTTGAGAGTTAGAATAGTAGAATATACAGGGTGCCATTTTGAAAATGTAGTGGTGCATCAGAAGTTTTTCTCTTGTTATGTCAGTCACTGATAGTCACTCAATTAGCCCATGTCAGCTAACATTTTTTGTTAGTCTAATGTCCAGCTTTCTAAACTTGTAGTAATCATGGTCGAATTACCAACTGGGGGGCCCCCATTGATTTAATTAGTCACTCACAAAAAATATGAAATATTAAAAACTGCAAACATTACTCTCCAACCTATGGCAAAATGTGTAGAATTGCAGAAAATGTGATGTAAACCTGCTACATTTTCTCTACACCCCATGGGAAAATTTGAAGAACTGCATGGAATTTGTTATGAAATTGGTAAATCTTCTGTTTGGCCCATGGCAAAATGTGTATAATTGCAGCAAACTTGCTTTAAAAATGCAACATTTTTTCTACGCCCCATGGTCAAATTTGTACAACTGCAGGAAATGAACTTTAAAACTTGATGTTTTTCTTACAAAATGTCTGACTACTAAACAATTATTGATTTAGAACCACAGAGAGTTATCACAAGTGGCAAAAAAAAACAGGAGAGGCCTCTGCTAACGTAATTCCACCACCATTTCAACTTCAAAATCATCAAATCACCAATCATCTAATAGAGTAGCAACTTAAAGATACCAAAAACAATTTAGTCCAATCAAAATAAGCTGAATAACATGTGGCTGTCCATGGTCCTGATTGTGTGTGTGTGGTGTGTGTGTGCGCAAGTAGAAAAAACAATGATTTACCTTACTTGTAGAGGAACGCCAATGCAATCTTCCTCTCTGTCATACAGTAGGCTACACACTTTTAGTTTTTGTTGTCCTAGACTAGGCTACATGGCTAAAAGGCTTGCCAGCTAGCCTAACTTAATTTCAAGGGCAATGATGAGCCAGCTATTTAACGTTAGCCTACTACATCTAGCTACATATTGAACTTCCACCCCCTCAGACCAGGGGCACAATGTATGCATTTATGATTGGATCAGAATCACCGTTATAATCACTGGCTGGTACACAAAGTCCACAAATCCAAATCCTTATCGCCATCCAATTTTTCCTTATCTCCATCCAAGCTAATTTATAAAAGACAACGACACAACGAGATGCAAAAACGCACCTTTTTTTGGCAATGCTTTTGAAGCAATGTGATTGGTGTGAAGTCAAATCCAAACTAGCTTCCATTGACACTTTTTTTGGTGCACCAGGACCATTCACAATTGAGCTCGCTCAGTTTAGCTCAATGCTGATTGGTTATTTTTTTATTTAAACATTATCAAGGGAGGCTAAATGCTTGCTAGCTTCCCTTGCTATTAAATTCAATGCTACGGGCAGCAACAATGGCATACTCTTTTTGGCCAGACAGCATCAGATAGATGGGCTACATATACTGAGACAGAGGGGCGCCGTTTCGCTCGATCGGATGCTTTCTCTGGTGAGATACATTCAGCCACATGCAAATTGAAGGCCAATTATGAAACAAAGAGAGACTAATGATACATCATTTTATATGTTTTTGTTCTTATTTTATTGGTCAAATTTTGGGGGACGCGCACATACTCTCACTCTGTGTCTGAGGACACTCCCTCTGTGGTGGCCCGTGAGATGACTGTATTGGCGCGGCTGAGGCTGCCGCGTTGGTCCACTGCTGATGCGACAGGTCTCTGAGCCATGAAGGTGCTCTTACTGCTTTGAACATGGACGCCAGAGTCTTCATCATCGTCATCGTCATCATCTTCCTCCTCCTCCTCGTCTTCGTTGTTGGCTCCCTGGGGCATAAGGGTGGTGCAGCTGAACTGGCTCAGAGGCTTCCCCAGAATCCCAAAGCTAGAAAAACAGATTTCAAAGTTCAAACATACACTCTTAGAAAAAAAGGTGCTATCTAGAATCTAAAAGGAGAACCCTTTGAATTTTGAATTGTTGGTTCCAGGTAGAACCCTCTTGAGTTCCATGTAGAAGCCTTTACACACAGGGTTCTACATGGAACCCAAAAGAGTTATGGTGATGGAGAGTTATGGTGTCACCTATGGTGACAGCCATTTTTTCTAAGAGTGTAGCAGACATAAGTTCAGGGGTGTGGAAATACAGTGCTGTGAACGTTAACTTCATGTACAAGAGATATTCATACATTTTTGAGGGACAATTAAAGTTCAATAGAATGTTTGTAGTGTATATTATCAATCTCTTACACATATAGTTTGTTATTTTCATTCAACCTTCTGATATACTTTGTATCACTCAAAATGTCATGCTTTTGCCTCTAACCCTATGATACTCTTTTCCACCTTCTCCTCCCTCCTTAATCCTCCTCGGTTCTTGGCCCTCTTCTCTTCCCTCTAAACACCAAGTCACTCGGCTCTGTCATATCCTCACATGTTCTCTCCTATCATTGCTATGCAGATGACACAAAACTACTTTTCTCCTTCCCCCCTTCGACACTCAGGTGGCGACATGCATCTCTGCGTGCCTGGCAGATATCTCAGCTTTGATGTCGGCCCACCACCTCAAGCTCACCCTCGACCAGACGGAGCTGCTCTTCCTCCCGGGGAAGGCCTGCCTTCCCAAAAGACCTCTTCATCACGGTTGACAACTCCACAGTGTCGCCTTCCCAGAGTGCACAGAACCTTGGCGTGACCCGCGACAACACCCTGTTGTTCTCTGCAAACATCAAAGCAGTGATGCAGGTTCATGCTCTACAACATCCGTAGAGAACGACCCTACCTCACACAGGAATCGGTGCAGGTCCTAATCCAGACACTTGTCATCTCCCGTCTGGACTACTGCAACACGCTGTTGGCTGGGCTCCCCGCTTGTGCCATCAAATCACTGCAACTTATCCAGAAAGCTGCAGCCTGCCTGGTTTTCAACCTTCCCAAGTTTGCCCATGTCACCCCGCTCCTCCGCACACTCCACTGGCTTCCAGTCGAAACTCGCATCCACCTCAAGACCATGCTGCTTGCCTACGGAGCAGCAAGAGGAACTGCCCCCCCCACCACCTTCAGGCTATGCTCAAACCCTACACCCCAACCTGAGCACTCCGTTCTGCCACCTCTGGTCTCTTGGTTCTCCCACCCCTCCGGGAGGGCAGCTCCCGCTCAGCCCAGTCCAAGTCATTCTCTGTCCTGGCACCTTCCCCCTAAAGCTAGGACAGCAGAGTGTACTTACTATGCCTGTGATATGTGGTTGTCCCACCTCGCTATCTTAAGAATGCACTAACTGTAAGTTGCTCTGGATAAGAGTGTCTGCTAAATGACTAAAATGTAAATGTAAAATGTATATAGCAAACATATTCCTTCCCTAGCCTGGTCCCGGACCTTACTAACAGTTGGTGTGACAATGACCATAGGAGTTGGCAAGACAGCACATACAGATCTGGGACGGGGCTATTCCCTCCTTGTGCTGTGACTGTTAGCTACCTGACAGAGGCCAGCTGCTCTTTGAGCTCCTCCATCAGAGTCTCTGGGTTACACAGCTTGGCCTGGCTCGGCTTCCTGGGTCTGTAGCGGCGGAACAGATGAGGAGCCTCCTCCCGCGGATATGGCAGCAGGGACACCATGACCGGGGAGCGCTGGGTCACGATCTTACTCAAGGCCGGACGACGCTGGGACTTCCTGGGGTCAAAGGTTAAAGGTCAAAGGACAAGAAGCAGAAGACTGAGGACCAATTCCAAGCTGGCGCCTATTCCCTAGGGCCTAGGCACTAGATATTAATTGATTTAGATTTGGGCATTAGAGAGAAGAGTCATTAGGTGCAATCCTACAGTGGAAGGACAAAATCTCACAAGTCATACTCTAGAATTTCCTTAAGCCGGGAGAAAATTAATGAAAGTGAAATACCAGAGCATGTCATTCTAATAGCAAATATTATAAATATATATAGATATCAACAAAATAAACTCCCCACATATGATTAATTTGGTTCTACTTATGGAGTGCAGACTTCAAGACCAACTTGGCCTAGACCTGACAGCATAAGAGCAATAGACCTGAAACCGCTTACAGAACTGTCAGTCATCTGTCAGATGTTGGGAGCTGACATAAAACGGCCTGTCACTCTTATCTGACAAGTCATGAATCTGTCTCAGTCAATCCTATGGTCTGGGAGCTAGATAGACAGCATTCAAGCAGAGATGGCTTTGCAGCCTAAACCATTTTGTTCTTTACTGCAACATATCATGTCAGTCAGTCACTTAAGCTAGTAGAAACTATTGTCCGGAAAAACATTTTAAAAAATGACTCAAAATGGGAGCTGATAGATAGCAACGCATGCACCACCCCATCCTTCCCCCACTCCCCACACACCTTTGCTCTGGGGCATTGTGGCTCTGTGTGTGCACTTTGGGCTCAATCTGTCCCTCTTTGGTGGAGGTGTCCTGGGCCAGGGTGTCCTCTGTGGCATCTATCCTGGTCCTGAGGGCGGGGTTGAAGGTGTCAGAACGCAGCAGGCGCCCCACCTCCTCCTGTATGCCCCTCAGGTCCTTCCTACTGAACGTCACCCACGCCACGTAGCAGAAGAAGCTGTACAGACACTGGTGTAGATAGGACAGATTACAGAGATGAGATGCTACAGTTGCATTTGATGTCGGCCATTTGTTAATATCTAATGCTGATGGCTCCATCCTCTGGAGATAATAATAATAATAATGTTTAGGCCTGTTCATTAATTTAATCATTCATTTATTCATCCAGCCATTCAGGCAGTCAGCCAGCCAGCAAGCCAGTAATTAATTCAAGGTGCTAAAGTTGCGTCTGGGTCTGTGTCACATCATCATTCTTTTTTTTCCAAAATACATTTACAAACGTCAAAAAAGCTATTCTGGTACTAGATGCAGGCACACAGGGTGCTGAGTTACCCTAAAATAACCCTGTTACACTATACCACCACCTCTGGTTAAACAGTACTGCCTGTCAAAGCAGTAGCCTCTGTTGGGTGAACATCTCCTCTGGAATACACAGTCGCAAAAGTCAAATCACAGTCCTGTGGTGTTCGGTACTAACCTCATACAACCGCCTGTCTTTGTAGGTCAGTGACACACGGCTCCTGTAGAAACAAAGCACTTAAAGTGATAGTTTAACGCAGCAAGTGAAATGTTTTGTGCATGGAGGTTAGGCCGCTACTCACAATTTCTGGATGTATTAGATGTTGTGTATAATCTACGTATATTATTCTGAATATAGGCTTTAAGTGTCAATCGCATTGGATCTAAGGTATCTGTTTAATAACCAAATGTGTATCTATTCCCTTGACTTTTGTCACTTCCCCTCCTTGCCCCTGCAGAGCCAAAATGAAGGCGAGGTGACTGACCTGCCACAGGCCATGTGGTGCTGCTGGGACAGGCCCAGGCCCAGGACCAGGCTGGAGTAGCAGAAGGCCAGCTGCTTCTGGGCCAGCTCCACCTTAGCAAGGGTCTCCGCCATCACCTGCTTCTCTGTGATACTCTGCTCACTGACACAAATCAATACATTATAGAGAGGCAAAGTCATGAGAAACATCAATATATGCAAATTAAGAGTCTCAAGTCTATATAAAATGGTAATTAATGTAAACACACACATACATACACACAAACACACACGGCACAATGAGTATGGTACTGACGCCATGAGAGGCTTGGGCTTCTTCTCCAGAGACTTCCTCTCAAAGTAACAGGACAGGTAGAGCAGGAGGGCAGCCAGGAACTCATCCAGCTCTCTGCTCCTAAACACACACACACAGGGCAATGTCTAAGAGCAATCATAAAGCCTAAGCAATATACACTACCGTTCAAAAGTTTGGGGTCACTTAGAAATATCCTTGTTTTGGAAAGAAAAGCACATTTTTTTATCCATTAAAATAACATCAAATTGATCAGAAATACAGTGTAGACATTGTTAATGTTGTAAATTACTATTGAAGCTGGAAACGGCTGTTTTTTTATGGAATATCTACATAGGCGTTCAGAGGCCCATTATCAGCAACCATCACTCCTGTGTTCAAATGGCACGTTGTGTTAGCTAATCCAAGTTTATAATTTTAAAAGGCTAATTGATCATTAGAAAACCCTTTTTCAATTATGTTAGCACAGCTGAAAACTGTTGTCCTGATTAAAGAAGAAAGAAAACTGGCCTTCTTTAGACTAGTTGAGAATCTGGAACATCGGCATTTGACGGTTCGATTACAGGCTCAAAATGGCCAGAAACAAATGATTTTCTTCTGAAACTCCTCGGTCTATTCTTGTTCTGAGAAATTAAGGCTATTCAATGTGAGAAATTGCCAAGAAACTGAAGATCTCGTAAAATGCTGTGTAATACTCCCTTCACAGAACTGTCTGGGAGGCCCCGGTGCACAACTGAGCAAGAGAACAAGTACATTAGTGTCTAGTTTAAGAAACAGATGCCTCACAAGTCCTCAACTGCCAGCTTCATTAAATGGTACCCGCAATACAACAGTTTCAAAATGATTTTCTAATGATCAATTAGCCTTTTAAAATTATAAACTTGGATAAGCTAACACAACGTGCCATTGGAACACAGGAATGATGGTTGCTGATAATGGGACTCTGTACGCCTATGTAGATATTCCATTAAAAAATCTGCCGTTTCCAGCTACAATAGTAATTTACAACATTAACAATGTCTACACTGTATTTCTGATCAATTTGATGTTATTTTAATGGACAAAAAAATGTGCTTTTCTTTCAAAAACAAGGACATTTCTAAGTGACCCCAAACTTTTGAACGGTAGTGTACGTAAATGGATGTAGCATGGATTGAAAACATAGCCGTAAAGAAAGGTTAGTGTGTGTGTGAGAGGGATTGAGAGAGAGAGAGACAGACAGACGGACAGACAAGAGAGAGAAGGCAGATATACTGTGCAGTGGGTGCTTCCTTACTTCAACACAGACAGGAAGCAAAGTGGAATGGGGAGTGCATCATTCTCCTGCAGCAAACTGAGTGCCACCTCTGCAACACAGACAGACATACATACAGTGCCTTCAGAAAGTATTCATACCCCTTGACTTATTCCATAATGACAAAGTGAAAACATAATTTTAGAAATGGCTGCAAATTTATTGAAAATGAAATACAGAAATACCTATTTCACAGTATTCACACCCGAGTCAATACTTTGTAGAATCCCCTTTGGCCGCGATTACAGCTGTAGATATGGCCTTATGTTTTAGGTTGTTGTCTTGCTGAAAGGTGAATTCATCTCCCAGTGTCTGGTGGAAAGCAAACTGAACCAGGTTTTCGTCTAGGATTTTGCCGGTGCTTAGCACCATTCTTATCCTAAAAAACGTCCCAGTCCTTATTAACGATTACAAGTATACCCATAACATGATGCAGCCAACACTATGCTAGAAAGTATGGAGAGTAGTAGTCAGTAATGTGTTGTAATGGATTTGCCACAAACATACCACTTTGTATTCAGGACAAAAAGTGAATTGCTTTGTCACATTTTTTGCAGTATTACTTTAGTGCCTTGTTGCAAAAAGGGTGCATGTTTTGGAATATTTTTATTCTGTACAGGCTTCCTTCTTTACAAAAAAAAATTGAAAAACATATTTCCACTTTGATACTATTTGTGTAAACCAGTGACAAAAAAAATATTCTCAATTCAATCCATTTTAAATTCAGGTTGTAACACAAAAAAAATTGGAAAAAGTCAAGAGGTGTGAATACTTTCTGACGGCAAAATCCTAGAGGATAACCTGGTTCAGTCTGCTTTCCAGCAGATACTGGGAGACAAATTCACCTTTCAGCAGGACAATAACCAAAAACACAAGGCCAAATATACACTGGAGTTGCTTACCAAGACGACATTGAATGTTTCTGAGTGGCCTAGTTACAGTTACGAATTAAATCGACTTAAAAAAAGGTTGTCTAGCAATGATCAACAACCAACTTGACAGACCTTGAAGAATTAAAAAAATAATAATGTGCAAATAATGTACAATTCAGGTGTGCAAAGCTCTTAGAGACTTACCCAGAAAGACTCACAGATGTAATCGCTGCCAAAGGTGATGCTAACATATATTGAATCAGGGGTGTGAATATAAATGAGATATTTCTGTATTTAATCTTCAATAAATGTGCAAACATTTATAAAAACATGTTTTCACCTTGTCATTGTGGAGTATTGTGTGTAAATGGGTGGGAGGGAAAAAATGATTTAATCCATTTTGAATTCAGGCTGTAACACAAAAAAATGTGTAGTAAGTCAAGGACTATGAATACTTTCTGAAGGCACTGTACATACTGTACATACAAACAGACAGACAGACAGAGAAAAACCATATATTCAACTAATCTGCTGTAAAGGATGTGTTCTATAACATAGATCGGTATTGTGTATGACCGACCAACACCTACGTTTCACATCCTCGATGGTCACATAGTCCCTCTGACCCCGTTTTACTGAGGACTTGTAGGCATTGAGTTGAGCAGGACCCACAGTCTTCCTGCTGCTTTGTCCCCCCCTCTTGGCCGATGACTGTGTTTGCCTACAAATAATAGACAGAAAAGTATTTGTTGAAAGAGTTCAGAACACAGTAATGCCCTTAATTATGTGTCAATCAAGGATACATATCACTTGTAATATAATAAATGCTCTATCTATTAATATCATTGCTAGTTGAACAGCATGGATAGGAAAAGTGCTGTTGGTTTAGGCTAGAAATGAATAGCTAGCTACCTCTCCGGACGCTTGCTGGCAAGATCTTGAAAATTGACAGGTTTTGTCTTTTTTCTCTTTTCTTTTACCTCCACGGATGTATTAAAACTGAAAATAAAAGGACGAGAAAGTAGTTAAATACTTATCAACAGGTGCATACTCAATGATAAGTTAATTAGATAATAAAATACATCCATATACACCCGCAAATAATAGTGCGAAAACGTTTGCACAAAAATAGGTCCAGAAAGTATTTTAACATTTGCTACTGCTATAGCTGCCCATTAACGTTACCTGGTGAACTCAAGGGCTTGGGTTTCATCATTCCAGTTCCATCGCCCAGGTGGAGGTATGCTGATCTGTCATATGAAATAGCCATTGTCATTACTTTAAAATGAATCACTGACACGTTCACGATCGAGCGTCATTATTGCAGCAACAGGTGTACACTTGTTAAAATGTTGCACTCGAGCTCTCTCAGGCAGCTGCTACATCTGTATCTGTTTGTTGTTCTATTTGTAGCACATCGTACAATTGCTACATTGTGACATTCGCTAAAACTCAACGGCAACATTGGGCCACCCTTGTCACATTTAACAAACGTACCGTTTCCTTTTGTGGTTTCGGCATTTCTCCTTTCTAAAATTAAGCTTATTTTCGTCCCTGATACCCTCGCTATGTTTACTAAAAATGTAGGTCTAGTATCTAGGCAACAGCCAATCGGGTCTATGTGACAGCGCGTGAAAAGAGAGAAGCGCATAATCCAATGCAGTACCTTGGTGTGGCTAATCGGATGTTTGCAATGAGGTAGCCTATGCATTTCAAGACCGTTCAGAATCAGTATAACAATTACTATGGAGTATCTAATGTATCTAAAGTTTCTAAAAGTTCCTTGCCTTCACTGTAGAGAAATGTTTTCAATAAGACAAAATATCTATGATAGAAATATGATACAAACTAACAATAAAAAGCAAAGGCAATATGTCTGCAATTTTATATTAAAATGAAATTCAGTTCATTTTCCATATGAAAGAATTGACTTGGCATATTTCGACATTAGGTCATTTCCAAACTGTGAACAAAGCTAATAACAATACATCAAATACAATAACAGAACACCAAATATCCTGACAATCATTTTCAATGCACTATGTCTCTCAGATATCGCTCCCTGTAGTCTCAGAGAAGCCCGTTAAATCAGGTTTGAGGCCTTTGGTGTGAGGAGATGAACTCTCTCTATGAAGACATCCAAGCCCCATTCCTTATCCTTAACCTCTGGGAGAGCATTTGAAGACTGTATAAGCTTAGTACCACAACTCCTCCCTGGAATACATGAAAAGAAAATACCATAAAACTACCTTACCACAATTCTCTCGTACAATATCTTCTTATACTCCATTCAATTGGTTTCTATGTTAAATATCAAATTCAGTTCAATGACAGATATTTTTAAAAAGTCAGTAAGCGTAATAAAGGTATTATCAATGACAAATGTAATTGTATTAATAAAACTCACTGAAAAGTCTGTTAACTTCCTCATCAGGCACATAAAATGGAGAACCTATAGGGAGGTGTTAAAGAATGATAATGGGAGGTTAATGACATACATGCATACTGTACTGTTTGTTTGAATCAATATGTTACACTTGCATGAATCTAGAATGAATGGAAGACCAATAGAATTTCCTCTGTTATTTCAGGAAACATCGTACCTTTGAACAATACAGGATTGTATTAAAAAAAGTGTCCAAGTGGTATCGGCAGTCCTTGTCCATTAACGACATGATCAGTGCTGCATACCTGTAGCATACAGTGAACAACAGACAGAACTTATAATGTGTCAAAACAATCTGTGCTTTCTTGTTGAATCACAGAGGGAAGTCCAGCTCATGTGGTCATGCTTTTCTCTGTCCCGTGGGTTGATGGCCACCAAGGAGCCTCTGTCCAAAATCCCTCCAAACTCACCCTCAATGGCACTGTTAAAAACCAAACATTCATAGATTTAGAAAACTTGAATGTTACTCTTTAACAGGTAGCCTAGTGGTTAGAGTGTTGCACTAGTAACTGAAAGGTTGCAAGATCGAATCCCTGAGCTGACAGGGTAAAAATGTCATACTGCCCCTGAACAAGGCAGTTAACCCACTGTTCCTAGGCTGTCATTGAAAATAAGAATTTGGTCTTAATTGACTTGCCTAGTTAAATAAAGGTATACTTTTTTTTTTGGAAATGGGTTACTGTTCAAATAATCTTTAGCTGGAGAATTTGTATAGGTCACACTGGTACAAGGATATCTTTCCATCTGAGCTTATGAAGGCATAATCAATCTGAAGTGATTACGTAGAGGGACAATCAAAATAGATTGGTCCTCAGAATGTCAACTGAAGAGCATCGTTTTCCTCATACCTTGTAAACCTTGGCAGTAGGTATAGCTGGGACCACTTCTTCACTGTAGGTCAACTTCTGATCTCCATCTAAGCTATATCCAACAACTGAGTGCCCCCTGTCTGTAAGCATATGTATCAACAGGTAGGAGAAGAGAATTCAGTCATGTGCAAGTGCTTGCCAAATACAAAAATAGAACAAAAATATTATTATTTATTTATGTTTTCTTGTTGAATTTCACCCACCTACCATTTCATATCAAGAAAAAGAAAAAACAGGAAGAAAAAACAGACTCCCTTCTGTCCACACAGAACCTTGTCAATATAGCTCTCCAACATCCTATTAGAGATGCGTTCGTAAATTCACTCTTGCTATCTACTCCGATTTCGGAGCACTCTCGTGTGAGTGTGCCAGAGCGCAGAATAACTGATGAATTTATGAACGCACAACGCCAGTTGAATATGATCGGTGTCATTAAACGTCGGCAAAAAAAACACAATTAAATTATTGCCAGCAGCACAGTGACAGTCATCAATGCTCTAGAAAGCATGAAATCAGCCTAACCAGTTCTGCTATGGCGAGTAAAGTGGTCAGAGTGAGGTGTTCTCTCATTTGTGTCTAGAAGTAGCTAGCAAGCTAGCCAGCTTTACCAGTCAGCTTGGGTGCTTGACTGCCGTTGTGAGGTCAGAACGCTCGGATCAACCCCTACTTCTCGCCAGAGCGTCCAGTGTGCGCTCTGAACGCTCAGAGAGTGAAACGCTCTGAATTTACAAACAGGCAATATGACAATGCTCTTAATTTACGAACGCCTAGAGCGCACTCTGACCGCACTCTGGAATCGCAGAGTGAATTTACGAATAAACAGCAATGTTGTACCACTGAAAAACGAAGTGAACACCATCTCCGTAATTTCACACATTTTAAAATCACAGTCTGTAATCCCTTAAAGAACTACTTGAGATATTCAGTAGGAGACAATAATATATTTACTTGTGCACGGGGTACTGATCTGGGTACTGATCTCCCTCTCCTTACTCCCATTCTCCAAGAATCGTCACTATCAGCCTGAGCTTCCATTCTGTAACACCTTCCACCCAATCAGACATCAAGAGAATAACAAATGGATGGAATGCCTGACCCAATCACTCTACAGAATTGAACAGAAACGTTACTGCTGATAGGCTACACTACACAAACACATACTACAGGCAGCTACAAACAAAGAATGAGTCATCCAGATTCCATTAAGCCATACAATATTATTTATTCATTCATAGTGTCTCATCAAATATTGCATGTGTGAAGCTGGATGATAGTACTATTGACATAAGACAGGAGTAGCTGTATACATGATGAATACAAGGGTAGAGAAATATATTTAAATTCAAATGAATGTGCCTCTGCACCTGTATTGAAACATGATTTTGCCAGAAGGAAATCTTCTGAACCAGCAGGCTTAGCAACCCTGTTCATTATTCATGAACTACTGCAATATAAAATGTATACTCAATCTTTATTACAGTATATTGTACTACTGATCCATTCAGGTAAACATATTTAGAAACGGTTTTTACAATTACTTTTTCCCCTAATCAAAAACGAAATCCTGGATCAGTTATATTAATTGAGTCTGGAAATGTGTGACTTTTAAAGTTTACTAATGAGTAAAGGATATGAGTTTATTAATTTAAAAAAATGATTTATCTATTCCAGCATGAGGAAAATGTATCACCCTCTTCGAGGTACAGCGTGACACTAATCCTCCCCTATAGAACCATCCCAACCAAATGCAAAATGTGAAATCTAAATAAGAGTCATAATTGGTTGATGAAATGTTCCATAATTGGTCTTTGGAGTGATGAAATGCACTTTCCTTGAAGAAGTCCAGGCCCCAAGCCATCTCATCATCTGTCAGGACCTCCATGGACTGCAGCATCTCTATATCACAGGTCTTTCCTGGAATTAAAAACACATCTAAATGCCCAAACACATACAGGGCCTTCAGAAATTATTCACACCCGTTGACTGTTTCCTCATTTTGTTGTGTTACAGCCTGAATATAACATTTATTAAATAGATATTATTTTTGTCACTGACCTAAACACAATACCCCATAATGTCAAAGTGATATTAAGTTTTTATACATTTTCACAAATTAATTAAAAATGAAAAGCTGAAATGTCTTGAGTCAATAAGTATTCAACCCCTTTGTTATGACAAGCCTAAATAAGTTCAGGAGTAAACATTTGCTTAACAAGTCACTCAATGAGTTGCACGGACTCACTCTGAGTGCAATAATTGTGTTTAACCAGATTTTTTAATGACTGCCTCATCTCTGTACCACACGCATATAATTATCTGTAAGATCTCTCAGTTGAGCAGTGAATTTCAAACACATTCAACCACAAAGATCAGGGAGGTTTTTCAATGCCTGTCACGTTCCTGACCTGTTTTCCTTTGTTTTTGTATTTGTTTAGTATGGTCAGGGCGTGAGTTGGGGTGGGCATTCTATGTTATGTGTTTCTATGTTTAGGTTCATTGTCTATTAGCCTGATATGGTTCTCAATCAGGGACAGGTGTTTTATGTTTCCTCTGATTGAGAACCATATTAAGGTAGGTTGTTCACACTGTTTGTTGGTGGGTGATTGTTCCTGTGTCTGTGGCACCACACGGGACTGTTTCGTTTTCGTTCGTTTGGTTAGTCTGTTCCTGTTCGTGTGTTCTTCGTGTTTTATTGTAAGTGCACATGTTCAGGTCTGTCTACGTCGTTTTGTTGTTTTGTAATTTTCCAAGTGTTTTTTCGTGTTCGTCTTTGCTTTAATAAATCTTCATTATGTCTTCATACAACACTGCGTTTTGGTCCGATCCCTACTCCTCCTCTTCAGACGAAGAGGAGGAGAGAAACCGTGACAGAATTACCCACCAAACTCGGACCAAGCAGCGTGTTAAGCAGCAGCAGGAGCAGCGCATACAGGATTCTTGGACTTGGGAGGAGATACTGGAAGGTAAGGGACCTTGGGCACAACCGGGAGAATATCGCCTCCCTCGTGAAGAGCTGGAGGCAGCTAAAGCCGAGAGGAGGCGATATGAGGAGGCAGCACGGAAGCAAGGCTGGAAGCCCGCGAGAAAAACCCAAACATTTCTTGGGGGGGGGGGGCTACAACGGAGTGTGGCGAAGTAAGGTAGGAGACCTGCGCCAACTCCCTATGCTTACCGTGGAGTGCGAGAGTACGGGCAGACACCGTGTTATGCGGTAGAGCGCATGGTGTCTCCTGTACGTGTGCATAGCCCGGTGTGGGTTATTCCACCTCCCCGCACTGGTAGGGCTAGATTGGGCCTTGAGCCAGGTGCCATGAAGCCGGCTCAACGCGTCTGGTCTCCAGTGCGTCTCCTCGGGCCGGCATACATGGCACCAGCCTTACGCATGGTGTCCCCGGTTCGCCAACACAGCCCAGTGCGGGTTATTCCACCTCCCCGCACTGGTCGGGCTACGGGGAGCATACAACCAGGTAAGGTTGGGCAGGCTTGGTGCTCAAGGGAGCCAGTACGCCTGCACGGTCCGGTATATCCGGCGCCACCTCCCCGCCCCAGCCCAGTACCACCAGTGCCTACACCACGCACCAGGCTTCCTGTGCGTCTCCAGAGCCCTGTTCCTCCTCCACGCACTAGCCCTATGGTGCGTGTCTCCAGCCCGGTACCACCAGTTCCGGCACCACGCACCAAGCCTCCTGTGCGTCTCCAGAGCCCTGTTCCTCCTCCACGCACTAGCCCTATGGTGCGTGTCTCCAGCCCGGTACCACCAGTTCCGGCACCACGCACCAAGCCTCCTGTGCGTCTCCAGAGTCCTGTGCGTCCTGTTGCTGCTCCCCGCACTAGCCTTAAGGTGCGTGTCCTTAGCCCGGTACCTCCAGTTCCGGCACCACGCACCAGGCCTACAGTGCGCCTCAGCCGGCCAGAGTCTGCCGTCTGCCCAGCGGCGCCTGAACTGCCCGTCTGCCCAACGCCATCTGAGCTGTCCGTCTGCCAAGCGCCGCCTGCGCTGCCCGTCTGTACTGAGCCTTCAAAGCCGCCCGTCTGTCCCGAGCCTTCAAAGCCGCCCGTCTGTCCCGAGCCGTCAGAGCTGCCCGTCTGTCCCGAGCCGTCAGAGCTGCCCGTCTGTCCCGAGCCGTCAGAGCTGCCCGTCTGTCCCGAGCCGTCAGAGCTGCCCGTCTGTCCCGAGCCGTCAGAGCTGCCCGTCTGTCCCGAGCCGTCAGAGCCGCCCGTCTGTCCCGAGCCGTCAGAGCCGCCCGTCTGTCCCGAGCCGTCAGAGCCGCCCGTCTGTCTCGAGCCGCTAGAGCCGTCCGCCAGTCAGGAGCAGCGAGAGCCGTACGCCAGACAGGAGCAGCCAGAGCCGTACGCCAGACAGGAGCAGCCAGAGCCGTCCGCCAGACAGGAGCAGCCAGAGCCGCCCGCCAGACAGGAGCAGCCAGAGCCGCCCGCCAGACAGGAGCAGCCAGAGCCGCCCGCCAGCCATGACCAGCCAGAGCCGCCCGCCAGCCATGACCAGCCAGAGCCGCCCGCCAGACAGGAGCAGCCAGAGCCGCCCGCCAGACAGGAGCAGCCAGAGCCGCCCGCCAGCCATGACCAGCCAGAGCCGCCCGCCAGCCATGACCAGCCAGAGCCGCCCGCCAGCCATGACCAGCCAGAGCCGCCCGCCAGCCATGACCAGCCAGAGCCGCCCGCCAGCCATGACCTGCCAGAGCCGCCCGCCAGCCAGGATCAGCCAGAGCCGCCAGCCAGCCAGGATCTGCCAGAGCCGCCAGCCAGCCAGGATCTGCCAGAGCCGCCAGCCAGCCAGGATCTGCCAGAGCCGCCAGCCAGCCAGGATCTGCCAGAGCCGCCAGTCAACCAGGATCTGCCAGAGCCACCAAAGCGGGTATTAACTATGGTGGAGTGGGGGCCACGTCCCGCACCCGAGCCGCCGCCGTAGGAAGGCCCACCCGGACCCTCCCCTTCTGTGTCAGGTTTTGCGGCCGGAGTCCGCACCTTTGGGGGGGGGGGGTACTGTCACGCCCTGGCCTTAGTTATCTTTGTTTTCTGTAATATTTTGGTTAGGTCAGGGTGTGACAGGGGGGATGTTTGTGTGTATTTGTCTCGTCTTGGGTGGTTGTATGGTATAGGGGGTTTTGGTAGAGTGTATGGGTTTGTGTTGAGTGTAGGTGTCTAGGTAAGTCTATGGTTGCCTGAATGGTTCTCAATCAGAGACAGCTGTCATTCATTGTCTCTGATTGAGAGCCATATTTAAGGCAACCATAGCCAGTAGGCTATTGTGGGTAATTGTCTATGTGTAGTGTTCAGTGTCAGCACTATTTTGTTTGAATAGCTTCACGGTCGTCTGTTTGTTGTTTTTGTTTGTTTGTTCGTCTTCATAATAAAAGAAGATGTATTTCTCTCACGCTGCGCCTTGGTCCTCTCTTCAAAGTTACGACGATCGTGACAATGCCTCGCAAAGAAGGGCACCTACAGTATTGGTAGATGGGGGAAAATTATAAAAAGCAGACATTGAATATCCCTTTGAGCATGGTGAAGTTATTAATTACACTGAATCAATACACCCAGTCACTACAAAGATACAGGAATCCTTCCTAACTCAGTTGCCGAAGAGGAAGTAAACCGCTCATGGATTTCACCATGAGGCCAATGATGACTTTAAAACAGTTACATAGTTGAATGGCTGTGATAGGAGAAAACTGAGAATGGCTCAACAACAGTGTAGTTCCTCCACAATACTAACCTAACTGACAGAGTGAAAAGAAGGAACTCTGTACAGAATAAAAAATATTCCAAAACATGCATCCTGTTTGCAACAAGGCACTAATGTAATACTGCAAAAAATGTGCCAAAGCAATTCACTTTTTGTCATGAATACAAAGTGTTATGTTTGGGGCAAATCCAATACAACACATTACTGACTACCACTCTCCATATTTTCAAACATAGTGGGGGCTGCGACATGTTTTTCAGGATAAAAAGTAAACGGAATGGAGCTACGAACAGTCAAAATCATAGAGGGAATCCTGGTTCAATCTGCTTTTCACCAGACACTGGGAGATTAATTCACCTTTCAGCAGGACAAGAACCTTAAACGCAAGGCCAATTCTACACTGGAGTGAGAGAATGCCAAGATTGTGCAAAGCTGTCATCAAGGCAAAGGGTGGCTACTTTGAAGAATCTCAAATATAAAATATATTTTGATTTGTTGAA